>NW_004754931.1:2334230-2339230 GCF_000188695.1 Salpingoeca rosetta | reverse complement strand
GACCACGAAGCAGCACATGCTCAGGACCGCGTGTCGGAGCTAATCCACGCTGCTCTTGGTACGTCAATGCAGAGCGCGGCATCACTGCACACTGAGCTAGGGCCGTATGTCGCGTTGTTTCGTCTGAACGCCCTGCTTCTTGTGTAGCTGGAAAGAACATTCGGCGCAGTTTCCCCTGTCATCGACATCAACATCGTCATCAGCACCATCGTCGGCATCACCATCACGACCTGACGCTTGGCTTGTATTCATCCTTGCGCCCTTTCGACAGCGCATGCCATTAAGGCCCAGAATGACCCGACGACGGTCTGCGTCACGCTGCTTCTGCTCGCCAAGCAGTCTCCAACCATCTTCAGCAATACAAAGTGCGTTCATGCGACACGCTTGTGTTTGTGTGCACCCCAATGTATTTGTGCTGCGCTGCACGTGCCAGTTTGTTTTCAGCACAACCAGTTTGACTTGGGGTTGCGGCAGCCTTACCACTGACAATCACCAACATGCCCTATTCGCCTCGCTTTGTTTTCCATCACCTGAAGAGTGTTGTCCGTGCTGATGGCCATGTTTCGAGCACACATGCAGTGGCCCAGCGCCGATCGTGCAACCATGGTGAGGCCCGGGTCCCTTGGTTCTGTCTCGTGTGTCTGCACCGCAACCCTTGTGGCAAGCCCAGCTCTTCTGCTGTAGCATAACCACGTGTCGATGTGACCAGGAATGATTGTGAGTTGTCGTCGTGCCCTGCGCTCTTGTTACTGTTTGAAGTATGATGATCGAACATTGCTTGCGTGTGCAGGTGCGTGCTGTTGCTGGTCGGCTGCTCCTGGTGGGACTCAGTGGCGCGAAGACGTGGCCCCTCGACCTCGTCGCAGTAAGCCACCCCTGCGTGTGGTGTGTGCGCGCGTGTGTGTGATGCATGTGTGGGATGCATATGTGTGTGATGCATGCGTGTGTAATTATTTTGATTTGTTCTGGTTTGGCTTGTGCGCGTTTGGGGTATGCAGTTTCGTGCATGTCTTGTGTTTGCTCACCTTGGACTTTGCGTGCATTGCATCAGCTGTATGTGGAGGACGCGCTGTCCAGACGGGAGTGGATCGAGAATCCGCTCATCACAGCATTTATTCGACAGATCGAGACGGCATTCAAGGTGTGCTTGTACGTCAGCATGATATTTGGGAAGCGCGTGACGGTGCACGCGTTGCTTGCTTTGTTTCTTCGAGCCACTCAACGTCGTCGCATCGCCCTGCGGCTCACCAGGTGTCGCCGCTGCCGGAAACCCCGCTGCAGCAACCCCGCTTCGTTGGACGTGAGTTCAATACAACACACAGACACACACACACATACACATGCGCACAATGTGCGGTGTCTGCACTTCCTAACCCCCTTTTCAACGCCCTCCTATTTGTTCTCATTATTGTCGACACACACACACACACACACACACACACACACACACACACACACACACACACACACACACACACACACACACACAAACGGCGTTGTGGTAGTTGAGAAGCAAGTGTCGCAGCTGTGCGTTGAGGCTGTGAACCACCTGAAACCGGCTGCCGTCAAGCCATCATCTCTTGCAGCCGCCATGAAAGTGCTGGCCAACGTGCCCGGTGTTGCTGCTGCTGCTGCGAAGCAATTCCAGGTCAGCAGGAGTCGCACACGTGATGCTTTGCGCATGCATGTGTCTGTTGTGTACCTGCTGCGAACGCGCACTTGGTGGTTCGTTGTGGTACTGCCCTCCCCCAGCTCACACCATCACCAACATCACCAACATCACCATCGTGACCGTCCTAACCATCGTGACTGCTGCACATGGTAGGCGTGGCTTGGTTCAAACGCCGGCACGAGCAACCAGTTACGCGATCTCATATCGGTGATGAAGACTATTGTGTCCTCCAACGACAAGTCCGTCCTGCGCCCGATCTTGATGCTCAAACTGCCAAACACACCCGTCGTCAGCGCCGCAACACACAACCTTGTCGACGTGAGCGCGTGTGCTCTGCTGTGTGGTGCCACCTGTTGCGTCAATGTGTTGTGTTTAATCGCCATGCGTGTGCGTATGCGTATGCGTGTGCATGTGGACATGTCTGTGTTCGTGCATATGTCTGTGTTTGTGCATAGAGGATGTGCAACCGCGCTGTGCCCTCGCGGTGCATGCTGTCATCCACCTGAGACTCCCCTCCCCCCAACCAACCAACCCAACTCCATGCCAATCCAATTCAATCAACACCACATCCACATTCCCCGCCAGGTGTTTGTGAGCGCGCTGCTGGCTGAAACGAACCGCAATGTGGCGAAGCTGACGCAACGGGCGCAAACGGCGCTTGCACGCGAGTTTGATGGGAAGGGAACGCTTCAGGTGAGAGCATGCAGCTCGCAGCGGACCTGACAGCAGTACACCAACACACGCCAGCCAGCCAACATGGGGTGCCAACAACCACCATCAACGCATGCATGAATGCGACTGATTATGCACGGCCGCGTCACCATAGGCCTTTGCGCAATTTCGCTTTGCCCTCCTCACCCCTTCATGCCCTCTGCTCCTCCTTTTCCATGTGTGCGTGTGTGTGTGTGTGTGTGTGTGGTGCGTGTGCGTGTATGTGTGGTGCGTGTGCGTGCGTGCGTGTGTGTGTGGTGCGTGTGCGTGTATGTGTGGTGCGTGTGCGTGCGTGCGTATGTGTGTGCACAGGACAACGCAGCCATCAAGATTGGGTTTGAGAAGGCCAACGCGTCCCTCATGCAGCAGGCTGCAGACATGATGCACAAGACTCTCATCTCTGCACCAGATCCTCGCAACAAACTCCGTGCCTTCGTGCGCAGGGTACGTGGGCACATTGCCATGGTCGTGGGCGCATGGTTGAAGCGGGCTTGGGGTTGTTTGTGGATTTGGAGCTAGCCTAGCAAAGTATCGCTTGGCGCACTCTTTATCATCTGTCGTCGCTTCACGTGTTTCCACGCAAGTGCATGCACTCGCACACACACACACACACTCACTCACTCACTCACTCACTCACTCACTCACTCATTCACTCACTCACTCACTCACTCACTCACTCACTCACTCACTCACTCACACATGCGTATTCAATCTCACCTCCCCCCGACACACACACACACATGCAACTGTACACTGCAGCTATCGTTGATTGAAGGCTTCAGTGCGCCGGCGCTGTGCGAACACTTGCTCAAGGCGTCCAGGGCGTGCAATTTGGGCTCCATGCCACACAAACAACTGGTGTCATACGTGACGCACGTGCTCGAAGTGTACGCACAGGTGCTGGCCTGCGCCGTACCGACCCATGCAATGGCAACGGCCGTTCTTGCGTTTTCACGCGCATGCGATCAGCCTTTCATGGCAACAGCGCCCGATGATAACGACGACGACCACGACCACAACCACAACGCGCGTCAGGCTTCCTCCGATCGCATGATCACTGACGAGGACAGCAGCAGCGCACCGGCGCCGTCCGCCCGCGCATCGGCCACACTTGATGGTGCAGCGCGCGCTGTCAAGCGTCGCGTCGCCGCCGCGCAGGAGGCAGGGTTGCTGTGGCTCGTACACATGCTCGACACGCATCTGCGGGAGACGCCAACGGGCTACATTGCGTATCAGCTGCGCCGCCTGTTCTTTCTCACGGACGCCAAGTCGTTTCTCGGGCGCAACGTGGCCGATGCATCGCCGCAGGAGTTTGCCGGGTACGAGCTCGCTGCTCGCCACCATCCCCTGCCAGCACACGTCGTCCCCACCATCGTCGCACTCGCAACCAAACGGCCAGACCTCCCCGGCAGCGGTGCGTTGGTGTGTATGTGTGTGCGTGTGTGATGTGTGTACATGTGTACATGTGTATGTGTGTGTGTGTGTGTGTGTGTGTGTGTGTGGGTGTGGGTGTGGGTGTGTGTTTGTGTGTGTGAGTGTGTGTGGCTACGCAATTGTGGCCATGCGGTTGTGGGTGCGCGACGGCCCGCCTCTCGGCCCTTGTCGCCCATCCACAGTGCGTTCATGTGCGCCCTGTCGTCCTGCTGGTCTTCCCGCGCCCTCACTCGACTCATCCTCAACCCATCACCCCCCCCCCCCCCAAAAAAAAAAAAATTCGGGCAATAGATGCGCTCGACATTCTGTACCGCATTGTCGGGAGCACCACAACATTCCACGTGCACTTTGGGCTTCCGGTCGACGTTCCCGATGCGGAAAGTCTCATCCACGCCATTCTTCGTCTCTCCGTGTACACGCTCCGCTTCAACGTGTCTCTCCCGCCCAACTTTGCACCGCCACCGCTCGTGGTCGCAACGGCGTACCAGCAGGCACTGGTCGTCATCCTCTGCCTGTGCGCCCTCAACGCCAAAGGTCAGAAGCACAATAGGCTCAATGTGTGGATGTGTGTGCATGTGCATGTGTGTGTGTGAGTGTGTGCGTGTGTGTGCGTGTGCATGTGTGTGTGAGTGTGTGCGTGTGTGTGCGTGTGCATGTGTGTGCGTGTGTGTGCACCGGTGTATACAAGTGAATGTGCATGAGACGTCATGTATACGCCCGTACATGTGCGATAAGCCGTAATTCTGCCCGTGTGCCGAGCAACCTGCTCGCAAGTGTGGGCACAACCAACCAACGTCACAGCTGATGCCTGCATTCCCGTCAACTGCTGCTGCTCCCTCTGCTCTCCATCATCATAGTGCTTGACGCCGCGTGGTCCACAGTCCCTGCCCTTCGAACCATCATCAGCACCACCATCACTCGAAACTTCAAGCACTTGCAACCAAGCCAACTCGTAAGCTCACGCCGGCCCTGTCCCTCCTTGTCCCTCGGTGTATCATGCCCGTGATTGCACAAACACATGAACAAAGACAAATCACGCGTGCACGCGCACTCATGCTTCCACCTATTAGTGTTCCCTTGTCCTCCTCCCCCGCACACCCACACCCACACACACACACACACACACACACACACACACACACACACACACACACACACACACACACTCTCTCTCTTCTTCTTT
>NW_004754931.1:2323253-2334122 GCF_000188695.1 Salpingoeca rosetta | reverse complement strand
ACGACCCGAGCCACCACCACCACCACACACACACACACACACACACACACACACACACACACACACACACACACACACACTGCCTCTCTCTCTTTCTTTCTGTCTGTCTATCTGTCCGTCTGTCTGTCTGCCTGTCTCTCACGGCACTTCCCCCACCCCAAAACACACACACACACATGACGTGCAGAGCGATTCGGAGACAGACTGGATCCTGGCGTACGAGCAGTTCCTGGCGATGACGTTCAAGGAGGCGACGCCAACGCGCGCGTCAAGCAAACTCCTTGGAAAAGTGGACTTGGTGGAGCCAGATGTGATTGGGAACAAGCGGCTGCCGAGCGCCATCACGCTGCAGGCCGTTCGTGAGCTCGACCACCACGTCAACATGCAAGCTGTGCTGCTGGACTGCAGAGAACCAGACATGCTGCAACGCGTGCTCGCACGCACAGCCACCTCCTCAGTGCCATCAGCACCTGGCGGTGCACAGGCAGCGGGGTCGCTCCAAGGCGAAGGCACGACCCAGGAGCACGACCTTGGCTGGCTGAGCGCCATGCTTGCAACGCGTCGCGACTTGATTGAGCGCATCCCTGGCAACATCCTGGGCAAACTTCTTCTGAGCAGCAGCAGCAGCGTCCACGCCACCGCCGTCATGTCCAAGTTCACGCAGTCGCTGGCAACAACACCAGAGCACGACCTGCACCGCCTCACCCTTGATCTCGTGCCGCGCCTGCACAGCCGCTCGCCCCAGGCACGCGCCGCAACACGATTTGTGCTTGCAAGTATTGCCGTCCGCGTTTCGGACCGCCTGAGAGGCGTGGAGGCTGATGCCGCGGCAACGCCCGCGAAGGTGGCGGACGTGGTGCTGGCGATCATGCAGTGGTGCCGTCGCCACGATGGCGGCAATGAGACACCACAAGAAGCAGCAACGGCGGCGGCGGAAACAGCTGTTGGGGAGGCGACGAAGAACACGAGCGAGGCGGTGCTGTGGCAGTCGTTTGTAACGGCCGCACTGCACGAAGAAGAACCCGATCTGGCGGCGGCCTACCTCGTGGGCTTGCTGCTTTACGGCTGTGACACCGATTGTGGCGCTGAAGACAACGAGGATGTGCATGCGATCAAGGACCAGACTGGAAGCGAGCACAACGTGAACGCATTGCTGCTTCAACTGTCGTTGATTGCACACGCCCGCCCGCGCGTCCTTGAATGCGTGCTGCTCCACACCCGCGGTGCAACAGCGCTCTCCTCCTCTGTGGTGATGCCGGCGCTGGAGCGCTGCCTGGCCGCAGCTGGCAGCGGCAATGGTGGCGATAATCATGGTGGTGGTGGTGGTGGTGGTGGTGGTGATGATGATGATGATGACGGATTGGCGCCAGACGCAAAGCGAGGAAAAGGGACAGACGCAGCAAAAGCAGCTGCAACACAGGGTTGTGTGCCGGATGAACGCATGGTTGCCAGCATGTGCATCGCAATCACAGCGGCAGCGGCGGGTGGTGCGGGTGCGGCATGGTACGAGGGAGCAAGGTCATTCGTGGACAATCTGTGCTCTCTTGTGCTGGAGCACATGGGCGGAAGCGTGCTTGCTGCCGTACAGCGCGTGCGTCCGTGTGAAGTGCACGCGGCTGCACTGATTCGCCTGCGCATCTTGCCTGCGGTGGTTTCCACCACGCATCTACACTTGTGGCTGCAGTCACCGGATACCGAGGTGGTGACCGCCGTGCTTGCAGACACGCCCTCGCGCGTGCTCCTGCGTGTGCTCACGAGCGCACTCACAGTGTCAGAGGCAGCCATCATTGCCGCTGCCACGCTCACTTTTCCGCACACGCAACCAGCCAAGAGCCACCGCAGTGGTGATGCTGGCGACAATGATGGTGATGGTGGCGGTGATACTGAGAATGATGGTGGTGGTGGAGGCGATGCAAACCGGGCGGAGGTGCTGCAGCAGTGGTTACGAGAACGATTGCCACTTGCACGTGCACAGAGCATTCGGCACAACCTTCAGCGGGCGGTGGATGTGCTGTCGAGCGAGCAGAACAGCCAGGCATGCACCCTGATGCGCGCTGCACTTGCAGCATGCCTGAGAACAGAGCAAATGCAGCCGGGAACGGCAGCGTCAACAGCCCCAACCACCACTCTGACAGCGGCCAGCATGTCCATGACACCATCAAGTGCTGAGGGCACCCTTCTTGGCCATGGTCGCAAACATGGCGCAAGGGTTGCTGACGAGTTTACGCAGCTGCTGTCCGGTTCCTTGTCCACAAAGGCGACGCTCACCGTGGTCACGCGCGTGCTTCGTTGCATCAACCGGGCCACGGCTGCCACCATCACGGACATCGCCGAAGCATTTGCGTCATCGTGGCAGCAACAGCAGCAGCAGCGCAAGCAGGAGCGCAACCCGCTCGGCCCACGCACTCTCGCCCATGTCCGCGGCCTCGTTGGCAGGATTACAGCAAAGGCAAAACAGGTCTGATTGAACAGTGCACTTGCGACGGCTTTGGTGGCGGCGGTGATGGTATGGGATTGGCTGGGGGTGAGTGTTTGCATTGGTTGCTGAGCTCGTTGCTTCGTTACTCACATGTTCTCTCTGTTCTCTCCGCATGCGTGTGCATTATCTGCTCAATGTTTGTGTGTTTGCGTGTTTGCGTGTTTGCGTGTTTGCGTGTTTGCGTGTTCGTGTGCAGCTGGAAATGCCCCAAGAGCAAGAAACTGCGATCCCTCTACTGCCGGCGTCCTTCCACACCGCTTATCGCCAAGTATTGGGAAGGGACAGAACTACAACACCACCAACAACAGCAACAGCAGTGGCAACGGCAGCAACGGCAGCAAGTCTCCAGCAGGCGGCACTGCATCGTGCACCCGTTGAACTGGAGCCACTCCACACCAGCGAGGACGCAGGTGACGCAGCTGAAGGCAACGCTCACCACGTGCTGACACGGCTGACGACGCAGGACGCAACCATGTCACAGCTGAGGCGGGGGTGCACGCGCGGGTTTGATGCGACGCCGCTGCTGCTGCACGCATTCCCACCCGCACCATCGCAGGATGCCGCTCAGGAACACCAGCCGCTGACAGCAGCGCAGCAGGCTGTGGTGTCGGCAGTTGGGGATGCGATTGCAGCGTGCTTAGTTGCCCACACACACGTGCGCATGTACGCACGAGTTGCATCACAGCTGCGAGCAGCCATCATGGCAGTTGTGACGCGCCATCGCGCTCACCTTCACGCCGCCGTCTGCGCGATCATCACCCGCGTGTTCGTCTCATCTGCAAAGGGTGTGTGAGTGTGAGAGAGAGTGTGTGTTTGAGTGAGAGTGTGTGTGTTTGAGTGAGTGAGTGTGTGTGTGCGTATGTGTGCATGTGTATGTGCATGTGTGTGTGTATTTGACCATGCATGTTGGCTCGATACCCTGCCAGCTCTTACCATCCTCTTGCGTGCTCCACATACCTATGTTCGCTGCTCGCTCTGGCACCTGTCGACGGTTACTGTTGCATCGCAGGTCGCGTGTTTGGGATGGAGTGGTGTGCGGACTGGCCCACCACCGCCATCGACGATGTCTTTCTCGCAACAGCTGCTGATCTCCTGCTTCGACGCGACGCCAGAGGTGTGTGTGTGTGTACATGTGTGTGTGTCTTTACATGTGTGTGTGTGTCTTTACATGTGTGTGTACATGTGTGTGTTCACGTGTCGCTCTGTGTACGTGTCGTGTCGTGTACATGTGTGTATGTTTCCTGTCCTCCTCGCCTCTCATGTCTTTTCCCCTTGGTTTTCAGGCCGACTGATGCTGTCACGGCTTTTGCATGTATGTTCGGCCGAGGATCAGCGGGCATTGCTGCGTCACGTCGCGTACCGCGTTCACTTGCATGTGAACGGTGTTGACAGCGACAGCACACGCGTCGTTGAGACGTGGGATCCAGCGCTCACCCACGATGCGCTCGCGCACCTGACGCGCGCAGAGGCCAACCGGTCCTGTCTTCCACACAACAAGGACGCGCTGGTGCTGGACATGTGCGCGGTCGCCCGCGTGTGGGCGTGGATTTGGGCCGTCAGCACAGCAGGCGACAAGAACAGCAGCGGCGACGCCGACGGCATTGGTTTGAGCACCACACCAGCCCCTGCTACAGCCATCATCACCAGCAGCAACGTTGGCATTGCTGTGGACCGTGGGCAGGAGCAGCGGCTGCTGGCGGTGTTGCGCACCCAACACGCCCTCATGCACCAAGAAAGAGGCGGTAGTGGCACGGCGGCCTGGGTCAACGGTGGTGCTCGCCCTCGCAACGCTTTGGAATGGCTGCTGCTGGATGCAGAGTCGTGTGTGCAATTTGTCCTCTTTTCCCTTGGGCTGGCACCGTCCATATCGCAGCACAAGAGCCCCGCAATGGTGAGCGGCGGTGTTGTGGAGCCGACACAACACGCTGCAGATGCCGTCATGGCGCTGGTTCGCCAGATCACGCGCTGGCGACCGGCCCTCTTTCCCGCCACTGCACAGGGCACACGCGCAAGCGCAGGGACCGACAGCAGCAGCAGCAGCGCCAGCAGCGCCAGCAACGCCAGCAACGCCAGCTGCAAGCGTGCAGCTCTGTTGGAGGCGGCGTCGGTGCACGTGTGTACGGCGCTGCTGGGCGCGTGCCGGCTGCCAGTGCTCTCGACGATGGTGGTCGCGGGTGGAGACAGCGCTGCCCGAAGCACCAACGCGAGGAATAGTCACAGCAGCAGTAGCAACGGCAACGGCAACAGCAGCAACACCGGTACCAACGGCAGTCTAGCCATGGCATACGCCCACATGCACGTGGATGGGGCAGTGCATCGGCTGGTTTCCCGGCTACTGGCGCCGCCAAAGCGCCGGAAACCAAAAGCAGGAACCATCATTGGGGGCGGTGCAGCAGCCCGAAGTCACACGAGCAGCGATCATGGCGCCAAGGACGGGCACGACGGCGGGAACGACCAGGAAGCACGCGAACAACAGCAGCAACAACAGCAGGGGCAGGGCGAGGTGTGGTGGAGGAGCTATGCGGTGGAATGTGCAGTCCACAGCGGGGATGGCGACGATGATCACGGTGTGGCAGCGGACGGGTCGAGCGGGCGCAGGCCGGCACCAATGCTGCAAACGCCATCGCAACTCGCGAGACCACGCCCCGCCATGCAGGGTCACGCGTTGCTGGCAACACCGACGGGAGGCGGTGGAGACACGGCTTCGGCCGTCCCAGCGGTGCCCGTGCAGTTTGAGGACGACCTGGTGCTCGCGCTGGATGACCTCTCCGTCTCGCACCGCCCACGGGCGCTCGCCGCGTATGGGAGCGGAGAGGTGCCGACCGGGTGCAGTGGCGATGCCGTTGTCTCAGCCGTGCTCGCTGCACAGCGGCGCTACCACGCTGCTGTCGCTGGTGGTGGTCACGGCGACGCGTGTCTGGCGGTGCCTGATCTGGTTGAGGATGACCTGGATAGCGGGGCGTGGCTGCTGCTGCTCAACCCAGACGCCAGCCAGTTGGCCAGCCTGTCCCTGCTGGCGATGGCGCACCGTGTTCCATTGGCTGTGTGCCGTTCACTGCCGCAGGTGGCAGGCATGCTGCAAGGGCTGCTGCACTTTACGGGGAGCGAGATGGTGCGACGCCGCTACCACTCGCTGTTCGTTCACGCGGCCGCTGTTGTCGCTGCTGTTGCTCGCAACACGTCGGAGGCCGACTGGCTACTGGCAGGCGCGTGTCTGAGCACGGTCATTGATCCGTTTGTGGATATTGTGATCCACCACGCGGAGAGCGATGTGGAGCAGATGACCAAGTGTGTCCTGCAGCTAGTGCAATTCTTGCTTGAGATTGCCTGCTGCCTCCCCTCCTGCACATCCACCCTCGCCAACTTTCTCCCTTCCCTCGAACAGGTACGCGTGCGTGTGTGAGATGTGTGTGCGCGCGTGTGTATGTGTTCTGTGAGGGTGTGTGTGTTCTTGTTTGTGCGACGAGTGTGTGTTCTTGTGTATCTGTGAGTGTGTTCTGTACTGTTCGTGCGGCTGCTGTTGTTGTTTACTAACAAGAGATGCACACGCGTGTGTACCGCTTGTGGCTGTGCTCTGTAGGCGGCGAGAGTGCTGCGCGACCCCGTTGTTCACCACCTCGTTCTCCAGCTGACGACAGCGGCGCCCGAAACGAAGCTCAAGCGCTACGTGCGTTGACCGTTGAGGTCCCATGCCTGGAGTGACTGTGGGTGTTCGGGTGCACACGAGCACTCTGCAGCATGTGTGCGTGTGTGTGTGAATGTGTGTCAAACACCAGTGTTTGGAAAGAATATCTTTGTTGTGTTAGCGCATGTGTATGCGCCTGTGCTTGGTTGAGCTGTTAATGGTTGCTGCGTCCGTTCATGACCTTCGTGTGTGCGCGTCCTTGCAGGTACCGCGTGTTGGGCGGATGTGGGAGCTGATGCTGTACGAGGCGCGAAGTGTTCTTCAGCCGGCGTCACCAGGGACGTGGCCCCAACCTCTCACCGCTGACGACGAAGAGAAGGCCACCACCGCCCTCCGCTCCCTGATCACCCTCTCCTCCCGGTTTCCCTCAATGCTCAGGTACGCTGTTGTGGTGTGTGTGTGTGTGTGTATGCGTTGTGTGTTTTGTGTGTGTGTGTGTGTGTGAAAATGTGTGAACATGTGTGTTGTTTGTGTTGTGTGTTGCGTGTTATTTGTGTTATTTGTGTTGTTTGTGTTGTTTGTGTTGTTTGTGTGCGTGCGCGTAATGTAATTGCGCTTGTGTGCTCTGCCATGCGCGTGTACAAGTAAGTAATGACGAGAGAGTGGTCACGTGGCCTGGCTGACAGTTGCTCTCCTTCACCCGTGCATGTTGCCATGTCGTACTTGCTCCTCCAACATTCAGGGGTCTGCATGATGTTGTTTGCGCCAGCATTGGTCGAGAAGAGGTGCACATTTCCCGTGCCGGGTATGTGCTGGCCACGCTGTGTGCCACAGATCATCCGAACCACTGTGAGGACATTGTACGCGCACACTGTCGCGTCCTCAGCTCTTCACCTTGGTGCGTACTGTGTGCGCGTGTGCGTTTATTTGTTTGTTTGTGTTTGCGTGAGTATGTGCAAGTGTTTGTGTTTGTGTGAGTTTGTGTGAGCTTGTGTGTGTGTGTGTTTTTGTGGTTATTGTTGTTTGTTTTCCCTTGACTGCCTTGCTGCGTTCGTCTTTGTCCAGGCTCTCCTGCACTGTTCCTCCCTCCCTCACTCACCCGCTCCCTCCCTCACTCACTCACTCGCACTGGAACGTGGATGCAGGTTGCCGGCTGTGCGGGCAGCGCTGCGCGCAAGCCACGTGCTGTATGCATGCGAGTGCGCTTCCAAGCGCAGCAGCGAGGCGATGGCCACGCAAAGCGTGTTGCACGCTGCTCTCACGCGCTGCAACAAAGAGGCAACCCTGGACATTGTCGTGGACGCGCCCCACCTCTGGCACATGATCGTTTGAGAGGACAGAGAATCTCTCTGTGTGTGAGTGATTGTGTGTTTGTTTGTTTGAGTTTGAGTTTGAGTTTGAGAGAGAAGAGAGAGAGAGAGAGTGTGTGTGTGTGTGTGTATGTGTGTGTGTGTGTGTGTGTGTGTGTGTGTGTGTGTGTGTGTGTGTGTGTGTGTGTGTGTGTGTGTGTGTGTGTGTGTGTGTGTGTGTGTGTGTGTGTGTGTGTGTGTGCGTGCTTCGCAGCTGCCTGTCCTGCTGTCAGCACAATTTGTGCTGATGGCTGTTGCACGACGTATACGATTCGCACCAACTGTCGTCTGACAAATCTGCGCATTAGTACCGTGGTGGATAGTTTGAAAATTTCCGTACTGAGCAAACAGTGGCTGTTGCCAAGCGCAACCGCACACACAAGAGCAAACTGAAAAATCGTCTTCCTCTTGTCTTCCTGTGCTGCCTGCCCTTATTGCTTGACATTTTCCACGACCTGATCCAACACCACTGTTCAACGCGGAGCCACCTGTCGACGACAAGCACCCCTTTCACCACCCCCACACCCAATCATGTCTGACCGCAAGGCTGTTGTGAAGAACGCTGACATGTCTGAGGACATGCAGCAGGACGCCATTGACTGTGCCACCCAGGCTCTCGAGAAGTACAACATCGAGAAGGACATTGCCGCATACATCAAGAAGGTGCGCCCTACCGGCATTGTTGTATTGTGTTGCATTGTGTGTGTTGTGTGTTGTTTGTGTTGTTTGTGGTTGTGTTGTGCTTGTTCAGGTGTGCCTACATGTGTGTGTGTGTGTGTGTGTGTTGACGTGGTGTGGAGTGGGACTGAACTTGCTTGGCCTTGCTCGTCGTCGTCGTGGTGATTGTTGCTGACTGGCATGCCGGGCTTTGAGACTCTCCGCTCGCTGTCGCACGCATCCACTTTGCTCCTCCTCCTCCTCCTCCTCCTCACTCACACACACACACGCACATACACACACACACACTCTCTCTCTCTCCCGTTTTCTTTCACTTTCATCTGAAACAGGAGTTTGACAAGAAGTACAACCCAACGTGGCACTGCATTGTTGGCCGCAACTTTGGCTCCTACGTGACACACGAGACGAAGCACTTCATCTACTTCTACCTTGGCCAGGTTGCCATCCTCCTCTTCAAGTCTGGTTGAGCAATCGCCATTCTTCACGTTGTCATGTACTAGCAACCACCGTCTATAAGCTGAATATACCTTTGTTGTGGTGTGCATGTGTTTCGTTGTTTGTTACGCTGGTCCGAACATACACTGCTGTTTTGTGTGCGTGCTCGTGCCAGCCTGCCGTCGTACCGTAAGCGCTCTTGCGCCAATTGCTCTGCGTGTTCTTCGCTGCACCACGCCCCAACTCCATCAACAGTGTGTGGCTTGTCGTTGTGCGACATGTTGTCGAGTCGGATGACACCAACATACTCCTTGTGCGTCGTCTCTGTTGTCTCCTTGGCACAGTTGGGGCCTGTTGTTGTCGTCCTTCCCCGCTTGCTGACTGGTATCCTCTTCTCCGCTCTCTCTTGATTGTTGTTGTTGTTGATAATGAAAGGGCGGTGTTGCCTGGTCTGGTCGTGTGCTGCACCTGTGTATCAGAAAAGAAACCAAAGAAGCAAAGCAAGCGATTCAGCAAAACGTGAACCAATATCCATTCACACGCACATCGGAGAAGGAAGGCGCAAACATGACGGAAGGCACAATTGCAGAGGACGAGGTCCAGTGCTTGCAAGGTCAGTCAGTGTGTGTGTGTGTGTGTGTGTGTGTGTGTGTGTGTGTGTGTGTGTGTGTGTGTGTGTGTGTGTGTGTGTGTGTGTGTGTGTGTGGTGTGTGTGTGGTGTGTGCATGTGTGTGTGTGTGTGTGGCTGCCTGTGTACGTCATGTCATGTCTTCTTGTGGTGCCTCCTCTGTGTTCGTGTTTGCTTCTCACAGCGAATCTTGTCAATACACACACAATGTACACAACGCAGCTTGCGCGCGTGTCTGTGACCGTGGACAAGTGCCCGCCAACACACGAGTTTGAGATGAAACCGCGGCGGGCGATTGGAAAGCCGGCGATGGCGACCATCAAGGAGGGCGACACGGGCGACGAAGAGAAACAGGACGAGCTCGCGTTCCAGATGGACGCTGATGACGACGACGACGACGGGCTCTCACTGCTGGACAGGCAGCTCGGGGCAGGCATGGACAGCACGCCCGACGCTGGCAATCGCAGTGACGACGCTGACCACGGCGATGATGAAGCGCCGGGTGCGGCGGACGCAGACGAGAACAACAAGGGCGACAAGACAGACAATGGGGATCAGCACACAGCATCTGCACAAGCAAATGCATCTGATGCTGGTGACGGTGACAATGCACTTGCAGGCAGCAACAAGGCACAAGCAGAGACAACACCATCAGCATCCTCACCGCTCTCATCAAACACGACCACAACAGCTCATGATGCTGCTGATGCTGCCGATGCTGATTCGAACAACGACAGTCACGGACGCGACGGGCCACCACCCAAGGTGGCGAAACGAGCAGACTCACCCAACGCGACGCAGCAGCAATAGCACGCAAGCTCAAGTTGTGTGTGTGTGTGTGTGTGTGTGTGTGTGTGTGTGTGTGTGTTTCTGTGTGTGTGTGTGTGTTTCTGTGTCTGTGTATCGTCTACCTGTCCGTCTGTCCGTCTGTCCGTCTGTATCTGCCTGTTTGCACACGTGTTCGCTAGTAGGAAAGGAGTAGTAGTAAACAAAACATTTAATCGCTGGCATGTGTGTGCTCAAACGAGACAAATCACACCAGACATGAACAGATGTGCCAACGGGCGGTGTCTTGAAGGGTAGGTAACAAAGAGGAGACCGATGTAGCGTGTGATCAAACACGAATAACGAACAGAACAAGGATGCCAGACGTCCAGTCATACATGAGCAGAAGCACTGTGTGATTTCTCCGTAACAAGGGCAACAAGCATGAGGGGAAAAACGAAAAGAGGGTTACATCACACAACAGCACATGATGCTGCAGACGTGGAGCTGTGGTGGTGGACGAAAGGACGATGAAGTGTGGCGCTGTAGCTTCGTTGGATCAGGCGCGATCAATGTAGAAGGTCATGCCGAACCCGCCGCCTGCAATCAGTGAACGTGTGGGCAAGCGAGCAGCCGTCACACAGGCACGTGGTGAGATGCGCGGAGAAAAGCACAAGCCGACGATGGCAGTGTCCACGCGTGCAAAGCATTCATAGAACGAGAAGGGGGAGAGCGAAAGACAGAGAGGGGAGACAGAGAGAGGAGGCATGCAGACACACAGACACACAGACACACACACAGACACACACACACACGCGGTGCGTGCACAGAAACGCCCATTTCACAAACGTGAGCATGGCGGGATTGTGACGTACCTCGCTCGTGGGCGCGGTACATGACAGTGTACTCT
>NW_004754931.1:2313253-2318253 GCF_000188695.1 Salpingoeca rosetta | reverse complement strand
CATTTGGCAGCCACGCTGTCATCGACGTCCTCGCTTGAAGACACGCAGGGCGCTGGTTACAAGCAATCCAGAATGAAATGAAATGAGCTCGCGCACAACAAAGTGCACAGCTTCACGCACACCTTTGCACATCCAAGCACAGTCTCGGACACGCTCACGCACACACACACACACACACACACACACACACACACACACACACACACACACACACACACACACACACACACATACCCAGCTTCAGGTGGACTTACGGTGGCAGATGGGGAGCTGTCCAGAGAAGAAGGCGGTGCCGTTGTTCTCGCAGCGCAGGGTTGCGGCCGTGCCCGTGTAGCGCTGCGTTCCATCACAACCCACGGTGCACGTGGCGTTGGCATCCACGTCCTCACAGGAAGTGAAGGTCAGGAACGGCGGGAGTGGTCCGAACGTCGCCCGCAACGTAGTGCTGTTGCACGATGCGGGTGGTGCTCCTGCTGCCGATGCGGAAGAAGCAGCACATGTCCTGCTTCCCACCGCCAGTGTCAAGACGGCGATTGCCGCCATCAGCGCCATTCCAACTCCAACCGCAGCCATCTTGGTCGGGCTTGTTGTCTTGTCTTCTCTTCCCTGCTTAGTCTCGGCTTTGGCTCGCTCTTCTTGTTGGCTATCTCGTCGGATCACACTCAAGGGAATAAATGACGACGCACTCTCGCCCCAGGCGCTCAGCACTCACTTGCGTGCATTGTGTTGTTGTTGTGGTGGTTTTGCCGTGACAGTGCGCGATGGCGCAAAACCAAAACACGTGGCCTTGAAGGCCTTGAAGGTCCTGACTCGCTTGGTGGATGGATTGACGTGAGGGTTACGAGCTGTTGTCGCTTACTTGGTGAGTGTGTGGCTGGCTTGCGAAGCTGCGTGAACTGACGAATGAATCGCAGGCCCTCTTGTGTATTTGTGAACAACAACAGAGGAGTGTCAGCAAGATGGAGAAAGATGTGTTTGTGTGTGTGTGTGTGTGCGCGTGCGCGTGCGTGTGTGTGTGTGTGCGTTTGTGTGCGTGTGTGTGTTTGTGTCTTTGTGTTGACACGGAAGATGAACAATTGAAGCATTGCAACGCAATGAATGAACACGGGAAAGTGGGGAACAATGGACAGGTCGTCTAAGGAAAGAAGCAAAGAGAAGCAGCCGCACATGCGGGCAGCATGGGTTCTGAAGCCAACAGCACAAGCGTTCGCACACGCTCGTGCACACAAGCAACACACACCACTGCACACCGACGCACACATCGACACAGACAGACAGACAGACAGACAGACAGACACAGACACACACACACAGACAGACACACACACAGAGACAAGCAAACACAAAAACGCAGGTCACAAGAGGTGGGAGAGGGCGCTGAGCACACGATTTGCGTCATCAAGCTTCTTGCGCAGGACGGCGTTGCGCTGCTTGCAGTGGTGCATGTCCTGATGCACCTGTGACCGCTTCTTCGCCTGGGACCGCTGGTTCTGCAGCTTGCGTCGCTCGTCCACATACCGCTGCGCCAGCGTGTGCTTGTCGCTGCGCTTGAGCTCCATCAGCGCCGCCTTGATCACCTTGAACGTCGGCTTGTCCACGTCCAGCGCGCCCAAGCGGAAGTAAAAGTCGCACTTGGGCCCCGTGCGCACATTCTTCTGGCGCTGTACCACCGCACGCCCCATATCAACGGCGACAAGCTTCAGCACTTCCTGCGGCTGCATCTTGCACAGCGTGCCGGACCGCTTGCGCTTGTTGAGCAGCTTCGATAGCCGCTCCTCATCCGTCGACAGCAGGCTGCCCGTCTGGGTGTTGTGTGGTTCCGGTTCGGGCACGTGCGTTGGCGGTGGCGCCGTCGTTCGCACGGGGAACACAGCCGCTGTCGGCACGGGCCAGTGCTGCCGTAGCGACGGTGCAGCTGTGCCCATGCTTGCCATACCAGGGTGCGCCAGCATAGTGGTGGTGTTTGGAGCGTAAGGCCATACAGACGGCGATGGCGCAATGCCCGGGTGGGCCGGGAAGTTGGCCTGCTGTGGAAACAACGGCAACGGCACAGACCACGCTTGCTGTTGCTGCTGCTGCTGCTGTAGCTGTTGTAGTTGTTGTTGCTGTTGTTGGGGGAATTGTTGTAGTTGCTGTTGCTGCGGCTGTTGTTGCCGTGGCTGGACGTGGTGCTGTGGCAGGTGCTGCTGCTGCTGCTGCTGCTGCTGCTGCTGTAGCTGTTGTAGTTGTTGTTGGTGTGGCTGAGGCTGCGGCTGTTGTTGCCGTGGCTGGACGTGGTGCTGTGGCAGTTGCTGCTGCTGCTGCTGTAGTTGTGGTTGCGGTTGTGGTTGTTGCTGTAGTTGTGGCTGCAGTCCCTGTGTTCTCCTTGCTGAAGTTGCCCTTGACGACACGGGGCGCTGCTGCGTTGGAACACCAACGGGGCAGGCGTGCTTCAGGGCGCACAGTGCAGCGGCAGCCTGTGCCTCCAGCGACTCCTCGTTGTCGTCGGCTGGTGAGGATGCCTCGTCCACCTCATCGGGTTCCGACTTTATTGCGTCGGCGCTGTCGTCTGAATCGGAAATCATCTGCTCGCTCCTTTCCCTGCTGTCATTGTCATGCCCGTTGTGGTGCTGGCCCCTGTGCTGCTCCCTTTTTGATGCCACGAATGTTGGCGTCTCTCTGCCATCATCACCTTCATCATCATCGTCGTCGTCAGCGCTGTCATCGCTATCACCGTTGCCGTTGCTGCGTTTCGTGCTTCCGGTGTTGTTGTTGCTGTTGCTGCCGCTGCTGGCACCACAGCAATTGCTACCATCACCAGCAGCGTCGCCCTTGACGCCGTTGGAGCGAGGTTTGCCGTTGCTGATTATAATTCGTCTTGGAATTGGCGCCAGCGGCGGTGGCGACGAGGCCAGCAATTCCTCCTTCTTCAGCAACATCCGCCCCCTGGCGCCTTCTCCCGCAAGCACGTTGCTCATCCTGTGTGGTAGCACAGAACAGGCAGTTCGGGCATGGTGCAGGTGGCGGTGTCATGTTGGTTGTAGGGTGAGAAGAAAGCGTGGAGGCTCACATCACCATCATCATGACAAACTCGGTGCGGAAGAGGCGCCCGTTGCCTCTTTGACCAAGGATGAGTGAGTGAGTGGCAATGGTACCACACGACTGTGCCATTACACGGCCACAGCCGCCGGTTGTTGTCTGTGTGAGTGTGTGACACGACACAGGCCCCGCCCTCCCCTATGTCATAACAACCTCGCCAATCATGCAAGTTTTCCCTCATGTGGAGTGTTGCTTGTTTGCTTTTGTTTGTGTGTGCTTGAGGCTGGTCGGTGTGCGTATGTCAAGCCACCAGCAGCACAGATGGCGCAGTCACACACACACATCACAGTCACGCAAGGAGCAAGCAAGCGAGGAGGGGTTGCACCCGCACACGCATACCTGCCTTCTTTTCTTTTCTTCTTTTTTTTTCGCTTGGCATCCGTGTGGATAATCTGTGGAAATGTTCGCCAGATTTCGACGAGCAGACACAGCTGTGACATGGATGTTTTTCGTTGGAGGCGCGAAGAAGACGCGAAGAAGACGCGCGCAACAACCTGGACCTGAGTCATCAAGCAGTGGCGTGATGTGACAATGTGACAGCTGCTTGTGATGCTGGCAGAAGGGATGATGACTGAAATGGTTTTCTGGTTTCTGGTTTGTGGAGGAGAAACAACTCGGAGGGTTGGAGATGACAGTGGATGAGTGTGCATAAAGGAAGGTGGGTGCATGCGTATGTGTGTGAGTGTGTGTGTGAGTGTGTGTGTGCGTGTGTGCGTGTGTGTTTTTTGTTTTTTGTTGGATTGTGATAAGGTCTTAAGGTCACCAGTGTCCATTCGTACAAAAGGACACACAAGGCAATATGTGCACGCTGTGCGGTTTGCAAACATCTCCAGTGCTCGATTGTGTATGTGTGTGTACAAAGAGGCAGCACTCGGCAGGCAGTAACATTCAACAAGCACAGCAACGGTCAATACGAGCGAGAAGAGGAAAGAGAAGAACGTGTTACATCAGAGTGCGACGTGAGGACATTGAAGGGGGGATAGGAGGGAGCAACACCAGAGTGCAAGGGCACCTGACATCCGTTTTTCCTCACAGTCAGAGATCGGCTAGAAAAAGAGGAATGAAGAGAAAGGAGGGGAGGGGGGACGAGAGACAAGAGTGAAGGAGGCATGACGCACACGGTTCTCAAGTGAAAAAGAAAAAAAAAGATGGGAAGGTGCAATGCAAAGGGACACGCAAGGGTTGCTGTAATGTAACATGCAGCAGCGTTGGTATCACTAAATCACTTGAGCTGTCCCAAGAACACTTCCAATTCCTCTTGTCTCGCCGGGGAGGCCTCGGCATCAGCCACCCTTGCCACCTGCAAGCACACAGGCGGACAGGGTGTGTGTGTGCGTGTGTGCGTGTGTGTGTGTGAGAGAAAAGTGTGAGGTGTGTGTGTGAGGAAAGTGAGAGAGAGAGAGTGTGTGTGTGTGTGTGTGTATATATATATATATATATGTATGTGTGCAGGTGTGATAGAGGGGAAAGTGCATGCGGTCATGGTTGCCAGCGAGCAAAACGACGACTCGTCGAGATGAACACGGGTGAATGCTGTTACCCAGGCCCGTACCTGAGCAAGTTTCTTGCTGAACGGTCCAGCCTGTGTTAGGGTGTCTGCTTGCTCTGCCTGTGGTTGTGACTGTTGGTTATGCTTTTGTTCTTGTTTCAGCCGTGCAATCTCAGCTTCAAGCTGTGCATTTCGTTCGCGCAGCGCTCCCAGCGTCCCTTGCAACCTGCTCTCAAGCTCTGCTTTCGCCGCCGTGTGCGTTGCATCAGCCACATCCCCCGCGCTTGTACAGCGCCTACACAATGTGTGCGTGCGTGCGTGTGTGTGTAAGTGTGTAAGTGTGTGTGTGTAAGTGTGTCAGTGTGTGTGTGTGTGTGTGTGTGTGTGTGTGTAGTAGTGTAGTAGTGTGTGTGTGTGTGTGTGTGTGTAGTGT
>NW_004754931.1:2290997-2312830 GCF_000188695.1 Salpingoeca rosetta | reverse complement strand
AAACAGGAAGATTCAATCATTGGGCAACACCGCTCAGATGTTCACACACACACACACACACACACACACACACACACACACACACACACACACACACACACAGGAACAAGGCGCTTACCTGAGAGCTGGACTCAACGTTGCTGAGGAATTGTGTGTACAAGTCGCCAAGATATGCTGCAGACTCTGCGGGGATCAGTTCCGAAAACTGTGCCGTCACCGTGCTCCAACTACAGCAAACATAAGACAGCGTCATGCAAGATGCATCAGCGCCAATGATCAGTGCATGTACACATAGCACGAACACATACTGCAACTGCACACACACATGCACACTAAAGCGTTTGCAACACAAAACCCACACACAAAACACACACACACACACAAGCACACACAAGCACACACAAGCACACACAAACACAACTCCCATCCACTCCCCTTCACTTCACTCCACTCCCCATCCCATCCCACTCCACACCGCACCTTGCTGCTTCGATGGTCTTGCTTAGAGCGTGGTTGAACGCCTTCACAAACGCCTGCGCCCTGTGCCTGTGCTCGCTGCCACCGCTGCCGTGCTTCCCTGCTTCCTCTGCCATCTTCGCTGCTGCTCAACGGCCAACTGTTTTGCAAATTGCGCTCACGCCCCGTGTTGCAAATTGCACCACAACTCATCAACAGGCAGAAGAAGAAGACAACCACAAACCACAACACCAGCCAACCACCACAACGCCCAGCTACCGTGTCACTGTATCTGGAACGCGGCTGTTCCCCCCTCGCTCGCTCGCTTTGACCCACTGCGACCGCTTGTGTGTTGTTGCAACAACACCAGCTTGTGTCTGTCCCTGTGTATGTGTGTGTGTGCGTGCACAACACCAGAAAACAAGCGACCGAACGTGAGGTGTCGCCATGTCCATGAACCACAACGTGAAGATCGGGTGTGTCTTGCCCGACACCCCAAACGCCATGCCCAAGCTGCTGGAGGTGCAAAGGGGACAAACGCTGCAGGAAATCGTGCACGCGCTGTGCCAGCACTTCAAGGTGGACGACGAAGCGCACTTCTCGCTGCGTATCGTCGAGACCAACCAGTATGTCACCCCGGAGAACTGCAACGAGGTCCTCAAGGACGGCATTGTGTTGCAGCTGGCCATGACCGCGCAGGGCCTCACCGCCCAGCTACTCAGGCAAATGCGCTCAAGCAACCCTTCCGAGAAGGAGCAAGCCATCAAGAACATCAAGAAGGAAACCCACGACAAGACCGTGGCCAAGGAATTTGTTACCCAAGGCGGTACGCCTGTGTGTGTGAGTGTGTTTGCTTGTGAGTGTATGTTTGCTTGTGTGAGTGTGTGTGTGTGCTTGTGTGAGTGTGTGTTTGTGGGCTTGCTTATTTGTGCGTACATGTGAGTGTTTGCGCTTGTTTATTATGTTGGTTGGTGATGTTCCTCTTCAGCCTCGAGCGCAGACGCACACTGGCCAGCAAACGCACCTCATGCGACTCTTCCTGACGCCTGGATCATGTGTGTGTGTGCGTGTGTGTGTGCGTGTCGCAGGCTTGCCGCTTGTGCTTGAAGCCGTGACCATGTTCAGGGGTGCAGGCCTTCACTCCCCTCTCGGCTACTCCCTGCAGGCGCTGGTGAACATTGTGCGCCACGACTTGGTCGATCTCCGCGACCTGCACAAGAAGAACCCAACCCTTCTCTCCGAGGTAACGTCGCCGACGCTGCTGTCGTTGGCGTCGATGGCACCAACACATCCGCACCCATCACCGCTTGCGTGCCGTTCTTCCCTGCTTGCGCTGCTCCCTCCAGTAACCTTTCTCAAAACATCACCGGCGCACTCATTACTCAACCCGTGGTTCGCTTTCGTGCTCGCGCGTACACCCGTGCTCATCTTCGTTGCTGCTCGTGCTCGCGTGCCACACCAGATGATTGCCGACACCAAAGCGGAGAGCGGGTTTGTCATCCACACGTCGCTGCAGCTCCTTGCCGCATATGAACTCCGCGTCCCGGAAGGTGCGCCCACCGCCACATTGGGGTGGCAAGGTGTATTTGGGGGTATCTTGCTGCTTCGTGTGTTCGTGTTGGGATCGTAGTGGGAATTGTGTTGGGCCTTGCTGCTCGCAGGCCTTTGGTGTCTATGTTGACATGCTCCTCACGGTTACTTCCCTTTCTGTCTGTCTGTCTGTCCGTCCGTCCATCCGTCCGTCCGTCTGTCTCTATGCCTCTCTGTCTGTCTCCAACTTCTCTCCCCACGCGCATCGCCAGCGCGAAGAGTGGTGGAGTCGATGATCAGCATCACCCGCATCATCGAGTTTATCAAGCAGTACGTACGAGCCGTGGGGGGGGGGGGTTGGCTGTGGTGTGTGGAGGAGACAAAGGAAATGGAGCCAGAAATGGATATTCGCTTTGTGCATGCTGCTCAATGTATGATATTGACGTCTTCAATGGCATTTGCCACCACTTCTCACCTACATCAAACCTTGGGCGCGCGCGCGCGCGCGTGTGTGTGTGTGTGTGTGTCTGCAGGTTCGACTTCCAGACGCAGGAGTCTGGTCTTGCACTGCTCAATGCGCTCATTCAAGCGCACGCCGGCGACCCCGCCCGCGAGAAGGAGGCAGAGGTGCAGGCAGAACACACCTGCTTGTGTTGCGCAATCGTGTGCTGCCACGTTCACGCTGGCACACCGTCCTTGCACACATGACAACGCACATTGACACACGAACATTTCCACACATGAACACGTTCACAACTATCGACACGTTCACACCACACACCACCACATCTCACCACACCACTGCCAGTCGCTGTTCCGGACATTGGAGGAGCGCAACGTGTTCCGCGCATTGGGATCACGCGATTTCTCCCAAAAGCCCGTCCCGCCCGAATATGCACACCAGCTCTGTGCGTGTACATACACACACGCACATGCATGCACACACACACACACAATGACATGCCTGCGTGCAGTCGATCATGCATTCACACGGCACATGCATGCCCACCCATACTTGCCTCCATGTGTGTGTGTGCAGATGTGTTCCAGAAGTTGTGGCTGCGTCGCCTCGTGCAGCGCTCGTACGCAGAATTTGACTGGGCCGACCAGGTGCGCACTGTGGTGATGGTCGTGTTGAGAAGTGATGAACGTGGGAGGTGATGAAGCTGAGGGAATGCACAACTCTCTTTCAACGCACTTGCGCTCATCAGTTCCCAATGTTGTATGTCTGTGTCTTTCTCTCTCTCTGTGTGTGTGTGTGTGTGTGTGTTTGTGTGTGTGTGTGTGTGTGTGTGTGTGTGTGTACAGGAGGCAAAGGCGAATTTGCAGGCACTCGTGCAGTGTCTTCCCACGCTCAGCGAAACAACAGGTCGGAAAAGTTAGCCACCAAACACACAGACACACACTACAAGCCCTGTTCATACAAACCCTTTGAGTTGAGCTTTAGCTTCATTTGACACCATCCTCGCCTGCGCTCACGTCACCACCGTTCGCATGCACGCGCACACGCACACGCACACGCACACGCACGCGCTCAAATGTGAGCAGACGGAACGGAGTGCTCTACAGATGTGGACAAATTTCGGCTGCTTGGTTTCCAGGTGCGGTGATCCAGGGAGGACGCATACACACGCACATCACATCACATCACATCACATCACATCACATCACGCACACGCACATCACACACACACACGCACATCACACACACACGCACATCACACACACACGCACATGCACACGCACATGCATTCGAACATGCTGCCTCAATTCATTCACAACAGGATATTCTCATCAATGCCCGTCTACACCACGCAACATTGCACCACATGCCACATCACATGCCACATCACACTACATGCCACATCACTCAAACCCGGCCCCTTCTTCCACGCCACTGCGGCAGGACCCGGCCAACCCGGAGACGGAGTTCAGGGAGGCGCCAGGGATGCTGACGCTCGATGCGCTCACGTATTGGGTTCGCAACAGCGAGGACGTAAGCAGACATGTGGCTGCACGCTTATTATCGTCGCGCTCGTGTTGTGTCGGTGTCGGTGTTTGTAGCGTCGGCAGTGCTGGTCATCGCCATCACTTCGTCTTTGTTGTTCTCCTCGCACCCTCATCACCGATGCACCCTCGTCCCTCTCAACACGCAATATACGTAACACCACCGCCACCGCCAGAGCTACACGAAGCTTGCTGCAGACCAGATCTCGCGGCCTGCGCTGTACACATGCCCGTTTGTCGGGATGGCAAAGTCAATGCTTGCTGTTCTCCTACAGGTCCTGCACGCCGAGGATGAATGTACGTCAGTGTGTGAATGTGTATGTGTGTGAATGTGTGTATGTGTGCGTGTGTGAATGTGAATGTGTGTGCGTGTGTGTGTGTGCGTGTGTGTGCGAGTATGTATTGTGTGTGTGTGTGTGTGTGTGTGTGTGTCAATGTGTCGAGCGCGTGTGTGACGCGTTCATCATCCCAACGTTTCTGTGCATCGTCGTGGCTGCCTTGCTGTCGCCACTGCAGTGACGAACGACGGCGTTGAGTATCTGCCCATCCTCTACTCCTCCCGAAATGCCTTCTTCGAGGTCAGCCCTTAAGCCGTACCTGCTCTCATGCGTACATCCAACCACCGCCACGCTGATTGTACCCTGCTGTCTCCCTCATACCACCGTGTTGTTCCTCCCCCCTATCTTACACATCTCCTCCTCTCCCTCATCGCCAACACCACTGCCGCTGCAGATGTTCCTGGCGTGCATGCAGCTTGGACTTCGCACATGGAAGGAGATGGAGGCAAAAGTCACCGACAAACCAAAGGTGTGTGTGTGTGAGTGTGTGTATGCGTGTATGCGCGTGCGCGTGTGTGCGTGGGTTGTTTGCTCTGTCCATGTGCCCCTTCTCATCTGCCCTTGTCTCTGTCCCCGCCATCCCTTCCCTCGACCTCCCCCCCCCCGTGCAGGTGCTGGCGATGGTGCGTAAGCAAATCCAGCGCGTGTTTGAGCTCCCGCGCACATCTGCACCGACAAACATGGACGACTTCAAGGTGAGCCGAAGCCGCGATGCTGTGGTGCAGAACTTGATGGTGGTGCATGGGGGATGTCATACGTGGTGTAGAGTGCATGGCCGTGTTGTGGATGGTGTGAGAGGTAGCGTGGTGGATAATGAGGGCTGGCGCTGCAAGAACAGCACCCGCTGCGTCCATCTGTCGCACTCATATGTTGTGTCCGTGTACATGTGTTAACCCCCCAACCCCACCCCCACCCACCAACAACAACAATGTGCGTCTGCGTACAGAACTGCATGCTGCAGCAGTCGTTCCAAGAGATGCTGGAGGAGCAGAAGAACGAAATCCTGACAGCGGAGGAGAAGTTGTTGCAGTCGGAAATTGTGTCCGGTCTCTACGATCGGTTAACGCGCGACATGACGGATCTCGTGTGCCAGCAGCGGCTCGCCCAGATGGTGCAGGGGGCGTGGTTCGGTGTTGTCGGCCGCGCAAAGAAGGCAAAAGGTGCGCACACAGTCACGGCCCGAGCGTCATGCATGCGTTGTGTGTATGCGTGTGTGCGTGTGTGCGTGTGTGCGTGTGTGCGTGTGTGTGTGTGTGTGTGTGTGTGTACATGTGTATGTGTGTATGTGTACATGAGGTTGTGGGGTTATGTGGTTGTGAGGGCGTGCATGCACCAGATTGCATGTGCTTGTGTGCGTCTGTTCATGGTGTAGCCACTGACGATATCACATAGCCTTCCTCCCCACCACCACCCTCACCTCCCATGACTTGTCTCACTGCGAGCAGCAAGTCGGTTCTACGTGATGCTGGCTCCAAACCACAAGACGCTCCACTGGGGCGACCCCGTTGACCGCGACGTTGCCAGCGTGCCCACACTTCACGACCTCCCACACAAATGTCAGTCGCAACAAGAGAAGGGGAGGGAGGTTCAGGGTTAATTGGAGCCAGGAGCGGGGTTGGCGGTTGTAATGCACAATTGTGCAATTCTGTTGTTGACGTGTACGTCGTGACATGCATGTATGGGTGTGATGCAGTTTCACTCGCATGCAAGTGTGCACGTGTGCATGTATGCCTGCGTTATCGCACTGCTCTCCCCTTCACCCGAAACTAATCCACGTTGCTGCCACCTGCTGCAGGCGACACCTCTGAGATCAAAGTCATCTATGTTGGCAGCGATGTACCGTCCATTGCTGGGAAGAAGAAGGTGATGGCGCGCAGTGTGCTGATGTCAGCGTGGCGTTCCATGTTGATCATGCACGAGCACTTGCATACAAACGCTGATTTTTTTTTTTCAGTCACACACATGCATTTGCACGCCCGCACACAAACCCATACAAACACATTCACGTACACGCACACACGCACACGCACACCGCATTGTGGTTGTCTCGCGCACACGTGTTCAGGTTGAGGATGTTGACAACGCGTTTGCGATTCTGGCGTCGGATATGGAGGAGGCGCTTGAGATGGTCGGCGCAAATGCAACCACGGTCAGTGCAGTGGAGCTGCAGTGCACATCAGCAAGTGATGGTGTTCCCCCTTGTAGTGCGGTGTTGATACTGCACACAGATCCAGCTTTGACTGGTTGCCTTCAACACGACCTTTGCCGTCAATACCAACACGAATACCAACATCAACAACAACAGAACGTCAACATCATGCTTACCACAACACCCAACACAATCACTTCCATCAGACTGCCGTGTGGTTGGATGGGATCCGTGCACTCGTTGGTCAGGACATGCAAGAGGCCTCATCCCTCTCCGAAATCAGACGCCTGGCAAAGTCCGTTGCATGCCGTGCGACACTGGCTTGCTCGCCACCAAATGTGTCTTCTTTGGAACCTCCTCCTACATCTTCTTGCCTTTTCTTGCCACTTCTCGCCTCCGCACACCCGTTATTCACCACACACGCATACACACACACACACACACACAACACACACACACACACACACACACACACACACAACACAACACAGGATTGAGCTTCGGCTGCACCTGCTCAACCTGCACGGGCTGGACATTCCAACGAGAGCGCCAGAGGTCCCGCCGCTTCCTGCTGACATGAACTTCCAATACACCGACATGGATGACGGCGTGTGCGCGTGAGGTGCAATTGCTTCGGGTTGTCGTCGTGGCGTCGTGGTGTGTTTGGTCTTTCCATTGCCGTGAGGTGGGTGTTCTTCTCGGGCGCATGCTCTTGCTGTTTGTTACGACACGAATACGTCCCTCTCGTTGTTGTTGTTGTTGTTGTTGTTGTTGTTGTTGTTGTTGCTGTTGTTGTTTTGCTCGTCAGGCGTTCTGTTTTCCTTTTGTTTGTTTGTTTGTTTGCTTGCTTGCTTGTTTGTTTTTCGCTTCTCCTGTCTGTTTACTCTGATGCCGCTTCATACAAAGTGTCTTCATCATGGCAGTGACTCGCTACTCTCCTCCGAATACAGATACACACAGTAATTCCCCAAAGCAAACCACAATTCACATGCACAAACAATACACACAAGCACAACACGCGCACATGGCTGCCGTCAGGGCGCAAAGCGATCTGGTGCGAGCATGTGCAGCTGAAAGCCTTGCTGCCATGCTGCTTGCACGTGTTCAGGCACCGCGCCACCAACAACAACTTCCCCGCCATCATCACCATCATGATGGTGCGTCATAGCCGACTGGCCCTGTGCACGGTCAGGGTCAACATCTGACACACCAGCGGCATCCCCGTTGTTGCCTGCAGGCAAGACTGCACCCTCCGCTGCCGCCATCACGGCGCGCGAACCGCCAATGCCTGTTGCCACGGGCGCGGCCTGCTGCTGCTGCTGGCTGCGTGCCCGCTGCTGTCTGCGCTGGTGCTGTCGCAGCTCCTGCTGCACCCGCCGCACCCCAGCATCGTCGTCCACGGCAAGACACGCCGTCACAAGCGCCTCGTAGTGCTCGTCTGTCAGCGCGTGTGCGTGTGTCTGTGCACGCGCGAGGGCCTGCTGTGCGCCGCTGATGTCGAGCTGGTCGCTGTATGCGCGGATGATGTGCAGATACGCGTCCCCGGACGGCGTCATGCCTGCGTCCTCCATGTCCCTCACCATGGTGTCTGCCCAGCGAACGGAGCCCGTAGCGGCCGCGACCACGGCCAGGTCGGAAATGATGGGCGCCGTGTCCTTCACCCCGCGGTCCGCTGCCCGCTCCATTAGCGCCAACGCCGACTCGACGTCGCGCGTGGTCCTGTACACGCGCATGAGCGACGCGTACCAGTGGTCCGGCACGCGCGCATCGGGGTTGCCGCCGTCGTGCTCGTCCTCCAGCGATTTGATGAGAAACTCCAGGCGCGATGCGTCGCCGGCGGCCTCGTAAGCACGCACAACATGATTGTACGTCTGCTTGGTGGGCTGCACGCCGAGGAAGAGGAGACGTGCGAGCACGCTCGTAACGGCCTCCGTGTCCGGCACCTCCGCATATGTGGCGATGAGGAGGTGGTTGATTTGCATCACCAGCCATTCCTGGTCTGGCGTCATGCTGCTGCTGCTGCTGTTGCTGGCGGGTGTGGGCGGTGCAGCCGTTGCATCATTCGACTCACTGGCATGCTCGGCGTTGTTGTTGTTGTTGTTGTTGTTGTTGTTGTTGTTGTTGTTGTTGTTGTTGTTGTTGTTGTTGTTGTTGTTGTTGTTGTTGTTGTTGTTGTTGTTGTTGTTGTTGTTGTTGTTGTTGTTGTTGTTGTTGTTGTTGTTGTTGTTGGTGGTGGTGGTGGTGGTGTCGTCGTCGTCATCAACATTCATTGCTTGTTGCATGTCACTCATGTGTTCGAGAGCAAACGTGACCACTTGCTGTGCCCCTGTCGTGTTGCCGGCCATCCTGAACCCCCACATCGCTGCCAGCAGACACGATGTTGGCGGGAGGCGACCCGTCGCATCCTGCATCTCCCGTGCCAGCGCGCGCCAGCTCCCGGGATCACTGCTGCACGCGCGAGCAATGAAGCGAGCAAGCCAGTGCTCGTCCGTCACAACAGCGCGCACCGACTGCTGGTCTTGCTTTGTCATCTTCCTCTTCTGCTGCGTTCTCCCGCTGCTCTTCTTCCTCTTTGTTTGCGCATGTTGAGTGGCGGCGCCTGTTTGCTTCATGCCCGCGCTGTCGCTGTCACCAGCACCAGCAACACTGCCGTCACTGCCAATGCTCCTCTTTCCTTCCTTCGCCTCTTCCTTCTGCTGTTCTTGTTCTTGTTCTTGTTCTTGTTGCTGCTGGGTCACCATGGCATTGAAGATGGCGTCTGCAGCCTCGACGTTCCCCTGCCACGCGTACACCATCATGTGCCAGAAGCGGGTGCGGCTGGACGGCAGCACGTGCGACGCCGCCATGGCTGCCAGGGTCGCCTCCACCTCATCCACGGCGCCGCGCTCGGCAAACGCGTGCAGCAGCGCATTCCACAGCTTGACGGTGGGCTGCGGGTGGCGGGCGACGCAGTCCTCAAACGCGCGCTGGGCAGAGCCAATGGCGCCGCACCTGCGGAACGCATCGACAAGCGACACGTAGAAGTTGGTGTCCAGAGGGTAACCCTGGCGGTCGGCGTGGAAGGCGATGGCGCGGATGGCAGCGAGCGATTCCGCCGTTGTTGGCAGCTCCCGCGGGCGCAGGAAGTGGCTTGCAGCGCTGCTGCTGGTGCTGGTGTTGGTGCTGGTGCTGTTGCTGTTGCTGGTGGTGGTGGCAGGTGTTTTGCGGTCATCGCTCGTCCTGCCTGTGTCTTTTCTTCCTACGTCGCCACCACGAGACGCATCAGCACCGCGATCAGCGGCGTGGCGGCGGCGGCGGCGGTGCTGAATGGCGCGAAGGCGACGAATTGCGGCTGCAGGCGACGACGGGTCGTGGACAACGATGGTGCTGTGCGCGTATGCATTGAGCAGCGCCTCGTAGTCCCGCAGCGTTGGCCGGATGCCAGCCTGCAGCATCGTGTCAAAGAGCCCTGTCGCCTCTGTGGGCCACCCGAGCCGCCCGTACAGCGCGAGCATGAGCCCGTATGTCTGCGGCGTCGCCGCGGGTGTTGATGGCTCTTGCAGGAGCTGTCTGAACGTGTCCTCGGCAAGAAGCACGTTGCCTGAACGCAGGCAGGCCGTGAGCACGGCGTTCCACATGTTGATGGTGGGGATGAGGTTGGCCTGGCGCGACTCCTGCAGCGCGGCCCAGCACTCCGTGTCCATGCCGCGCAGTGCATATGCGCGCACCAGTGCCTCGAAGCAGTCCGTGTTTGGTGCGACGGCATGCGCCTTGATCATTCTGTTTCTGAATGCGTGCACGCACAGCGCCTGGTATTCCCTTTGCTCTGCCATTTCTCGCAGCACGATGGCCCAGTGCTCGGCTGTTGGCGCGCCAGCTTCGTGTGCGGAGCCCTTGGCGTTGGGAGGGAGCTGGTTGCTGCGTGCTTGGTGCTGGTGTTTTGCGTGCAACTGCTCCAGCAAGGACAGGGCGCGCACGGGCCCACTCTGTGCCCGCTGTTTGCTGGAGGTGGTATTGCCGTGCTTCTTGCGGCGCGCAGGTGCACTGGCCAGCGCACGCAAGCGCTCGGCGAGCTTTACATTCACAGGTGCCCTGGCACCTTCCGTTATGTCTTCTGCTGGCTCACCCTGCGAGCTGCGCGCAGCATGTGTCAGCGTTCTGACACAGATCACCCGAGGGGATGCTGCTCTTTGAATTACAGCTGTGAGAGTTGCTGTTGCTGTTGCTGTTGGTGCTGCTCTCTGAACGGCTGCTGTGAAAGGTGACGCTATTGCTGTTGTTGCTGTTGTTGCTGCTGTTGCTGTTGTTGCTGTTGTAGCTGTTGATACCGCTCGCGCAGTTGTTAACGCTGCTGTTGCTGCTCTGAATAGCGCAGCACACCTGGGCGCAGCTGCTGTGTGCCATTCGTGTCTTATTCTCACATGACCATGAACACCACGATGACCACCTCCACTCAATAAACTGCCGCTCCTTTCACCACCACCACCACCACTACCGTTGCTGCCACTGTTACTGCTGTCAGCTATCTTGCCTAGCCTCCTCCTTCTCCTCTGCCCGCATCGCAACACCGCCTGTAGAAGCCGCTGCCGCTGTTGCTGCTGCCCACGCAAGCACGCCACCACCGCAGCACCCTCAAACACCCTCAGCATCATTCTCCTCCTCCTCACTCGCTCTTCTTGCAACGTGTTGTGTTTAGATGTATCTGTGTGTCGCCGTGTCGTCTCAAGCAGAAATTGCCGAGTCAGCACTGCAGCACGTGCAGAGTGGTACGGGCCCATGCGATCGATTGGCCAGTTTGCCCCGCAGTCATCGGTGCGTCACCCGAAGTGAGAATAGATGGTGTGCATTAATTTTTGTGTGCCTTGTGCGAGTGCTGCAACAACGCAACAGCAAGAAGACAAAAAGGTGCTTGCACTGGCTTTGCTTTGCTTTTGGTTGGTGTGAAGGCGCGTGCTGGCTTGCTCTGGCTTGGATGGTTGATGTGCTGCGGCGATCTCCGCGCTGTGCTTGTGGGGCTGTTGCTGTGTGTGTGTGGGTGATTGGTGCAAGATCCCGTGGCGGTTTGCACATGGTCAACAGGCAACCAACGATTGTATGGGTCGGTGTATTGCACATCGCACAATCATTTCACACAACGTGTGCGATCGTGGTTCCTTGCTTTGCTTGCTTGCTTGCTTGGTTTCTTGCTTCACTTGTTGCTGATTGTTGTTCACACATTCGCGCACATACACAAATCGCACGTGAATCCATCCATCCATCCATCCAATCCAATCCATCCATTTGTACCCACGCTGCACCCCAAACCACAGTTAACCGCAATCAAGGTGTGTATGTGTGTGTGTGTGTATGCTCAATGAGTCGGCTTTGTTTCCCTTGCTGCTTCCCACGATTGCCACACACACACACACACACACACACACACACACACACACACACACACACACACACACACACACACACACACACACACACATATATATATATACACACACACGCACACACGTCCATCCCCCTTAATGCCTCCTCGCTCCTTTTCCTGTTGAATGCAGATGTCGGCCACAACAACGAAGAAGGTCAACACCAAGGCCATGCGTATCCATGGCAAGTGGTACGATGTGGAGGGCTTCAACCACCCCGGCGGTCCCGTCATGATCTCTCTCGGCAAAGGGCGTGACGCCACAGGCCTCTTCGAGGTGGGTCCTTGTTGCTTCTTCATTATCTGCATCACCTGCACGACGTTGCTCGTGGCGTGGGTGGACGTGGTCGCGCTGATTCTTTTCGGTGCAAGTATGGTGTATCCAGCCGATCGCAGGACACACATTGCACTCACGCTGCATGTGACACACACACTGCACTCACACATACACAAACGTACACATACAAATACACACAAACACGCACCAAACAACACACCATGCATACGCACACTCACACGCACAACACACACCAACACACGCACACATACACAGTCCCACCATCCCTTCACGAGCCGCGCGCGGTTGGAGAAGCTGCTGGCCAAGTACGAAACACACGAGCCGTGCCGCCTGCTGGACGAGAGCGACCAGGGCACCGAGTTTGAGTGGCCCGAGTACGAGAACAAGGACGGCAAGGTGGCCGACGGTGCGCCCGTGTCTGCGTTTGGCAAGGAGCTGGTTGACCAGGTGAAGCACTACTTTGAGGGCGAGGCCAAGCGCCGCGGCGTGTCCCTGCTCGACGCCACAAAGGCCACCCCGATGCGCTGGCTCGAGCTCTTTGTGCTGTTTTCCCTGTTCCTGGCCACGCTGCCCGGCTTCTTCCGCGGCGAGTACTGGACCCTCATTGCCATGCCGCTCACCTACTGGGTCATTGGCGTCAACATCTTCCACGACGGCTCCCACTTTGCCCTCTCCCGCCACTGGCGCGTCAACGCGCTGGCCACGTACATTGGCTGGTACTTCAGCTCCCCGATTGAGTGGTACCACCAGCACGTCATTGGCCACCACGTGTACGCCAACATCCCGCGCAAGGACCCGGACCTGTACCACAACAACGCCATGGAGCGCCACACCCACACGCTGCGGTGGAAGCCCATGCACGCCCACCAGCCGTCCACGTGGCTGCCCATCTGGGTCATTGGCACCTTTGCCATGAACTACCTGAAGCCCCTGCAGATGGAGATGTCGGGCCACTACAACCGCGCCGTGGCCAAGATGGAGATGACGCGCTCCCGCTGGCTCCTGCACTGGGCCGGCCGCGTCTTCGTCTACGCCATGTGCCACCTCCTCCCGTTTGCCCTCTTCCCCTGGCCAAAGGCAATCCTGTTTGCCGTCGTCCCCGTGACCATCGTCTCGCTCTGCTTCATGCTCTCCTCCCAGATCAACCACCTCACCAGCCCCAACATTGACCAGTACTCTTCCGACTTTTACAAGCACCAGGTGCTGACGAGCCACACGGTTGGCAAGGACAGCTACCTCACCTTCCTCTTCACGGGCGGCCTCAACTTCCAGATTGAGCACCACCTCTTCCCCTGCGTCAACCACTGCCACCACCGCGCCCTGCAGCCCATCGTGCAGCGCCTGTGCAAGAAGCACAACGTGCCCTACCACTACACCCCGACCCTGTACCAGGCCTTCCGCAAGTACATTGACCACCTCAAGGAGCTTGCCGTCAAGCCATCCCAATAATGCGCCAACCTCTTGCTCTCCTCCCCCACCGCCCGTGTCATCGCGTTCATTATCCAGCTTAAGTCGGTGCGGCGGTGGGGGCCAATTGTCACGCGTTGATTGCTGCTTCTTCTGCCTGTTTTGTGTTATTGTTGTTTTGATTCTGAACCTTCTTTGCCCCCCTGTTTTCTTCGGTACATTTACAACACATCGCTTTCCAAGTGTGTGTGTGCTTGTGTGTGTGTGTGCTTGTGTGTGTGTGTGTGTGTGTGTGTGTGTGCTTGTGTGTGTGTGTGTGCTTGTGTGTGTGTGTGTGTGTCGGGTCAAACCCACGCGCTTGGCTCTCTGCTCGTGTGTTACAGCGTGCACGCCCTCTGCTTGGTGCAGCTGTGCCTTTTTCTCCCTTTCCCTTGTTCATCCTTTCAATTGATTAGTCGCCCCCTCTTACCTCCCTGTCTTTGACGTTGTGCCTGCCTTGTGCCCTACCCTGCGAGAAAGCAGGCATATTGCTTTCTCGTGCGTGCCTGCGCACCACCTTCCTCTCGTCCTTCTCCCGTGTTGCCATCAACACATCAACTGCCAATTTGCTCTGCTAGTCTGCTTCTTTCCCTCTCCTCTTCGCATCACTGCGTGCGGTGTCGTGTGCGTGGATTTGATTTGAGTTCTCGTGTTTTGTGTGTGTGTGTGTGTGTGTGTGTGTGTGTGTGTGTGTGTGTGTGTGTGTGTGTGTGTGTGTGTGTGTGTGTGTGTACTTGTCTGTGTGTGTACTTGTCTGTGTGCACGTGTCTGACTACTCTTGTCTCTTCCACAGAACAACAACAACCGTTCACCCAACGTCAAGTGAAGTCAAGCGTGTCCATCACCACCACCACCACCATCACCATCGTCGTCGTCGTCATCATGTCACGACACCTCACATGACGTGTGCGCACAAAGAAGCAGCAAGGCCCAAACAACGTTTTGGAGGATTGTGCAACACTCAACACACAGAAACAAGGCAGCAACGAGCAAAACACCACGAGGCACAAGATACACAGCAGCAAGGTGCAGGATACACTACAACCATCCAACGCGGGCCATCCAACGCACTCCACATACACACACAGACGAAACCAAGAAGATGGGCGAGGATGCGTCTGCGGCCAGTGGCACTGGTGGGCTGGAGCGCACACGACTGGCATACACGCTAGCGGGCGCGTTTGGTGGCTGTGTTGCTGGACCTGCAGTGGACATTGTGCTGTATCCAATTGACACAGTGAAGACTCGACTGCAGAGCGCACAGGGCTTCTTCAAGGCAGGTGGCTTCAAGGGCGTGTATCGAGGCCTCTCATCGGCGGCACTGGGATCGGCTCCAGCAGGTCCGTGTGTGTGTGTGTGTGTCTGCCTGCTTGCGTACCCTGTGTTTCTGCCTTTGTTCCTCTCCTGCCTGCCTATGTTCCTTCCTGCCTGCCTACATCCACCTGTCTGCCTGCCTATGTTCCTGCGTGTTGTTGGACATGCATGATCAGCAAACCCCCTCCCGCAAACACACCCTCACTCACTTACATCCGCAACTGACCTTTACATCTGCCGTGTGGGTGCAGCGGCATGCTTCTTTGCGAGCTACGAGGGCACCAAGGCCATCATGGCTGGGTTTGTGCCAGACGACTACGCCGTTGTTCGGGAAATGACGGCGGGGTCTGTCGCAGAGATGGTGAGTGAGTGATGAGACATGTGATACTGCATCGTGGTCGATCCACTTTGTACTGATCGCCGGTTGGCTTGAGTGCTGCTTGCATGTGCAATCGCGCCTGTACTGAACGCCTCGCCTGACCATCCCATCACCACCCCCGCCGCCACCGCCGCCGCCGCCGCCACGCTGACTCTCGTCACTCACCACCACTGTATCTGCTTTGCAGACAACCGCTGTGGTGCGGATGCCGTTCGAGGTGGTGAAACAACAGTTGCAGGCGCACGTGCACCCGACCACGTCCGCCTGCGTCTCACATATCCTCAAAACCAAGGGGCTCCCGGGCTTCTGGGAAGGCTACGTATCCCTCGTCATGCGTGAGGTCAGTGATGTGTGGGGGGAGAGGGGCATTGTGGACATGCTAATGCATGTGCCAGTGTATGTGCGTGTGCCAGTGTATGTGCGTGTGCCAGTGTACGTGCGTGCGCTTGTTCCACACGCTCACGCACTGACGTATACACACATACACACACGCTCGCTCGCCCGTCACCTTGCAGATCCCGTTCTCCTTCATTCAGTTCCCGCTGTACGAATCCCTCAAGGTACACCTGCGCCTCTGCGACTTGGATTGTGGAACTGTCTTGTTGTGAACGTTCGCTGTTCCGTCCAACAACAAGTACAAGCTTGTGTGTGCGTGTGTGTGCGTGTGTGTGTGTGTGCGTGCCTTAGCAAACTGATGGCCTTACCCTTGTCCATCGATCACCTGACTCCGCGTCTTGTCTCCCTGCATTCACAGCGCGGCGTTGCACGCCTGGAGAAGGTGGAGGTGAAGGACCTGCCTGCGTGGCAGGGGTCCGTGTGCGGCTCCATCGCTGGCGGCATATCCGCTGCTGTCACAACGCCGCTAGATGTCGTCAAGACGCGCATCATTCTCCAGCAGGTTGGCGTGTCTGTGTCTGTGTGTATCTGTCTGTTTGTCTGTCTGTCTGTCTGTGTGCCTGTGTGTCTGTGCGTCTGTGCGTCTGGTTTGAAGTAGCGTTTGTCCGAACACAAGATGGCTTCTGCCCCTTTACACCAACACGCACATACACATACACATACACACATGAACTCACCCTGCCGTCTCCCGCCATTTGTGCCACCGGACAGAACACGGACAACGTTCCGCGCGCGCTGGTGCACATCTACCAGCGCGAGGGCATCAAGGCCCTCTTCGCTGGTGTTCTGCCCCGCACGGCGTTCATTGCGCTCGGAGGCGCTATCTTCTTTGGCGCGTTTGAGAAGGCCAGGAAAGTGTATTGGACCCTGCACGACAAGTTTGCATAGGCGGTGGTGCGGGCGGGGGTCGTGATTGCGGTGTTTTTCGGGCGGTGAGTGGAACAGCTTTCCACCAACACTGTGTATGTGTGCATTTGTGTCTGTGCGCGCGCGCGCGCGCGCGCGCGCGCGTGTGTGTGTGTGTGTGTGTGTGTGTGTGTGTGTGTGTGTGTGTGTGTGTGTGTGTGTGTGTGTGTGTGTGTGTGTGTGTGTGTGTGTGTGTGTGTGTGTTGGTTGCGCTTGGGTGCGGTAGTACAGTGGCTTTGGCATACGTGTTATTTGCGTGATTGTTGCAAGAGCTCTTGAGCTTTTAGGATGACGTAGTCAACCATCATGTGTTGTGGAATGATCATCAGTGAAGGTTGTTGCCGCTGTTCCAAATTTGCTGTTGCTGCTGCTGCTGTTGTTGTTGTTGTTGTTGTTGTTGTTGTTGTTGTTGTTGTTGTTGTTGTTGTTGTTGTTGTTGTTGTTGTTGTTGTTGTTGTTGTTGTTGTTGTTGTTGTTGTTGTTGTTGTTGTTGTTGTGGTGCGGGGAGCTCACTTGTTTGTTACCCTGATGTCAAGGCGTTGGTGCCGTTGTATTGGCGTGGTTGTACTGTGCCAAGGTTGCTAGGTTGCAGTTGTAAACAGTGAAGCAAGCAAGACAAAAGAAAAGCAAGAGAGCACTCTGAGGAACAGGTGTGCACAACACTGCCACACTGAACCGACACGCGCTGGCAGATACATAGGAGTCATGTCGGGCACAGCACCCATGCGGTGCTTCGTCACGTCACGTGGTCGGGCAACGCATGGTGTTGCGTGTGTGTGTGTGTGTGTGTGTGTGTGTGTGTGTGTGTGTGTGTGTGTGTGTGTGTGTGTGTGTGTGTGTGTGTGTGTGTGTGTCGCTTCACTTCAGCTCCAACGTGTCCAGCGTTGAAAGCACGGCGTCCCAATCACGAACGCGAACAACGCCCTCAGGGAGAGCAGTGTCGTCGGCCGCATTCCACGAATACTCGCCAAACAGCAGCACCTGTTTTGTGTGTGTGTGTGTGTGTGTGTGTGTGTGTGTGTGTGTGTGTGTGTGTGTGTGTGTGTGTGTGTGTGTGTGTGTGTGTGTGTGTGTGTGTGTGTATGTGTGTGTGTGTGTGTGTGTGACGATGCGGGCAACAGTGTGGGGGAAAGGAAACAACGAGCGATATGACAGACACAGACGCAGACACAGACACAGACACACGCAGAGACGCAGACACAGACACAGACACACACGCACACAGACGCGCACAGACACACACAGACACACACACAGACACACACACAGACACACACACAGACACGCACACACACAAGAGCAACCTTTTGGAGGTGGCCGGCGCATTCTCTGGCGTAGTGGAGTGCGTCGTCTATCAATACTGCAGCGCCAATGGCGGTGCACATCTCGGGCTTGGACCTGTTGCAACAAGTGGACGGGTGGAGGGGATGTGAATACAGAGGGGATATGGCTACACGCGGAGTGGTGGTGCGCAAGAGACGACCAGGGCACACGCATGCAGACGTAGATGTGCAAACAGACAAACAGACAGGAGTAGATTTACAGACAGACACGTACAGACAGGCACACACATACATACACACACACAGACGCACAGACGCACAGACGCACACACGCACACACACACACACATACACACACATACACATACATACACATACGAGTGACCGTACTTCTTCTCGCCGTGAAGGCCCCAATGATTGCCAAAGAGAATGCTCTTGAAGGTGTTTGGAAAGTGCGTCTCCACCCACTCGTGGGTCTCTGGTGCGATGATATGCTGCCTAGATGTCACAATGACAAGGTCGTACTTCTCGGCCAGCTTGGCAAGCGCCTCCTGTGCACCAGGGACCAGCCGCAACTGACGGTGGACGCATGCGTGATGAGAAGTGAGAAGTGAACGGTAGAGGTGAGGGGGGAAACGAACAGGAGTGGCGCAGTCGCACAGTTCACAACATACGAACCAAGCACGCGCACTTATAGAGCACAGCAAACATCACACAACGCGCGCGCACACACACGTACACACATACGCACACACATACACATACACACATACACACATACACACACATACACACACATACACACATGCACACAGACACACATACGCATACATACATACACACATGCACACACACGACGCGCACACAACTACGTAGGTCAACGCACGCCGTTCTTGAAGTGCTTGGACTCCAGAAAGTCGTGGACCTTCTTGGACGACTCTTCCTTGGTGCCTCCCCAGACATCCTGGAACGTGTAGCTGTGAAAGTCGCTTGCCTTGTACGTGGTGCCATACTTGTCATTATGAAACCTGCACGCAACACAACGGGCGCGATGCACAATAAGTGTGGGTGCTGGTGCTTGGAGGGGCAGCATCATGGCCATTGCCACAGGCCAGCACGGCAGCAGTGCAACCACGTTGAGATGCCTGCAGCAAATATGAAGAAGGTGACTTACTCGCAGAGCGCATCGACAAAGTAGCCTAGCACCTCGTCCAAGTCCACGGCAATGACGGGCCGCTTGCCCTGCGCAACAGTCAACCGTGACAATGAAATGAGCAGGAGCCAACCTGCAGCTCATCCAAATCACGGCACACGGCGAGCAAACACATGCACACAACGTGCAAACACATGCACACGGCGTGCAAACGTATGCACACGGCTCGCACACACACACACACACACACTGACACACACTCACTCACTCACTCACTCACACACTCACACACTCACACACTCACTCACACACACTCACTCACACACTCACACACTCACTCACACACTCACACTCACTCACTCACTCACTCACTCACTCACTCACTCACACACACACACACACACACACACTCACACACACTGACTCACACACACACACACACACTCACACACACTGACTCACACACACACACACACACTGGCACACACACTCACTCACTCACTCACTCACTCACTGACTGACTGCATGCGACCCACGTGCTCAAAGGTCTCTGCAAGGTGTTCCATGACAGTCCTTCGTTGTTGTTGTTTAAGTGCACACACAGCCAAAACAAAAAACATAAGACGGCTTTCTTTCTCCCTCCGCTTCCCACAGGACAACAGCACCGTCGTTCCAGTCCTCTCAGCTCTCGTCGCATCACAACATATGTTTCCCTGCTCCTCCCTGCGACACTCATACACACACACACACATACCTTCTGCCTCGCTGCAAACAACCCAGCGATGAAAGCACCATGAAAGGCAACGAAACAACTAAAATGAAGCAAGCAGGCCGCAAGGCAATGACATGCCACCACAACCACCCACCACCGCTATCAGCGCCATCACCAGGACTGCAAGAATGCTCAGCAGTCGTGTGTGTATGTGGCGCCGTAGTGAACACGGTACGCGTCCTCCTCCTCCCTGGCACGGAACGAGTACGAAGGTGCAACACGGCGGTGCACAACCTGTGGCTTGTGCGCGCCCAACACCACTGTGCGCTGTGACCCCATGCTGTCGTCTGCCGTGGGCGCTGCAACGCCGCCTCGCTGCTGCGCCTGTGACACGTGTTGAGCCTGCTGTAGATTGCAAACGTGGCGCAATGATTCCCCGTGTAAGTACACGCGTTGCTCGACAGAACCACCCACACGCACATACACAACCGCACATACACACACGCGCGCGCGCACACACGCACACTGTGTGGACAAACCATTTGCTGGGCATGCTGCAACCAGCCGCCGTAAGCGCGCTGGTACTCGGACTGGATCTTCTCTGCTGTTGCGCGCTGGCGCATGTCAATACGGCGCTGTGTAAACGGGCACATACGATGCACCTGTGAGAGGAAGTTGAGGGCATCGCAGGCGACAGAACAACACGAGCACAAGAACACCAACACAACTGGACACAGCACGACAACCAACACACAACGAAGACGCACCATCACAACACAACACAACACAAGACAACACAACACAATAACGCGACATTGTGACGCACCAAAGCCTCTACCAGCCTCTGCTGCTCTGTCGACAATGCAGGCTCCTGTGGCTCCTGGTGCTGTTGGCGAGCAGAGCCGCCACGTGTCGGTGTGGACTGCACCCGTGCAGGAGCATGGTGTTGGCGTTGCTGTGGTTGCCTCACTCGCTGCTCGTGACCATGGTGTCCGCTTGCTGTGCGAATGTTTCCACCGCGCGTCTGTGTGCTCTCATCCTCGCAGTGCAGGAAGGAGCTGTCTGTCTGAACTACCTCGTCGCGACACGCGTCGGACTCAAAGGTCACGGTCAGCGCATGTTGCTCAAGGGGCTCGGTGACATCATCGCCACCGGCCACGTGCATCGGCTGCTGTTGGTGTTGGTGCTGTTGGTGTTGCTCGTCCTCCACAGGCGGCGAGTACTGGACTGCTCTGTGCTGCGATCTGCGTGCTCCCGTTGCATGCGCCCTCGCCTGGCCGACACCCATGTTTCTCTTCTGCGAAGCCGCTGATGCTGATGTTACTTGTGCTGCCGATGGCTGTGCGTTTCGTGAAGATTGTGACACGCGGGGCCCACCCCTTACAGCCACCTGCTGCCCGCTTGCTTCCCCGTGTCGCCCAGACTCGCGCTCGTACGCGTCGTAGTCAAACGGGTGCGTGTGCAGCGGCTTTGCCCACTCCTTCTGTGCGTGGCGCGGCAGTCGCTCCATGTATCCCCGGTCCAACGCAGCGTGCAGTGCATGCACATCAACCTATTTTGCATGAGTGAGTGAGTGGGTGTGAGTGTGTGTGTGTGTGTGTGTGTGTGTGTGTGTGTGTGAGTGAAAGAGCGTGTGTGTGTGTGTGTGATTGGTTGTTAAAGTGTTGGAGGATCAGCAAAGGAATGAAAACAACATGCACGCACACCCCCACGTACGCACGCACAAACGCACACACACACACACACACATACCACGTACGCACGCACACATGCACACATGGCGCATGGTGTCCGCAGTTCAGACAGACAGAGAGACCGAGAGAGGGGGGGGGTCATGGCACACCTCTTTCGAAGCGCGAACGTTGAACGTTTTCTTGTTCTTCCACGCTCCAATCTGGTCGTTGTTCCAGCCGTAGTGAGCAAACGGCGGCCGCTTCTTCTTGGGCTTTTCTGTTCGCACGCGCACGTTCTCCTGTTTACGGACATGAACAAGCGTGTGTGCGTGCGTGTGTGTGCGTGCGTGTGTGTGTGTGTGTGTGTGTGTGTGTGTGTGTGTGTGTGTGTGTGTGTG
>NW_004754931.1:2246895-2290897 GCF_000188695.1 Salpingoeca rosetta | reverse complement strand
GTCGTCTGTGTGTGTGTGTGTGTGTGTGTGTGTGTGTGTGTGTGTGTGTGTGTGTGTGTGTGTGTGTGTGTGTGTGTGTCTGGGTAAGACAGCAACACAGCCACAACCGACTGAAGCAGGCCTCAAGCATGCCTAATGTTTGGCGAACACGGGTCCAAATATCACACACACATACCCACACACATACCCACACACATACCCACACACACACGCACGCACGCACACGCACACGCACACCCACACGCACACCCACACACATACCCACACGCACACAGACAGACACACACACACAGCCGCGCACGCACAAGCGCATACTCCACCTTCTTGGGGGCTGGGGGCTTGTAGCCAAAGTAGTTTCGGCGGGAAGGTTGGGATGGCTCAGCAGCCTGCTTTGCCTTGGACAGGTTGTACAGGCGCTCAGCTGTTGAGCTGCGCGGTGCGGGTGGCGGCGCGGTCACTTCCCTGCGCACCTTAATCTTCCTCTGCTGTGCGGGCTTTTGTTGCTGCTGTCGCTGCTGCTCCTGCTGCATGCGGATATGTCGTGACTTTGCACTCGGCTTTTCCTCGGCGTCATGTCCGTCCTCCGTCTTGATGTCCACGTGGCGCTGTGCCCCTGCTCGTGGTGCTTTGACGCTGGCGGTGGTTGCTTTGGCAACTTCTGGGATATCAAGCGGCGGCGGCTTGACAAACACGGGTGCAGCTGCATCCGCTTGTTCTTGCTGCTGGTCTTGTTGTTGTTGTTGTTGCTGCTGCTGCTGCATGCTGCCGAGACCAGCGCCGGTGGTCTCGGCAGGTGCGACTACATCCTTGTCCTCCTGTTCTTCACCGAATGGGAGCGTGTCCTTGTGCCAATCAAAGGGAATGTGGCTGTATTCCCGTGCGCGGGAGCGGCGTCGTGACTCGAGCGTTTCACGGTAGCTCTCCAGCACCTATGAATGAGAAAGCGCAGGATTGAGGGGGTTGGTGGTTGGTTTTCGAGTACGTGAGTTTGTGTGCATGTGTATGTGTGAGTTTGTGTGCATGTGTGTGTGTGTGTGAGCTTGTGTGCATGTGTGTGTGCATGTGTGTAGATAAGTGTGCTTCTGTGTGCGTGTTTGGTTACTTGTTTGCTTACGTGTGTGTGTGTGTGTGTGTGTGTGTGTGTGTGTGTGTGTGTGTGTGTGTGTGTGTGTGTGTGTGTGTGTGTGTGTGTGTGTGTGTGTGTGTGTGTGTGTGTGTGTGTGTGTGTGTGTGTGTGTGTGTGTGTGTGTGTGTGTGTATGTGTGTGTGTGTGTGTGTGTGTGCATTTGTGTAGATAAGTGTGCTTCCGTGCGTGTGAAGGCGCAATACCACGCTTGTTTCGCGCGTGTTCATTCCAGCCCACCGTACCTCATCGATGGTGGCTGGCACATCGTGCATGTGCGCTCGCTTCTGCATGCAGTCCATGGCAGTGGCTCGTTTGATTGCTGGGGTTTGCCTGCTCAGCGTGCACCCTTGCTGTTGTCGTTGCCGTGGTCGTCGTGTGTCCTCGTCGCACCTTGCTTCGCCGCGTCCTTTTTTTTTTGAATTTTTCGCGGCGGACGATTTACCAGGTGGGTGTTTGATTTGCCCGATAAATAATTCTTGGGTATCACACACAAAATTTCGATCCCACACAGTCCTTGCTTGCTTGTTCATGCAAAAATAAGAAAATCTGCTGTCCACGCACAACACACGCGCGCCATCCACCCACCAACCAACCAATACACGCACAGTTTTTCCTGCTCTTCTTCTTTGTGTCGACTGAGACTACGAGCCACAACAAGCAAGGCCAAGGCTGCCCGAGCGGAACAAGAGGGGTGAGTCTCTTCCATGCGTGCGTGCGTGTGTGTGGTTGTGTGGTTGTTGTTGTGTACGCGTGGTATGTAGCGCCAATACCACCGTTGACAACAACCACAACAGCAACAACAATTGACTTGCTTTGACTTAGTTTCTCTCTGTCCTTTTGTTGGGGGGTGTGGCACCTGTCGTTTCGCGGATGGGCGGTGCGTTGGCTGGTTGCCGACTCAGATACCGCCCCGCCCCCTTATTTTTTTGTTTTGCTCCTTTCTTTGGGGGGGTGTGCTTGCATATCCTGTTTGTGTTGTGCTGGGTGGGTTGCGGAGTGGTCCTCCCATTCCCGTCACCCACGAACATGAGCCACGCCCTCCCCACCCCACCAACCACAAACACAAACACAAACACAAACACAAACACAAACACAAACACCACCCACTATCACCACAGCCCACCACCGCCACTCACAAACGCAAACACAAACACAAACACACAAACAAACCAGCATTCTCCCTCGTGAAAGCACCACACCCCTGCACACACTCTCGCCAACGCCAGCGCTCCAAGTACTCACAACCTCCCTGTCCGTCTTTTTTTTTCCACCTCTCCCTCACCCACCTACCTCTCTTGGTCCTTGCTTTTTGTGCGTGTTTGTTTGTGATAATGGATACGTTGCTGTGGGACGCGCTGCCTTTGTCACCACCAGCTGGTGCCTTGTTCGATTGCACAGAGGAGTGCGCATCTTCCCCTGCGCTGACCGAGCTCAGCATCATCACCTCCACAACCACTGGCAGCAGCAGCAGCAGCGGTCACAACAGCATCACCGCAACCACTGCCATGCCTGCCAACGATGACGGCAGCGCACCCCCGCCACAACCGCAAACACAACAACACGCACCCGTGAAGAAAGAAGAGCCCCCTGCTACAGACAACCACCAACCACAACCACAGCAGCAACCACATGACCAGCAAGAGAACCAAGCACAGCACCAAGCCGTCAAGGCAGAGGCTGCGGATGGCAGCATGCCCGCCCTGCGCATTGATCCGAACAGCGAGATGCGGGAGGAGCCTGCGTTAACCGTCAACACACAGCAGCCGCTCGCACCTGGGCTGCGCGTCTCCACAACCGACCAGCCCGCCAAGGGGGCCGGTGCACAGGCACAGGAGGGCGCATCGCAGCAGGCGCAAGACCAAACTCACAACAAAAACAATAAGCAGCAGCAGCAGCAGCCACAGCAGCAGATGATGATGATGATGCAGCAGATGCAGATGCCAATGCCACACATGGCCATGATGTCTCCACTAGGCTGGTCGCCTCTGCCGTACACCCCGGGCGGAGGCATGCCGTCTGGCGGCCAGGTCTCTGCGGAGCTGTTCCAGCGCCTGTTAAGTCAAGGCCCATCGGAGATGTCATCCGCCCAGTCCAACCCGGCCCTTGAGGAGCAGAAACGCGAGGCGTTTGTTGCGTCCGTGCGCCAGTACCACACCCAGGCGCTGCAGTCTGCCCCTTTGGCATCTGCACCCACCGCAACAACAACAACAACAACAACAGCGGCGTCCTCGTCAGCAGAGCAGGGCAGCACCAACGCCACGGGCGCAGATACCGACGCTGCCAACAGCGGGCAGGCGGCGCAGGTAGCGATGCCGCCGAGCCCGTGGGGGCTGCCCAGCCCAGGACACATGTTCCCGTCGCCAATGATGGGCATGGGCGTGGCCGTGGACAGCGAAGGTGCTCCCTTGAGCAACCCGTTTGCCCAGCAGCAGGCCCTGTTCTACATGCGCCCCGAGGAAGTCGCCTTCTGGGCGCAGCAGCAGCACCAGCACCACCAGCAACAGCAACAGCGGCGGCGGCGGCGGCGGGGAGCAGCAAGGAACGCGGGCGAGGACGGGGCTGGGGACTCATCTGACTCGTCGTCTGACTCGTCGTCTGATTCATCGTCTGATTCGTCCTCCTCGGAGCACCCTCGAACGACCAGCCGCGGCCACGCCGTCAGCGGCAGCAGCGCCCGCACAAGCAACAGCAGTGGCAGCGGCAGTGGCAGCGGTGACAGCAGCAGCGATAGCGGCAGCAGCAGTGACAGCAGCAGCAGCGACCGCAGCAGGGGAAGGAAGCGCAGTGGCCGCCAGCGACCAGCGGCTGGCCGGAACAAGGTGGCAAAAGCACCCGGCGCACGTGCAGAGGTGCCGATGAACATGGGCTTGCCCAGCGGAGGGATGGCGTGGCCGCTGCCCGGCGCACCAATGCACGTGGACACGAGCGCCCTGCAGACGGTGGAGGGCATGGTGTCGCCGTCGTTTCCGTCAGCGCCATTCCTCTCGCCCTTTCCCATGCCATTCCCCGTCCCTGGTAGCGGAGACGGCGACCGTGGCGCACACGGCAGCCCTGCCAACGGCACGACAGCAACAACAACAGCAGCAGCGTCATCGTCATCACAGCAGCAACAACAACAACAGCAACAACAACAACGCGGCCCCGCAGCACCACAGTACCCGAGCGTGGTGTACACGGATATGCGCAGCAATGGCCCGCCGTCGTCCACACACCCGATGCCGAGCGTGTACGTGCCCGTGTTCCACCAGCCAGTGCCGCCACTGGGCACGCCGCCCATGCACTCACCGCAGCCAGGCAGGCGACAGCAGAACAAGAACCAGGAGTCCCAAGCACAGCAGCAGCAGCAGCAGCCTGCGGGCGTGTATGCGGCGAGCGTGTACGCGCCGCACACGGCAGGTGTTCCGGTGGGGCGGCAGTTCATCATGATGCCGACTTCGCATGTGGAGGGAGGCACTGCCACGGGCGCATCAACCTCCATAGCGCCAACGCGTGCGACGGGCAGTGCCAACGGGGCGCCATCCACAGCCGCACAGAGGCGGTCAACAGCGGCGCAGTCATCATCATCGTCGACAGCGTCGCCGGCAGCTTCCCGTAAGGGGCGGGGCGGCCGCGGACGTGGCCGAGGTGGCGCTGCATCTGGCACTGGGTCTGGTGTTGGCACTGGTCGCCCTCGGAAGAAGGGCGAGAACCAGTTCCGCTGCACGTACAACGGCTGCGACAAGGTGTACTCCAAGTCGTCGCACCTCAAAGCGCACATGCGGCGGCACACGGGCGAGAAGCCGTTTGTGTGCACATGGAAAGGGTGCACGTGGCGGTTTTCGCGGTCAGACGAGCTTGCGCGCCACATGCGCTCGCACACGGGGGAGAAGCCGTTTGCGTGCGAGGAGTGCGGCAAGCGGTTCTCCCGCTCTGACCATCTCAAGAAGCACCAGCGCATTCACCTTCGCGGCAAGGGCACCTCGTAGCCAGCGTGTCTGTGATTGTGTGTGTGTCTGTGTGTGTGTGTGTGTGTGTGTGTGTGTGTATGTATGTATGTATGTGTCTGTGTGTCTGTGTATGTGTCTGTGTGTCTGTGTATGTGTCTGTGTGTCTGTGTGTATGTGTGCCTCCGTGTTGAACATGCGCATATCTTGTGAACACAACACAAATCGTGCTTGGATCCCTGGCTTCTTTTCCACAGGGTCCATGGGGGTGCATGGCTTGAAGCCTTCAACCACGTGTGCCCCCCCCCCCCTCCCGCTTCCCACACTTTCTTTATGATGCCAACCATGTTGTTGATAGAGAAGAGAACAACAGCCACCAGTAAACGAATCGTCCAGCCAGCCAGCCAAACCACCAAGCACGCAGCCAGCAGCCAATCATAACAATAATTTGTGGTGTCGTGCGTGTCATATCCACAACGAACGGCAATCAACACCAACACCAACAGACAGCGAAGAGCAGCACGATGCGGCGGCGTTCGACCTCTGGGCGGCCCGGTGCGCCGGGGAGGCCGCCACCACCAAAGGCAACGGCCCTGCAGGGCCTGCTGGAACGCATGAGGCCACAGACCACCAAGTTGGTGTATGACTTTGATGAAAGCGAAGGCATTGTCGCCGACATCAACCAGTTCTTCTCTCATGAGGATTGCGAGCGATTCCTCAAGACGCTTGTCTCCGATTCCCAACGTCAGCTCGGCTGCATGCTTGCTTGTGTGTGTGTGTCTGTCTGTCTGTCTGTGTGTGTGTGTGTGTCTGTCTGTCTGTCTGTCTGTGTCTGTCTGTCTGTGCGTGCATGTGTGTGTGCATGTGTGTGTGTCTGTCTGTGTCTGTCTGTGTCTGTCTGTCTGTGTGCGTCTGTCTGTGTGCGTGTCTGTCTGTCTGTCTGTCTCTGGATCTGTATCTGTGTGTATCTGTGTGATGCGTTGACAATGGCTTCCCATGTTTTCCGTTCTGTCGCCATCTCTGCATGTCTGCCCACCCCTCATCTATTCGAACTGTCGATACATCTGCCAACCTCGGCTGTTGCTGCGTCCATCACTTTTGATATGCAGGCATTCCCCAAGACACATCCACCGACGCGGTATGTTGTTTCATGCTCGCCCGCGGGTGCGTGTTTGCGTTGATAACCTGATGCTGACGTCTGCATTCGCAATCCTCCTCATGCCGCACGCACACGCGCATGCCATATGCATTGCTCATACGCACCCCATTTTGTGTGCCTGCTCGCAGCAAGATGTCCCCTTCGATGAGTACCACCACGAGTACGCGTGTTTCTGGCTCGCCCACTGCTTGGGTTCGTACGAGTGTCCGCGCATCCGTATTCCAATGGCTGCTGTTTGTGTACGCTGTCCTTCGTGTGACACACACACACACACACACACACACACACACACACACACACACACACATACGCGCACACGATTCGGCTCACTGCTTCGCACACGTTCGTGTTCGTGGACAGGCTTGCACGCGGACCCAGCGCAACCACTGGAGGAGGTCGTGGTTGACCGGGCAGTTGCAGCGTTCAACAAGAACGTCCTGCAGCAGATTCTTCCACATGTCATGCATGCGCCCATCTCGCAAGAGGACGCATCCACATTCTCCATCACCCTCGCCGTGGTGTACCTTATCTTCCATGCTTTTGTCACCATTCAAACCGTAAGATGATGAACTCGTGTGTGTGTGTGTGTGTGTGTGTGTGTGTGTGTTGTGTGTGTGTGTGTGTGTGTTTGTGTGTGTTTGTGTGTGTTTGTGTGTGTATGTGTTCCCCCGCCGCTCTCGTTCATTTAAAGCTGACGCTGCAGTCATCCCCTGAAATGCAACAGAAGCCCGACCAGTACGCCCAATTTCAGCCTCAGGCAACACAGTTCCGCGAGTTCCTAGGTGCGTGTGTGTATATATGTGTGTGTGTGTGTGTGTGTGTGTGTCGGATATCATTCACGTGTGCTGCTGATGCTGCAACAGCTTGTCAACCAGCTCACGCAACATACACCCCCCATCATCATCGTCATCGCCACAGTGTCACAGGATGCTCTGCTGCCAGCGCTGGCTGCTCGCATCACCGCGTCGCTCAGCTCAGCCGTCCTTCCAACATGCAAACTCGCCCTTGTCCTGTGGAAGTTTCTTCAGGTATATCGTGGCGGTGGCTGGTGGTGTTTTGTGTTGGAGATTGATGTGCTGCTGGTGGTGATTTGTTGTACTAGAATGCGTGATGAAATCGTCTGTGAGAATTACTTGATCCATCCCAGTACCTCACGCCACCATCATCATCACTGCCAACACAGGTCCGTGTCGGCACGCTCGCTGCTTCCAACGACTTCAGACGTCGCCGTCGCGCGCAGTACGGGCTTACTGAGGTGTGTGTGTGTGTGTGTGTGTGTGTGTGTGTGTGTGTGTGTGTGTGTGTGTGTGTGTGTGTGTGTGCCTGCGCAGTTCGTGATTGCTGTTTTCTCACGTCGTTTGTATTCGTGGTGTGCATGTGCTCGTATTGCACTGTTCTGCTTCGGATCATCAGCCAACGCCCGCGCACGCCGGTCACATGCAAGCGCCAGCAAAGGTGCGGACAATCCTGCTACATGGCACGAAGTGCTGTGCGTTTGGCCGACCGACACACACACTCACACACACTCACTCACTCACTCACTCACTCACTCACTCACTCACTCACTCACTCACTCACTCACTCACTCACTCACACCATACCCTTCCTCTTTCTCATTGACATCGTGCGCATTTCTGAGCCTCCCTCAACCCCACCTTGGCACTTTATCTTCGTCGTCTTGTCTCTGTTGTTTGTGCAGAGCACACTGAGCGATGTTGAGCAGTACGTGCAGCGCGCCAGTGGGCAGTTTTCGTTCGTGCGCGACCCAAAGACGGGCGAGTTTGACTATCCTCCATCTGTGAAAGAGGGACACAACGTCTTGCTCAAGGTATGCCCCCTTCTTGTCTGTGTGTCTGTGTGTCTGTGTGTCTGTGTTTGTGTGTGAGTGAGAGAGAGAGAGTTCCTTGGCGCGCTTTGTTGCTCAGAGGTCTCACACCGACCACTTTGAACCCCTCTCATATGCACCTAAATATGTCACACACACACCCTCGTACACGCGTGCGCTCCCTCTGTGTGTGGAACAACAGCACCTGTATGTGCCGCTGTCAGAGCTGCATCGGCGGGACGAGGAGGAGTTTTCGCGGATTGCGAAACGCGATGAAGTTAAACGCATTTACAATGCGCGGCGTGATCCAAGCATTGAGCAGTTTTACACAACGTTTCGGCCCGTCATGAAGGAGACAGTGGTGAGTGGCTGCAATACTTTGGAGAGGATGTGGGTGGTGGTGTGCAATTGTCAGTCGTGAAATCGCAGCAGTGTGGCTTGTTGATTCGGCGCGTGAGTGCTCGAATGCTTGACTGCTCGAATGCTTGCATGCTTCCTGCGTCCACACATGGATGTACGCACTGAAACAGACGCACAACCCTGGAAACAAGCACTCACACTTCGACGACAATCTCAATGCTCTGTGTGTGTGTGTGTGTGTGTGTGTGTGTGTGTGTGTGTGTGTGTGTGTGTGTGTGTGTGTGTGTGTGTGTGTGGGCGAGTGTAGAAAGCGCTGCTTGTGCTGCTGCTCCACTGCCGACCGGCGAAAGAGGATCTCCCTGGCGACCACAACTTCTGGCGCGCCGACATTCTGCAGCCAGGTGCGCTGGCCCTCTCTTGAATCGTGCGTGATTGTCATTGCATGGTGAACATTTGGCTCACGGTATGCCGTGCTGTGGCGTGGCTTGCTCTTGTTTTGTTTTGTGTGTGTGTGTGTGTGTGTGTGTGTGTGTGTGTGTTTTTGGTTCTTGTTGCTGATGTTGTTCTTGATGTTGGCACTGCGGGCGTGGTCGTTGCTGTCGCTCACGTGATCCCACCACCTCATCGCTGCCGCATGAGCAGATATGGCCAGCCAGCCACTGGGGAAGTTGCAGCTGCACTCGCTTCGGCGCACACAGGAGGTTGCACTCAAGGCCGTGTCGTGCTCCCTCCTCATCCTCATGAAGTACCTCAAGGTGCGTGCTTGCAAGCACGATGCTGACACCACGCGCTGCTGACAATCTCACGTGCGGGGTGCAAGTGTTTGCTCTGGCCTCACTTCAGGACATGCACGTTTACCTTTAAACACCGCCCCTCACTCGCAAACACACACACACACACACACACACACACACACACACACACACACACACACACACACACACACACACACACACACACACACACACACACACAAACACACACACACAACCTCCGTTCTATCGCAACCACACGCAACGTGTGCAGAGCAACCACTTTTTGCAGTTTGAGGAAGTGTGCATGCAGGTTGTCGACTGCAAAGGCATTCCCGTCATCCTCCGTCTTCTCAACCAGAGCATCGAGCGATTTGCAACCGCTTTCCACGAGTAAGCCGTCACGGGCATGTGTGTGCGTGCGTGTGTGTGTGTGTGTGTGTGTGTGTGTGTGTGTGTGGTGGTGGTGGTGGTATTGAGGATTTGTGGTTTTGGTGTTGTGTGGTGTGGTGGTGTGGGTGTGTGGGTGTGTGGGTGTGTGGGTGTGGGGGTGTGTGTGTGTGTGGGTGTGGGTGTGTGTGTGGGTGGGTGGGTGTGTGTGTGGGTGTGTGTGTGTGTGTGTGTGTGTGTTTGAAAAGACTCATGGTGGCGGGCCGATCGCGTGACCTGTGCCCCTATCTGCTTCCTCCCCTTTGGTCGTGTCGATTCTGTGCAGCGGTGCAACGCGCCTGGCGCTCGCGTATCTGTGGCCGCAACATCAGAGTGGACCAAATCCATACGTTCCAGTCCCGCCAAAGAAGCCAAAACTCTCAAAGGCATCCGCAGGTGTGGGTGTGGGTATGGGTATGTGTGTATGTGTGTGTGTATGTGTGTGTGTGTGTGTGTGTGTGTTTCGACGTCGCGTGCCTTCCTTTTGTTCCATTTCGTGCTCACATGCGTCCGCGTGCGTTTGTGTGCGCCGTCAGACAAAGGTGACGCGAACGATGTGGCGGGCAAGAAGAGCGGAAATGGCAATGACAAGACGGAGAAGAAGGCCGCTAAACCACAACAACAACAACAACAACAACAACAACAACAACAACAACAACAACAACAACAACAACAACAACCAGATGAGGCTGGCGCGTCGTCAAAGGATGAGAGCAGCGACAACAGCGACAGTGACGATGAGCAAGGCAACGATGGCAGTGACAGTGGTGGTGGTGATGCAGAGAAGAAGGAGAAGGAGAAAGAGGATGATGATGATGGGAAGAAAGGCGGCAAGCAGAAGACCGATGACACAGACAAGAAGGAAGAGGACGATGGGAAGAAGGAAGAGGAGGAAGGACAAAGCGAGCAGCCATCGCCCGAAATTGATCTCGTTTGCAAGCGGAACCTCTTCTCCCTCATCTGCTTGATTCGCGTGCTGCAGGCAAGTGCGGTGTGTCTGTGTGTCTGTGTGTCTGTGTGTCTGTGTGTCTGTGTGTGTCTGTGTGTGTCTGTGTGTGTCTGTGTGTGTGTGCTTTTGGAAATTCCTCTTCGTTCTCACAGCAGACCTACCACCCCATCCTCTACACACACACACATGCACACCAACATGCACACACTCGTGCATACCAACATCCGCATGCACACACACCACAGAAAATTGTGAAGAACAAGCCTGCGCGATGTTTTGTGCTTGGAACGGAGAAAGGCGCCATGATTCTGAAACGGGCGCTGAAAGTGGAGCACCCGATGCTGAACCTCTACACACTCAAGGTGCCCAAACCACACAAAGTGCAGTTGCGCCATGCCTGTGGTCGTGTGCAAGTGACCTGAATTGGGTTCTTGCTGCTTTGTTTGAGAAAGTAGACGGTGCAATGATGAGCCAATGCCGTACTTGGGCTCACTCACGTTTGTTTTTATTTGTGCTTGTGTTGTATTGCAGGTGTTGAAGAACATTGTGCGCTTTCTCCCTCGGGGCTGGCGCAAATCCAACATGCACCTCATCTCAAGGTTGGTAGTTTGCTGCTTCAGGCGTACCCGTTCGTGTGCTCTGGTTGCATCCTACTACCACACTGCTGCACACACGCACACTCACTCACACACACACTCACTCACTCACTCACTCACACACACACTCACACACTCACACACTCACTGACATGCATGCACATGCACATGATGGTGTTTCCAGGGTTGACCAAACGGTTCGGCAGCAGATTATGGACGATTGGCACTTTGTTCCATCGCCCATGGAAGGGGTATGTCGGGAGCGTGCAAGTACTCACACACGCTCACTCACTCACTCACTCACTCACTCACACGCACACTCACTCACTCACACACTCACACGCTCACACACACACACTCACTCACTCACACGCACACTCACTCACTCACTCACACACACACACACTCGCTCACTCACACACGCACATAAGCACACACACGCACTCACACTCACGCACACGCACTCACTCACGCACATACAACACTGCAGGGCCCACTGCCGAACAAGGATGCAGAGGAGGAGATGCTGACGGAGGAAGTGCGCGAGTTTGTGGAGCGGCACTACCAAAAGCGCCGCGTGTGCGGTGATGGATGGCTGCCTTCGTCCGTGGTGGAGGACCTTACCGACATGACAGTGGACACACTTCTGGCGGAGTTTGATGAAGCGAGCCATCCTCTGCTCGACATTGACTTCCAGCTCCTCACAACAGACTGACGAACGTCTGACCTTCCTGCCTGCCTGTACAACCAATTACGCCTGTGTGTGTGTGTGTGCCTGTGTGTGCCTGTGTGTGCCTGTGTGTGCCTGTGTGTGTGTGTGTGTGTGTGTGTGTGTGTGTGTGTGTGTGTGTGTGTGTGTGTGTTTATGTTACATTGACGTGAGTCGCTCGCTGCGCTGACTGCTTTTGTTGCCCTTCTGTTGCTTGTGCTGCTTGCCACGCCCCCTGCCGCACGCATTGTTGGTGCTATCCACACGATATACATTTCGCACACAAAATGGCTTGTGCCTGCAAGCAGTGGGTGGTTGTTTGGATTTTGTGTGTCCGACCAAAACGCCGCACAAGCAAGCACCACCACCCAGCCCGCAGTGCGCATTTCCCCCTTTCTGACTCGCGCTTGCTGTCCTTGCCTTGTGTTGCATCTCTGCTTTGAGGTTGTGCTTTGTGCTTGTGCTCCTCTTTCCCACCAACACAAAGCCAAGAGCGTAACAGCAGCAGCAACAGCAGCAGCAGCGACGGCAAGGCACCATGAGTGGTGACAGCTCGCCAGATGGCGTGACGACCGCGTTCCTGACAGGATTCCTGCAGGATCTGAAGAAGAAGCACAGCGATCATGACTCACTGACGACAAAGGAGGTCTGTGAGCGTGTCGTCTTGCCGGAGATCAAGGCACAAAACGCGCCGTATGTGGAGGCGATTCGACAGAAGGACCCCAAGGCTGTTGGTGCCGCCACCATGCACGTCGTGCATGCGTGGGACAACAAGATCGTGCCGCTGCTCGAAACCCTGATTGAGTTTGGAAGCGCAAACGCGGACACCGTCTTCTGGCTGGATCTCTTCTGCATCAACCACCCAAACACGGACAACCTCTCAAAGAAATGGTCAGTCAAGATGGTATATGCGTGTGTGTGTGTGTGTGTAATGTGTGTGTGTGTGTGTGTGTGTGTGTGTGTGTGTGAGTAATGTGTGTGTGAGTAATATGTGTGTGTGTGCGTAATGTGTATTAGTGTGTTTATGTGTCTGTGCATGTATGTGTCTGTGTGTCTCTGTGTATGTGTGTGGAGATTGTGGAACGCCATCGCCATCGCCATCGCCATCGCCATCATGGCTGCCGTGCTGTCAAGTTTGCTTCAGCTACCGCGTTTTGCACCCCACCATGTCACAAACCCCTCCCCATCTTGTGTTTCGCTGTCAATGTTCACCTCCACAACACAGGTGGACCAAGACGTACACGGACATGATCGCCGACCGCGGGCAGATGATGCTTGTGCTGTCTCCCTGGGACGACCACGCGCCCTTCCAGAACGCACAGTGCCTGTGGGACATCTACAGCGGCATGCACGAGCGCAAGGTGCGGCTGTTTGTCCACCTCTCAAAGGCGCAGGAGGCCGCGTTCAAGGAGGCCATGCTCAAGGACGCCGAGCACGTCACGGACACGCTGCGCAGCGTGGAATCGCACAAGTGTGCCGCAGCAACAACCACGCAGACGGACCTCCTGCGCACCGCCATCAAGGACAACATCGGGTTTGCCAGCCTGGACGCGAAGATCAAGCACATGCTGAGCGGCTGGTGCCTTGAGCACGCGTCCGACTACGTGGACGAGCTCAAGGCGCAGGGCAAGAACGAGACTGTGGCGTACGGGCAGCTCGGCGCCCAGGTCGGCGTGCTGCTGTGGGAGTTTGACCAGCACGAGCCCGGCATGGAGTACTTCCAGACGGCGCTGCAGGTGTGCTCGCAGTTTATGGGCCAAGAGGACCGCACGCTGGCCAGCGTGTTCCGCCGCCTGGGCGTGTGCCTGCTGCAGGTGGGCGAAGTCGACACAGCCATCAACTGCTTTGAGCGCGTGCTGCAGATCACGCACGCAACCGTTGGCGAGATGCACACGGACACCGCAGACATGTTCAAGATTGTCGGCGACACGATGCGCGCGCGCGGTGCACAGGAGGGCGCCATCAAGTACCACTCCAAGGCCCTCGAGATCCGCCTGCACGTGCTCGGGGAAGACCACGACGACACGCGCGAGTCCCGCCGCGATGTTGCGCAGGCATATGAAAGCAAGGGCGACTACACCACCGCCCTGGAGCACCTGAACAAGGCCCTGGAGGTGATGGAGGGCAAGGAGTACGGCCCATACGACACGACGCTGGCCGCCGTGTACAACCAGCTCGGGCGCGTGTATGCCCGCACGAAGCAGAACGACGAGGCCATCCGCTACGCAGAGAAGGCGCTGGAGATGTTTGAGAAGGCGTATGGCGAGGACCACCCGGAGAGCGCAAGCAGCATCAACGTCCTGGCCCAGGTGTACCAGAACAAAGGCGACACCACGCGCGCCATCGAGTACCTGCACCGCGCGCTGGAGGTGGATATGATCACCGTGGGCATGAACCACCCCTCAACCGGCCTGACGTTCCGCAACCTGGGCGTGGCGTACGCCGCCAAGGAGGACTACGAGCAGGGCATCGAGTACTGCCAGACGTGCGTGAACATTCTCACGGACACGCTCGGCCGCAACCACCCACAGACGCGGATGGCGCAGCAGCACCTGCAGGCAGTGCGCCAACAGCGCGACGGCAAGCAGGGCGGCCGTGGGGGCGGTGGCGGCGGCATGACAATGAGCGACCTGCTTCTCCTCGGTCTGCTTGCCGGCATGTCCGGCGGGGAGAGCGGCGGCAGCGGGGAGCAGGAGACGTCAGACGCCAACGACGACGGCAGTGGGAAAGGGGGAGAGGAAGCAGGGGATGGCGGTGATGCTACTGGCGCCGGGCAGGAGCCGGGCACCGCAGGCACGCAAGCGCGCTCGGGCGCAGAGGCAGCGCCAAAGGAGGAAGTGAACCTCAACCCGGAGAGCAACCCCAACACGACGACAGAGAACATCACGCGTCGCGCGTCGCGGGCGGCCAAGTACGCGAGCATGCGCCGCCGCAAGAGCACGGCGTGGGCGGGCGACTCGGATGAGAAGACCAACGATGGTGAAGACGCGATGCCTGCAAGCACGCAAGCTTCCGAGGCGACCATGGCCGCCGGTGCCACCAAGGTCACAGAGACCAACTTTGCTGACAACAGCGACAAGAAGGGCGACAAGGAGGCGCGTCGTGACTCGTCCAGCGTGCCCGTTCACAAGTCATGCTGCGCCATACTTTGAAGGCCGGGAGGGGCTTGAAGAGTTGAGGGAAGCTCTTCTGCTGCGTGTGTGTGTGTGTGTTTGAGTTTGCTTGTTTGCTTGGTTGCTTGTTTGGTTCCTTGCTTGCTTCGTGCTTGTTTGTTTTTGTTTTTTTGTTGGCTCGTGTGTTGTTGTCGCTTCTCTGCTCAAAAGTGAGCCAAACGCACAAGCTCGTTATGTCAACACGTTACCTTACAGCTACTATTTCGTTGGTCTTTGATTCACAGCAACGACACCAAAGTGCGATAACAATGCATGCAGAAGCTAACAGCGTTCAAACAGACAACAATAACAGTGAGCCAAGCACATGCACGAACAAACTAAACTCGTTGAACCAATGAACCAAACCAACGAACAAAACCAAACACAAGAGAAACACACAGAACAACAACAACAACAACTTAAACAACAACAACAACTTAAACAACAACTTAAACAACACACCAACTTCAACAACAACAACACCGGCTTAACCAACAACAACACAATGCTCAGTGCTCGAGGGCGATGATGGCTGCAGCGCCCATGCCCATGCCAACACACATGGACACGATGCCCGTGTTGAGGTTGTTGTCCTCAAGATAGTGAATGAGCGTCACCACTTGCCTCGCGCCCGTGCACCCGAGCGGGTGACCGAGAGCAATGGCGCCACCGCGCGGGTTCAGCTTCTCCCGAGGAACACCAAGCTCCTCCACGCAGTACACGGCCTGGCATGATGGCCACACGTTAAGTCGTGATGGCAGTTGGAGGATGTGGCGAAAAGGGCGGGGTGGCAACAGCCGTGAGCGTGCGTGGTGAGTGATGCAACAACAGCACATTCCATACAATATGATTTGTGTGCTTTGCAGAGCGATCGCAGTTGCGGCGCGCGGCTCTGACCATATGTTGTACGCACCACACACACACATTCACACAACGCACAACACACACACACATGCACACAACGCACAACACATACACACACACACATTCACACAACGCACAACACATACACACACACTCTCTCTCTCTCTCTCTCTCACACACACACACACATACACACACACACACCAATCCCACCTGGCTGGCGAACGCCTCGTTAATTTCAAACACGTCAATGTCGTCCATGCGCATGCCTGCTTTCTCCAGCACCTTTGGGATGGCAACAGCAGGGCCGATGCCCATGATATCGGGGGGCACCCCGCACACCTGGGCAGCGAAGGAGGTGGGGAACGAGGGAAAGGCATGTTTTGTGGGTAAAACAACCAAATGGACAGCCTTGCAAAGAAAGAGGCATGAAGACGGGCACGGACCCGTTGGCGGAGACGAGGGCACACACATGAATCAATACGTGCACACATAAAGCATTACGCACACACACACACACACACACATACGCACCGCCGATGCAACGATGCGTGCTCGTGGCTGGAGCCCGAGTTCGCGCGCTTTCCGCCGTGACGCAAGCAGTACCGCCGCTGCACCATCGCTCACTTGACTACTGTTGCCTGCAAGCAACGCAACGGAGGATGCACAGAGAATCAGCCTTCTTCATCACACACGAAAACGCGCGCATGCGCACATGATAACGCAGCCGTATTTATCGACATGAATGCTTTCATCACCTGCTGTTGTGCTGCCGTCGGGCTTAAACGCGGGTCTCAGTTTGCCCAGTTTCTGTTAACAGCACAGCGTTGATACGGACACATGAATTTGGCTGTGAGGGAAGGGTTCAGAGCACACGTGCAAAACGGTCCGCTCACAAAAACACACTCACACACACACACACTCACACACACACACACTCTCTCTCTCTCTCTCTCTCACGCGCGCGCGCGCGTACACACACACACACACACACACACACACACACACACACACACACACACACACACACACACACACACCTCACATCCTCCATCACGCATGCTGCAGTCACCTCTGCTGTTGTCTGGGGACGGATGCCATCGTCCTCGACCACCACGGGCCCCGGCACCAGCTCCCCATCCTCGCCCTGCACACGACCATCATAAACGAGAAATATGCCGGACGCTGAGCGGGGCAAGCACATACACAGGGCGATCAAGAGGCAGCACAGATGCGATTGGACAGTCGCGGTATGCGACTGTTGCGGTGTGGCACACACGCACACACACAGGCGCACACACGCACGTTAGTGCATGCACAACAACACAAACGCATACATGGACACACACACACACATCACACCACACATTCACACACACAAACACACACCTTCACGCGCGAGAGCGTCGGAACGATTTCTCGTACGAATCCGTTGCTGGCTTGGGCCTTTGCAGCCCGCCTGATGACGACGGTGGTGGCGTGTGATGAGGTGGCGATGGAATGCAGCGTGAAAGAGATGCAACCCAGGCACATACACGTGCAAAAGCACATTCATTGAAGCACACACACACACATACACACACACACACACACACACACACACACACACACGACACGACACACACACACGAGCTGTATCTCGCAACGTGGATGACCCTGTTATCTGCAGTCACTGAGTTGTTGAGCGCTGTCACTGTGGCCCCAAGCATTTTAACCCACCCGCGCCTCAATCATGAGCAAGGCTTATTGGTGAAGTAGCGTAGAAATCTCGGTATTCATTCTTCTACCGCATTCAGCGTACCTTGGACGTTATTTCCTCGCGGATCTAACAGGAGATACGTAAGCTTGCGTCGAAGCCTCTTTCCGGAACCCGAGGCCGATGATTTGTCTGCGAGACCGGGCGAGATCCTTTTAATCGATCCTCGACGGCTCGCAAGTCGAGGTTCGCCTATACACACACATACACACACACACACACACACACACACACACACACACGCACACACACACACACACACACAAACAACACAAACATGCACACACACACACAAGCACACACACAAGCACACACACAAACACACACACACAACACAAACATGCACACACACACACACACAAGCACACACACCTTTGGCCTGATTTGATCCATTGATCGCTCAGACATTGACTCGACGCCTGCGCCGATGCCGAGATCAATGGTGCCCGTGCGAATCTCTCCTGCGACAGTCATAATCGCCTGGTCACGACAATCCCCACAGGAGCATGCGGCACAGTGAGTGAGTGAGTGTGCGTGTGGGGGGGGGAGTGGAAATGATGGGGATTGGCGATGTGTGAATAGCAACCAGTGCGCTGAACATGTACTAAGACCAGCACGACACTAAACCAAGCAGCACCTGAAGGCCGGAGGCGCATTGTCTGTTGAGGGTAACGGTCGGCACAGTGTGCGGGATGTCTGCCAGCAACTGCGCAGTGCGGGCCATCAAGATGCCCTGCGTGCGTACACACACATACACACACAGACACACACATTCACAATGGCAGGCAGGTACTCAAACGCCCATGAGTAAGAGCGCATACACATACCAGGACATGGTGGGATAAAGGGTCAGTTTTGGCAATGTGTGTGGTCACAGCATGCGGTTGAGTTGTGTGCACACCTGATCTGCGAGGACATTACCGACGACAACGTCTTCCACTTCTTCCGATGCGATGCCTGCTTCCTCCACCACCGATCTCAGCACTGCATGGTGTCCAGATACGAGATCGAGCGAGAGGCAGTGATGAGCGCGTCTGGCAGAATCTACGGTGTTCACGCTTGTACACGCACGCACACACACGCACACACACACACAACACAAACAAACAAACACACACAAACGCACACACACACACACACAAACACACACAAACACACACAAACGCAAACACACATGTGGGCTAGCGCTAGACCTGCTTCAAGGAGGTCGCCTGCTGGGGTGTCGCGGAAGCCGCCGCGCTTTGCTTTGCAGATTGGCGTGCGCTTGCACCCCAAAATGACCACATCCTCATCCTGGCGGTTCAATGCAGCACCAGCTGCGATGTGCATGCGTGTGCGTGTGTGCATGAGCCGTGAGCTGGAGGGAAGAAGGAGAGAGGAAGATGCACACACACACAAGCACATGCACATGCACACACACACACCAACACACACACACACAAGCGCACACAGCCTCATACAAAGCACCAACAACAACAACAACAACACACACACACACACACACACACACACACACACACACACACACACACACACACAAGCGCAACGCACTGGCGATGTGCTGCAGCAGCCTTGACGCTCGCTCCATGGTTCTTGGCGATTCGCTGAAGATACCCGAAGAAATTCCACGGTCACCTTCTGCTGACAAAGCAAGCAAGAAAGCAAGAAGAAGCGATTGCTTTTGCACCCACCACTTTGCTTGCACCACCACCATCAAAGTCAACCTCGCTCCAACGATTCAACGAAGCTGTTCACGACAGACAGACAGACAGACAGACAGACAGAGCACAGAACAAGAACGAGGGCAGAAAGACAGCACAGCACAGCACAGCATAGCACAGCACAGCACAACACCATGTCGGACCATCCCAGTTTGGAGTCGATCGAGGCAGGCGAGGAGTTCAACCTCGAGTCTGCCCGCGCAGTTGTCAACGGCATCGCCAAGGATGGCGACGACCTTCTCGCCGTGTACGCTGTTGAAGTCATCAAGAAGGTGTGTTCAAAAAAAAAAAAAAAAGACAAGCCCCTGCTCTTGTCATGACAAGATGGTGGTTGTGTGGCCGTCATAGCATGGAGCATGGAGCTCGAATGCAAGCAAAACTTCTGGCATTCTGACTCACACAAAGATAAACACACACGCGCACGCACGTTCCGTGTTGCTGGCCCTTATACCGTTGTGCCATGTCATGTGGATGTGGATGTGAACAGCACTTAAAGTCGAAGGTGGAGCTCGACCTTCTGCTGGAAGCTGGTCTGACAGATGCCATGAACAAAGTGCTGGACGCTGGTCACGAAGGAGACGTCATGACATCACGCGTCCCTTCCATGCTGGAGCTTGCTGCCCACGCTCTCAAGTTCGAGGTATGGCTGTTGGATTGGGTGGCATTCGCACACACACACATGTACACGTGTGGGTGTGCTGTCTGAACCCACATGATACTTGCATGGCGCGACGGTGTGTGTGTGTGTGTGTGTGTTTGTGTGTGTGTGTGTTTGTGTGTGTGTGTGTGTGTGCGTGTGTGTGCGTATGCTGTGTACCAAGGGTTGAGTGGATCAACGTCTCGGCCAGTGGTCACAAAACCATGGCGTGCTGCCAACCGCTTGATTGATTGATGACGACAGGGAGCATTTGAGAAGCTGGATGCAGAATGCAACGTGATGAAGCACCTCGCCCAGTACACGGCCTCTGCCAACCAGCCCGTTAAGGTATTGAGTTGTCTGTGAAGTGAACAAGGGCAGTCTGCGACTTGCACATGTAATCGGAACACCGCTTTATCGCTTCCACCTCATACACACAAAATCATGTCATGACATGTGCACGCACCAAATCGCACACACGTGTGCAGGCGAGTGCCTTCAGTGCAACAGCCGACCTTGCACTGTGCACCGCAAATGAAGGGACCATCTTGGCCAACGCGCACTACGGCACAGCGCTCGAGAACATGACGCGGGCAGCGTCGCTCGGCGGCCAGTCCGAGGTGCAGGTGCGCCCACATTCAGGGAGGGACGGATGAATGAACGCTTTGTTTGTTTGCGTTTGTGTGTGTGTGTGTGTGTCTGTGTGTGTGTGTCTGTGTATCTGTGTGTGTGTGCGTGTGTGTGCGCGCGTGTGTGTGTGTGATTGTGTGAAGGGCCTTGCAGTGGTGACACGTTGTTGTGCTGACGAAAACATTTCCCCTCTGATGTGTTGCGTGTGCGAATTGAAGGTGCATGCACTCCACTGTCTTGCGGCGACATTCACACGGCTGTCAGAGGTGGGTCACAGCATCCTGTTCATGTCTCGCCCTGCGTCGTGCCGCTGATTACATCCGCCATTCTCTTGCGCAGCACTACGCGTGATCCTTTCACACACTCACACTCACTCACTCACACACACGCACACACTTCAGGCTGGCTCTGAGCGCGCGTTTCAAATTGTCAACGAACATGTCTTCAATGGAGGTGCGGCCACGTGTGTGTGTGTGTGTGTGTGTGTGTGTGTGTGTGTGTGTGTGTGTGTGTGTGTGTGTGCGTGTGTGTGCGTGCGTGTGTGTGTGTGTTGTTGTGTCTACTTGTGTGAACGTACTTGTCTAGCTCAATCTGTGTGTTCAACGACCACAAACATATCAGCTCACTGCGTTCAGCTGCCATCCCCCCCTCCTCACCCTCCTCTTCACCACCCACCCACCAACCATCCTGGCAATGCCAGAGCGGCTGCTGTCGCGCCTTGTCCACCTGATGAAGGCCGCGTTTGAGGACGTCAATACCGCCGCCCACGCCGTGCTTGCAGGCATCTGCCATCACGCATGGGGCCGCAAGGTTGGAGAACCCATGTGTTTCCGTGTGTTTGCGTATTTATGTCTGTGTCCGTGCCTGTGTGCGCGCGTTGAATGAAATTCGATAGCGCTCTTCCGTACTCAGCCCAGCCGCAAACTCCCCCCCCCACACACACACATCCTCATCATCGTCACCACCACCACCACCACCAGATGCTTGATTCGCAGCCGGCGTTCTACGAGCAGGCCACTGATCGCAACAGCGTGCGCTCGTATGAGGTGACAAAGCTCCGACACAAGATTGCCTCGGTGGGTTGTCTGGTGTTGTCTTCCAGGGTGCAGTTGCGCACATGTGCATGAATTCACGCTTGTTGTTGGCTCGGATTGACTTTTGGCTCTCGTGTGCTCGCGTCAGCTGACCCGTTCATTACAACATACAGCCATCACCACGTCTCATATCAACACACTTCACCACCATCATGGCGCACCACATCACCGCCACACGGCTGCCAGCTGTATGCGGCGAACAAGGACGAAGGGGTTGACCCCGTGCACCGGGCACGCTATGCAGTGATGGTGGAGGAGGGCGCGTTTGCAAAGGACGTCGTGCCGCGTGTCGAGGTGGCAACAGAGAGCTGAGCACTTCCACGCACACGCACACGCATACGCACACATGTGCACGCGTGGGCAACTCGCATGGCCCGCCGCTATGGCTGTTGCAGTTGACGACGTTGTTGCTGTTGTTGTTGTTGTTGTTGTTGTTGCTGTTGTCGTCGTCGTGGTTGATGTTGTTCCATTGTTGCAATTGCGTGCTTTGCTGTTGAAGACTACTAACAGCTGTTACACATCACTCTTCACAACGGTGTCCCATATCATGTTTCCAATTGTTGTTGCGGTTGGTGCCCCCACGTGCCTTGTGATGACCCAGTAAACCGACTGTTGCACCAACGAGTTGGATGCTGTTGTGTACTTGCACGGTCACATTGTGGACAGCGCCATGCAACACAACGCAACACAACACGCACATGTTACACACGTACACGTACACACACGTACACGTACACACACGTACACACACGTACACAACAACAATGACGCAATGTGCACACGTGCACACGCACACGTACACACGCACACGCACACGCACACACGCACACGTACACACGCACACGTACACATGACGCGTGCTGGTCTCTGCCAAGACGAACAAGCTAAGTCGACACCTCCACCTCGCTATCCACGCAGAATCACCATACACAGCACAGGGCACACGGTGCTGCATGATACATATCAACCAATGCCCACGACGGTCCCTCCCCTTGCACATCCCTCCTTTCTCCCTTCTTCTTCTCCTAACACCCTATGTTCTGCCACCACCATCATTGCGCCTAGCACTCGTGCGAGCGGGTGTTTGGGGACTGGTCGCGCGGCGGCTGGAACGTGCACAGCATGGGGTCGCCCTCCTTGCCCGTCTGCCGAAAGTGCTCTGCGCCGCTGTTGAGTTCATACAGCGTCCACTCTGGTCGTGGCGGCGGCTCAAACCGCTGCAGGCCCGCGTATCGCCGCAGCAAATCCTCCACATACTGCAGCGTGCACGGCAGCGAGAGCACCGTGCGGCCTTTCGTCACCCAGCGCTCGGCCATGGCGGCGGCCTCTTCGGGGTCCTTCACCAGCCGGTTCATTGCCGCCTCCACGTCCGAGAAATCCTCATTCACGGGCACGTAGTCGCGGTCGGCGTCAAAGGCGTGGTGCATGTACTCGCGGCACGGCGAGTCTTCCATGAGCACCACCGCACGCAGGAATGCGAGCTCGTGCAGGCGCCGCGACCATCCGCAGTGACCAAACGCATACACGAGGTACTGGTACTCCCCATACGCGGACAGTGGCCGCGGGCTCGGCACCACGCTCACGTACGGCGACTTGATCTTGAACAGGTTTGCCCGGTTGCCGCGGGTGGTGGCGCCTGCGCCCGCGCTGAAGAAGAGCGAGGGGTGCTTGTCGGCCCAGGGGATATCGAGGGCCTCCAACTGCTCCTTGCGGCGCTCCCACACGCCAATGCCCATCTGCCCGTCGCCGAGCCCAAACTGGTCGTGCAGCGTCATGGGGAAGGAGACGGAGGCGTCACCCGCGCATTTGGCGTTGGACAGCAGCGGGCCCGGGCTCTCCCACTGCAGCCGCGCCGTGCTGTACGTGCCGTCCCCGGGCTGCAGGTTGATCTCCAGGTTTGGGATGGGCCTGCCGCGGGCGATGGCGCGGTTGACGGCAAGCTGGATGAGCCAGAAGGCGGAGGCCACGCGGTGCGCGTTGTTGCCCGGCAGGTTCCAGGCGATGTGCCGCACCTCTGCGCCGCGTACGCTGATGCGGATCGACTTGCGCACGCACAGGTCGTCCACCTGCTTCATGGTGATGCCGGTGTCGAGCCAGTTTTTCAGCTGCAGGTCCACGACGGAGGACCAGTCGAAAGCGCACTTCTTGCGGTACAAGCCGTGCATCTGCGCCACCGAATCTTCAAGGTCGTCATTGGTCAGCGTGATGCGAGCACCTGAGGGGCCAACCTTGACGTTGGACAAGTCCTGGTCTTGTTCTTGTTCTTGCTGCTTCTGCTGCTGTTGTTGCTGCTGCTGTTGTTGCTGCTGCTGTTCTTGTCGTTGCTCTTGTCGTTGCTCTTGTCGTTGTTCTTGGCGTTGTTCTTGGCGTTGTTGCTCCTCCTGTTGGTGCTGTTGGTGTTTCCTCCTGCTGAGCTTGCTGCTGGCGCTTGCATCGGTACTCGCTTGATGACGGTCATCGTCTCCACCATCATCCTTGGCAGCCTCGTCGGGAAGGAGGGGCACGTCATCGTCCGTCTCCAGGCCGTCGTCATCGCCGTCGTCGTCCTGGTTGAAGAACGGCAGGGCCTCCTTGTGGCGCACTTGCTTGGCACACGAGTTTGTGGCGTGACAGGAGCGGCTGTCCCCGCTCCCTCCCACATACAGCAGCACAATGCACATTAGCAACACCGCCACCACACCTCCAACCTGCACGTACATGCGCTGTGTTCTCTTCCCTGTCCGCACCCCTCTGCCTCTACTCCCCCTGCTGTTGCTGAACACGTCACGAACAGGCCTGCCACCGCCACCGCCACCACCACCACCGCCACTGCTACTGCTTCCGTGCATCATCCCTTGCCTGTGTCTGCTGCTCTTCCAAATCCAGTCGTTCTCCCGCCAACCAATTACGACATCACATAAAGTAGCGGATACAGGCAACGCCAGCAGTCAGCGCTCTTTTTGGTTTGGTTGTTGTTGGTTGGTTGGCGTGGAACGACCGCAAGCCCAAGGTCAACGCAGCACAGTCACAACGCCATTCAGTCATCGCAGCACAGCTCATACACACACACACGCAAGGATGAGTGACCGGCGGTACGATGGAGGCCGTGGTGGCTATGGGCGTGGTGGATATGGTGGTGGCGACAGGAGAGGGCGCGGCGGTGGTGGTGGACGTGGTGGCAGGCGTGGCGGTGGGTTTGGCCCGCCGCGATCACGTGGCAACAATGACGAGGACGACAGCCGAAGTCAGTCACAAGAAAGTGTTTGTGTCTGTCTGTCTGTGTGTGTGTCTGTCTGTCTGTGTATGTCTGTGTGTCTGTGTGTCTGTGTATGTGTGTGTATGTGTGTGTGTATGTCTGTGTCTGTGTCTGTGTGTTGCCGTTGAACTGGACTAGCTTCGCCATCCGCGTCAGATCAGCACATGTCATCTCACATCGTACATGTGCACCTGCAGTGTTGGCATATTGGCGTGACAGGCGCGATAAGCGAGCCAGCCTGTACAAGATTGAATGTGATGGCCGCATTTGGGCCAGATCCCCAACCCCACCAGAGTACGTGCGGCAAAGCAACGGCTCCCTACATGTTTCAATGTTTGCCACTTTGCTTGCCATCTCCCTTGCCAAGCGGTCTTTGTCCCTGGTTTGCTGTCCACCCCCACTCACACCTTTCAGGAGAAGGTACGTGCGCATGTGCATCATTGTTTGTGCGTGTGCTGGAAACCAAGAGGTTGTATTGTACATGCGCTGCGAATCCCACACACACACACACACACACACCACCTATCTCTCTCTCTCACACACACACACACTCACTGCCCTTCAACGCTATCACACACACACACACACACACACACACACACACTCTCTCTCTCTCTCTCTCTCTCTCTCTCTCTCTCTCTCTCTCTCTCTCACATGCACACACGCACAACCCCACACACACGCGCTTACACACAATAGCCCCCGACGCAGAAGAGCGTGCAGACGGGCACAAGGGCGGCGAGTCATCTGACAGCGACAGCAGCGACGACAGCAGTAGCCGGCGCCGCAAGCACGGCAAGAAGAAGCGGAGCAAGAAGTCGAAGAAGCACCACAAGAAGCACAGCAAGAAGCACCGGCACCACAAGCGGCGGTCGTCAGAGTCCCGCGAATCGAGCGACGACGACGACGAGAGTGGCAGTGACAGCGACGTGAGCAGGCGGTCGCGCAGGCACTCCAAGAAGCACAAGAAGCACAAGCACAAGAAGCACGGCAAGCACAAGAAACGCAGGCACAAGGACAGCAGCAGTGACAGCGGCAGCGAAGCTGATGGTGTGCGCAACGGACGGGAGGATGGCGCGGTGGTGGACGGCGAGCTCCCTCAAAAACGACACAAGGCCAAGGGCGCCGGCGACGATGACGAGTGGGTCGAGGCCCCGCCTGGTGAGTCCGACGGGTTGCACTTTTGTGTGTGGGTGTGTGTGGGTGGGTGGGTGTGGGTGTGGGTGTGTTAACTATTCCTCCGTTGACATCTTGCCTACCTTCTTTCTCCTTATACACACACACGCACGCGCTCACGCACGCACGCTCACGTGCTCGTGTACGACTGCCAACAGTGCCGCCGCAAGAGAAGACTGCGTCTGGGGATGAGGACGATGACGATGAGGACGATGACGTCATTGGACCCGCCCCTCCAAAAACACTCAAGCTCAACCGCGCAACGTACGTGCACATGTGGCTTTCCACTCCCGACTTGCTTGATGCACAAAGGGCGTGATGAATGGTCGACATGGTGGCGCTGGTGTTTGATCTGGCGTGGCATGTGTGATGTATTTGGTGTACCTCCCCCCCCCCCGTTCCTGGCGTGGCCCTGTTTTGCCGGGTTGTTTGCTATCCTTCTTTGTATACTGCACTGCTCACCACCACCACCACCACCACCCCCCTTGCGATGTGCACTGCGCGGCTGCAGGCTCGGGTCGCACATGCTTAAGGGTGAGGCTGATGCCATTGCCGACTATGTTGAGGAAGGCAAGCGCATCCCGCGCCGTGGTGAAATTGGCCTCACCTCAAACGAGATCTCAGACTATGAAGCACAGGGCTACATCATGAGCGGATCAAGGTGCGCGCGCGTGCGTACGTGTGTGTGTGTGTGTGTGTGTGTGTGTGTGTGTGTCTGTCTGTCTGTCTGTTTGTCTGTTTATCTGGTTATCTCGTAATCTATCCATCTGTCTGTCTGTCTGTCTGTCTGTCTGTCTGTCTGTCTGTCTGTCTGTCTGTCTGTCTGTGTGTCCTTGAACTTTAATTGATGTTGAAACCACCACCCATCCACTCGCAACCTGTGCTGCGTCCACGTGTTCTCACGCCTGCCTGCTGCGACCGTGACAGGAACCTGCGCATGGAGGCCGTCCGTCTGCGAAAGGAGAACGAGATCTACGACGCAGAGCGGCAGCGGCAGATGGCGCTCATCAACCAGGAGGCCCGCGAGAAGAAGAACAACGCAGTACGTGCTCAACTCCCTTGCAGGGCTTACGTGTCTGTGTCTGTCTGTCTGTCTGTCTGTGTCTGAGAGTGTGTATGTGTCTGTGTGCGGCGCCCTAAACCATTCACGTTGGCCAAGTGTCCCACATTAGCTCACACAACATCCCCTTTTCTTCTCATCCTTCCGTTCCCCCCCCCCATAGCTTATTGCGGAGATGCGGGACTTCCTGCACAAACAGCACAACAAGATTGTCAAGGAGCAGCACCCAACAGTCGCAGCAAAGTCGCCATAGCAATGGCGCACGCCACGCGCCTTTGTGTCTGTGTGTCTGTCTGTTTGTCTGTCTGTGTGTGTGTGTGTGTGTTGAGCTTACGCTGTGAACTTTCATTGAAAGGAACAAGAAGCAACAGGGATGGTGCATGGGCTGCAGGATGAGAGGGTGTGTCTGTGTGTCTGCGTGCTTGAGCACCACCACAACAACAACAACAACAACAACTGCAGCAATGACCACCAACATTCTTCGTTACCGGGCAACGATGCCTCGTTTCTGCATCTGGTTTGTCAGGCACAGTTTTGTTTGATGATGCAGCAACACAGCAAAGCACAACAACAAACAAACCCCTTCACCTCCATCCACCACCACCCACACATACAGCACAAGCAAGGCGGATGCCTGCAGGCAAGCTTGAGCGATGAGGAAGGGTGCGATGGCATCGCCAACAGGCGTGATCTTGGCTGTGTTGGTGGCCTTGGCTGTGGCGCCGGCGGCAGTGGGCGCAACTTGCGCGACAAAGTGCCGGGATGAAGGGCTCACAGACTCTGCGCTGAACACGTGCCTGGTCGCGTGCACAAGCGCCGTCGTCTCCCCAGACACCACCAACTGCACACGCGCGTGTGTGTCTGACGCCTGCCTGAGCGGCTGCCTTGCTGGAAGGTGCCTGGCCAACGAGACGTACTGTGGATCCTCAGGCACATCAAATCATACGGGGTCCAATGAGGATGGCACCAACAACACCAGCAATGGCAACTCAGACAGCACCGGAAACGGCGGGCCAGATGTGTGGCTCATCACAGGTGTGCATATGTGTGTGTGTATGTGCGTGTGTGCGTGTGTGTGTGTGTGTGTGCGCGCGCGCGCATGTGTGCGCATGTGTGTGCATGTGTGTGCATGTGTGTGTGTGCATGCGTGTATGCATGTGTCAGGGAGTGGTGCAGTTTGCTGTGCTTCCACGCAAGCCCTTCCTCTCTGCGCCCTTGTTGCTGTGCCAGCGCAGCAGCGCCAAGCACCTTCCCTCGCTCACCCAACTGTCGCTCACTCTGCACCTCAATCATGTCTCGGCCTCCTGTGCTTCACCAATGGCAGGGAGTGTCCTGCTTGCGCTCGGGGCAATCGCGTGTGTTGTTGCCGTCATGTATGCAGTCCGCATCATCCGCAAGGCATCGAGGGCTGAAGAGCAAGCGCGTGCAGAGAAGCAACGACACGCCGAGGAGCTCTTTGCCATGGAGTGGGACTCAACCGATACGTATTCCACCAACCGCCTCCAGGGTGCTACACAAACAGACACTAGCAATGCCAGCGATAACACCGACAGCAACACCCACAGCAACACCAACAACACCATTGATGCCCGCAGCAGAGATGACAGCTCCGAGGATGCCAGCCACACCACTGCTGCGCGAAGCCACAACCACCGCGATGTGGCGCATGCACGGCACGCAAAGTCAATAGCAAGTGCAAGTGGCGCAAGTGACGCCAGCCACCACAGCCGGCACAGCAACGCGCGCTCGGCGCCTTCGGCAGCGACAGTAACAGATGACGGGAGCCAGTCAACGATGCATTCACCTTCACACATGCGCTCACGGTCGGGCGGATGCCGGGAAGATGCTATCCTCCATCAGGGCCAGTATCCCAGCCACGATAGACAGCAAAGTCAATCAGACACGCTGCAATCCACCCAAGGGCCTGTACCCCAGGTCCAATACTTAACGCTGAAGCACACGCGTGATGATGGCGCATCGGGAGACTACGCCCGCCCCCTCACCATGGCGACAGAGACCACCGACAAGACTGACTATGCAGAGGTTGACCATGTCAAGACGCAGGCGCTGGCCGCTGCCCTCGCGGAATCGAACAGCCCGAGCCGCCACCCGACACACAGCAACGCGCCCTCGCACGCAGCGAACATTGCCGTTCGGAACGATGGCAGCGCTGGGCGCACATACAGCATCTCATCCAGCACCGTGTGAGTTGGTGCATGTGTGAGTTGGTGTATGTGTGCGTGAGTTGGTGCATGTGAGTTGGTGTATGTGTGAGTTGGTGTATGTGTGTGTGTGTCTCTCTGTGTGTCTGTGTGTGTGTGCCTGTCTCCTTGGCTGTGTGAGCCTGTGTTCCCTTGCTCGACCGCATTGCATTGGCTTTGATGTGAATATGAAGCAAGAATTGGCTGGTGCGTTGGCATGCGCTGTGAAGCGAAAGGGTCCGTTAAAAGATGTGTATTGAGTGCCCCCAATAAAGGACAACCACAAACAACTAACAATGGGAGAGAAGCAGCAAAGCAGCACTCGCTATCACGCAGTACGCACGCACACACACACACACACTCTCTCTCTCTCTCACTGACACACACACACACACACACTCTCTCACACACACACACACCAATCCCTAGTCTGACCCTATGTGTGTGTACCCTCTCCGCCTCACTCCGTTGCCTTGCGCGCCGGTTGTCGTCGTCTTCGCACGCCACGAGACGCGCCAGTGTCCTCTTTCTCGTTGCTGTCGGTGCTGCTCGTGCCGCCATCTTTCTCTGACGCCTTGCTGCTTGCTGGTGCCGCGGTCGCTTCATGCTTCTCTTCCGTGTCACCTCTGCAGCCAAAGAGAGAAGGAACGCATTGAAAAGATCAAAGAATCAGCGATCAGCGGGTTGCATGCAGGCACAAGCCCTTGCACGTGAGTGAGTGTGTGTGTGTGTGTAGTGTGGGTGTGAGTGGGTGAGTCTTGTGAGTGAGTGGGTGTGAGCGAGTATGCGGAACATGCCTGTTGGTACTGGTGTTGCCTGTATCGGCATCCTCTGTGGTTGCCCCATCAACTTGCTTCTGCTTCTGTTTCTGCTGCTCATCATGATCACCATCACGGTCGGGGATATCGTACTCGCCGCGCCTGTTTGGGTCCACCCGGTAGATCCAGCGCTGGTACAGGAACACAAGAAACACAATGTCTGGGGATGCGCACGCACGTGACAGACACGTGATGTGAGGGCAGAACGTGACGTGACATGGTATTTCAAACAACCACGATTCGACAGGCGCAGTCAAATGCATCAAAAGAATGGATTCGCACACACGCAAGCATGAATACGCAACACACACACACACGCAAGCATGAATACGCACACACACGCACACACGCAAGCGTGAATACGCACGCACACGCACACGCACACGCACGCACGCACATAGATACACACATACACACACCGTCGCGGAAGCAGGCGAGCCGGTGCATTGTCGGCATGGAGATGACAAAGGCAAAGAGGTCATCGACGATGGTGTTGAGAAACTTGTACGTCATGACCCTCCACGGCATGTGCGACACAGACTTGAGCTTGTAGTTGATAAACAGCTGGGGCGTCATCTGAATGAAACCTGTCAAATGAACAACGGACACGCAAGGACCACGCACAAAGACATGCAGAGTTAAAAAACCAACCAGCCACACAACACCACGAGCAGACAACACACTACACCACATTACACAAAACACGCACACCACACACACCACACACTCCCTCACATACACGCATACACGCACTCACATACACGCACATACACGCACTCACATACTCTCGTTCCCCTCTACTCTCATCCCCTCCCTACACTACTTCCACCCCAGGAAACGCACCGAACGTGTACACTGCGCCGGCGAGCATGTTGATGGCGTACGAGTACCAGCCCTTGTGCTCATTGTACACGAGAGAGTACACAGCGTATCCGACAAACAGAGGCGCCATCACCCACGACAGGTATTTGAACGCGAGCTGCCACAATGTTGGGGGATGGGGGGGGTGGTAGGTGGTTAAGATTCGAGTGGGACATGAGTTGTTGGGAACATCGACAAAACGGCCACGAACACATTCACGTGCACGAAAAGAACCACATATGCACACACACACACGCACGCACACACATGTACACACACACACACGCACACACACACACACACATGCACACACACGCACGCACACAGAGTGCTAGCCACACCTGGTCGTATGCCTCTGTCGTGGACTTGTAGTCTGCTTTTCCCTTGATGGACACGCGCGGGAAAATGCCAAGCACGCGGCTCGTCTTGGAAACGCTGACGTCAGCAGCACGTGTGATCTGGCACGTGTATATGTGTGTGTGTGTGTGTGTGTGAGCTGTAAATGTGAGAGGTGGGCTCTTGGGCATGGCGAACAACTGCTTATCCAGCCGCATAAACACAATCGAAAACCAACCAAACGCGAACAAATGCAACTGCACAACACATCACACAAGTGCAAATGCCCCGCACCTTCCACCCCTGAATGAGAACGCCAACAGCGGAGGAGGCGAGGATGAGCCAGGATGTGTCCGTGTGGTCGAACAGATAGAGCAGGATGATGACTTGGAACACGAGCGACGTGATGAGCGCACGCAGGCTCAGCCCTTCCATGCTCTTGCGGTTGCGCCAGAATTGAATGTCTGGTGTGTGTGTGTGTGTGTGTGTGTGTGTGTGTGTGTGTGTGTGTGTGTGTGTGTGTGTGTGTGTTTGAGGGAGAGGCTTTTCACATGCACATGACCGCAAGCATAACAGAACGAATCATGCACGATTGTGGCGAGATGTATCCTGTTGTTTCCTCTCTGTCGCAGACGCACACACGCACACACACACACACACGCACGCACGCACACACACCGTTCTTGAAGGCCATCCAATCAAAGACCGTGTGCAGCAGCGACACCGTCATGGTGAGGCCGAGATAGTACGGGTTCGTCTCGAGCAGCATCTGTGGAGCGTAGGCGGATGTGTCATGAAGGCAGAACGCACATGTGCGTGTGTGTGCGTGTGTGTGCGTGTGTGTGGGTGGGTGGATGTGTGTGAGTGTATGTGTGTGTGGGTGTGAGTATGCGTGTGTGGATGTCGAGTGCGATGTCATCAGATTGTGGACTGCTCGCAACAATAAACTGTGTACATGCGCGACTGCTGCAAAGCGTCACATCCAGAGTTGTCTCCTCAAACCAATCCCCTCATCTGGTTTCCACCTTCCCTGACCTTCTTCATCATCTCCTGCTCGGCCTCTGCAGCGGTGCCGAGCGTTCGCTGGTGTTGAAGGCTCTCCTGCATGCTCTGGTACAGCCCAAGTCTGCACACAACACACATACACACGATCTGGTGTGAGCCACAAATTGCTGCACCACAACCCCATGATCCATCGTCCTCCACAAGCACACACACACACACACACACACAAGCACTAACACACACACACACACACAAGCACTAACACACACACACACACACACACACACACACACACACACACACACACACACACACACACACACACACACACACACACACACACACACACACACGCACGCACTTCATCATGCCGATGGGTCCAAAGGTGATGTTGAGCGGCAGCGGGCTGGCCGTTGTGGCATTGATCTCCTGCATGTTCTCGCGCAGGTCCCAGAAGTCGTTGTGTACGAGCGGCGGCGTGTACTCCCGTGACTCCTGCAACAGTCTGTCGCCCAACACAACGCATCGCGAATTGAGAGCCATGTGGAGCCAACCAGGCAGAGCGCAATCAAGCCATTGCACACACACACACACACACACACACACACACACACACACACACACACACACACACACACACACACATCCACACAAACGCACGTGAAGAGACGGACTGCAGCGGGAGGAAGCTGTTCTGTCATTAAGGGCTGGTCATCGGTGAGCAGCTGCAGTGTCAAGTTGCCGTGCCAGTGCGCAACAATTTGCCTGTCTCTAGCCTGCGCATGTTCCGCATGCTGCCCTTCCTCCTCGCTGTCGTCGCTGCTCTGATCATTGGTTGGATCCACTGCGTCCAGCAGATGGCGCTTGCGCTCAACCACCTTCTTCTCCTTGTACCGGATGATGTTGGTGTGCAGCTCCGCCACGCTGCCACGGTCGTACGCGGGATCAGATGGATCCAGGGGCGCGCCTTCCTTGCACACGTAGGCGTGCACGTACAAGGTCCCGTTCGCCTTCAGCCCCGGGCTGACGTCCACCTCAACAAGCTTGTGCATCAGCTGCGCGTCCCAGTCCCCGTATGCGATCCCAGTCTCCTCCCACACCAGGTGATCCGTGCTATCCCAGGCCGAGAAGGCTGGCCCATCCTCTGTCACATACACGTACAGCGAGAGCGGGTCCGAGTAGTGGAACGTGTTCTGGTACCTGCGTACGCCACGTGCATCATCTGCTGTGCGAGAAGAACCGTGGCCACCATCGCCGCCGCGCCGGCTTGCTGATGCAGACGCAGCATCAGGTGATGGCTGAACCAGCTTGGAGACAGCCGTGGACAGCAGCGACTGCACAACCATGAACAGCATCGCATAGTACATGGCCTTGTACAGCCGCTCCCCGAGGCCTGGAGCCGCCGCCTCCTCCCCTTCCTGCTCTTGCTGTCTTGGCACATTCATATTCGTCGTTTTCCTTGGTTGTTGTTGGTGTGGATATGGCGCGGTCTTTTCAAACACGAGCAAGAACTCAAGAAATAAATGAATGTCTTGTAATCTTGTCAAGCACCTTGTCTCTTGTCACAGCACGGTGTCGGCCTCAGGCGAACACGTGTTTCTTTCTGCGAAAGTGCTGAACGCCACGAGTTCACATGACCCCTCGCAAGCGTGGCACTGCATCTGCTGTGCAAGCTTCAGCACTGTTGTGTTGGTTGGGGAGTCATTGTCACTGCATCCTTTAGCCTTCTATGCCTAGATGGGCCAGGCGCAGGCGTGTACTGGTAGACTGCTCATAGGCTCATTAATAAGAACAAACAAACAAGTTCAGACACAAATACATCCATAACACACGCACTGCTCAATTAGGCACCGCCAGGTCCCGTACAGCTTCCACAACACCAAGCATGTAATAGTGTAATGAAGGTAATGACCAAGCGAGATGTAAACCCTCGCCCATGCCCCCACGAGCCCACGCGTCTCTTGGTCTCTGAAATGAATCATCTCTACACGTGTGCCCTTGTTAGCTTGCTGCAATATTATTTTCACGTATGTACTTCTTTGGTTTGCGCACGTACATGTGGTGTGTGTGTGTGTGAGTGTGTGTGTGTGTGTGTGTGTGTGTGTGTGTGTGTGGTTCTGATCCCGTCATGATGAAGTTCTGTCGTTTACTCTCACGTCATGTCACTTACTTCTGCCCAACACACGTAACAAATGCACACGTCAGCACTGCACGTCCTGTGTGCTGTCGTTGAGGTCGATGCCCCGCGTAACGAACGTGTCAACCAAAGGGGCGAGGCAGCTCTGACAGCACGCCGCAGCAGGGCGCACGGCACCCATGCACATGTAGCACGTCGCTTGCGCCTCCGCATCCTGCATGTGCGGGAGCAAGTGGATATGCGAGTGAGAATAGTCATGGGCGGGAGTCAGAGCGTGCGTGTGGGGGACGCATGAACAAGCAGCCGGGGCTTAACTGTGGTCGCAATTTAACCTGCAAGCACCACAACGTCATCAACATCAAACACCCACAGTCGTGTAATCGAGCTGCGCTCACAGCCTCATCTTTCACCTGAAACATCGGGAAAGCATCTGGGAGCGAAATGACAGCTTCAAGTTCATCCTTGTTTGTGACCTGATAGCAGCGGGGAAGAGACAGGGAGAGAGCCGGGGGGGGGGGACGAATAGCGGGCACGTGAGACACGGCTGCACAGTCGTTCAGTGGCACAAGTTTGCGCGCACATAGGCGAGACTGACACGAGGGTGCATGCACAGAACACATACACACAGACAGACAGACAGACAGAAAGGCAGACACACAGACAGACAGATAGACAAACACACACACACACACACATGCACACACCAGGCCGTATTTCGACGTGTGGACTTTCTTTGGGCGGGACTTGTTGCGTGGGCGAGCGAGCGCTGGTTTTCCCTCTGCAGTTGTCATGCTGTCACGGCGACGAAACAACAGCCGCCTTCGCGCGTTCAGGAAGGTGTGCACGTACCGTCCCGTCATGAGATGTGAGGCATAAAGGTGATCGTGGGCAGCTTGAGCGTTATCGCTATAAGATTACATACACACACACATTCAAGGATACCTTCGTCGTCGAGGCTTTGTCTCACTGCTGTCTGTTGTTGTTATCTGCTCTGAAGCATCTGTTTGCACCGCACACACGCACGCACAACATCATTGAGAACACATTCCGACAGTACTACGGCTTGCACAGGCACATACATTGCCACTTCACGTGTGTGCACAAGCAAGCGCCTTCCAGATGCTCTTACACACACACACGTACCTTGTGATATTGAGTCTGTGTCCTCACTGCCATGCACACACACACACACACACGCATAAAGTAACGACGAAATGTGAGAAGGAGGAGAGCAATACACGCATATGAGTGAACAACCAGAGCAAATCAGTTCAAGATCCTCACGTGAGCGCGTCCGGTGCGGTGCCTCCCTTCACGTCGGCTGTAGCGTGTGACAACGAGGACCAGTGCCACGTGGAATGGGTGAGCCACGTTTCATTTTGTGTCAAAACAAAAACAAAACATGCAACAGCAGCAATGCCGACGGGTGACGTGAGCGCACACATGCACAAACACGGGCATATACAGTCAGCCAGACGCAGACACAGGCAAGCAATCACACACACACACACACACACACACACACACACACACACACACACACACACACGCACACACACACACACGCACACACACACACAAGACCACTGCTGTTGTACCAGGCACGTGTTGCCGAAAGTGATGGCCATGCTCTGACCTTTGTCAACAATGACGGGTGGCATTGGCTCGTCGTCATCGTCTTCCTCATCCACATCTTCATCACCGTCTCCGCTTGCGTGCGCGCTCGCGGCTGTGCTTGCGCTCTGCTGTGTCCTGGGGTCTCGTTGCGAGCTCGGTGCGTGCGGCGATGTTTGGTGCTTGGGCTGCTGCTTCGCCTGCTCATATGCGCTTCGAACGCCCAAGCACATTCGGTTGGCCTCAGCCTCAACGAACAAAACATGCAAGCAGAGAGGAAGGGGTGCGGGCGTGTGAACACAAAATGCAGCGCGATGAACAACGTTGGGGAAACACGGCTTTGCGCGCAAGGAAGGGGGCAACGCATCACAAGAAGCCCGCGTTGGTACGATGGACATGTTTTTGTTCCACGCTCGCGTACAATGACAAAGACAGACAGACAGACACAAAGACACAGACAGATAGGCAGACACACACACACACACACAGAGGCAACGAAAATACCATGGAAAGGCAGCGAAAGGCGTGGAAACGGGCCTGTTTTCCGACAGAATCAGCGCCGCTCAACAGCGAGAAGATGCAAGGCTCATCAGCCTGTTCGTGGCCAATACCCAATGTGTATCAGCCAGCAAGTAGGTCAGTAGCTGTCGAACACACGGTGAAGCACGGCAGAACACACCCAGGTGCACACGAAATGCACCCGAACAGAACACACGCACACGCACACGCACACCTGGCAAGAAACAATGCGTCGCAGAGGATGGAAGCTGCCTGTCTTGTCCAGAACCGCCTGGTGCATCATCACAGGAACGAACAACACGTCTTAGGTCACCGTTGGCTTGACACAGGAGGCGCATACCGCGTCGCACACGGACACGCGCGCTTGCTTACTGACGCGCAGGCTAGCGCATGCACGCCATCAAGCAGCGCCACCTCTCCAACACTGCCACGCTGATACGCGCAGCACTGCGTACCGGGTCTGGATGCTTGATGCGGATGCCTTCCACAGTCACCGTAAGTGAAACAGTAGGCACAGGCTCGGTTTGCTGCATCTGAGAGTTGCACAGAAGGGTATCCGAGAGTATAGCAGTGGTGTGACGAGAGCGAACAGTCAGCTGTACCGATGCCAGCGCATCAAAATCAATTGACACAGGAATAGCGGTGGACACAACAGCGGCAGACTGCCCAACATTGCGGCCAACACTGGTCTTGCAGTGTCCAAGGATTGTCGCACTGCCATGTTGTGCGTGCGTACGTTGGTGGCGAGGACCATGGTCAGGAGCTTCTTCGATAGCAGCGCCCTGTCCCTGGCGAGGCTGTGCGTGCTTAGATCAACATGATCACTACCCAAGTACTGTTTGGTGTGCGTGAGTGAGTGAGTGAGTGAGTGAGTGAGTGATCGTGTGAGTGAGTGTGAGTGAGTGTGGGTGAGAGAGTGAGTGAGTGTATGCGTGTGTGTGTGTGTGTGCGTGAGTGAGTGAGTGAGTGAGTGAGTGAGTGAGTGAGTGAGTGAGTGAGTGAGTGAGTGTCTGATTGTGTGAGTGAGTGAGTGCAACAGTGTGCGAGGGTGTCTCCGTTGTGCCACTGAATCGTGACGCCAAGCCCGGTGTTGCTTGAAGTGATACGCGACAGGCCAATCCTCTCCACACAGACACAGACACACACACACACACACACACACACACAGACACACACAGACACACACACACACACACACACACACAGACACACACAGACACACAGACACACACACACACACACTTGAGCTTCGACACGCTGTGCCGGTCGTCCACTCATCCTCTCGCTGTTGTTGTTGTTTGGGTTGGATTTGCCAATTGCGAGAGATGGCATTCACAATTCGCAAACACAAGGGCAACAGACCAAGCAAGCAACAAGCAAGCAAGATGAGCGGCAGTAGCGCGGAGCAAGAGGAAGTCAGGCAACAGCTGACGCTGGCACTGGAACAAGGGCGTGCAGATGCCCTGCGTCATGTGCTCGATCACCAGGCGCAGATTGCCGGTGGCGCTGATGGCGTGCGACACCTTCTGACATCCACCCCCATGCAAGAGGTGAGGTCACACGCGTGAATAGTCTCTGTGCTCGTGCGTGTGTGCACAGGCAGAGGGGGGGGGGTTCCAATCGCTCAATTGTGCTCGCTTCTTGCATACCCGTGCGCGCGCGCATAACCATGCGTGCGTGAAGCGCAGCTTGCTGTTGCCGCTGCGCTTGCTTACATGTTGACTCCCTGTGCGCATGGCAACGACGTGCGCTTGTCTCGAACGCGTGATGTGCTACTCCACCGCTCAAGGGCAACGAGACCATGTCGCCGCTGCACTACGCAATGAGGATGGGGCATGCCGATGCAGCGCGAATGCTGGTGGCCGCAGGCGCCGACCTATCAGGTGCGTCTGAACCACCTCAAAACACTGCCTTGCTCTCGCGGCTTTATCTCAATGGTCGTGTCGTTTCTTGTGTCGATTCGCAGCGGCAGGGAAGCAAATCCCCCACACACCAGCATCACGCGACTCCACACCTCACTTGCTCACACGTCTCATGCTCCCTGTCCGTTGCCGCCGTGTGTTCATCAGCCGTGGACAGTGAAGGGCGCACACCCGTTGATCTCGCCAAGCAAGGCCATGTGCCGGACGTGCTCACCAGCGAACTCTTCACGGTGAGTATGGACATGCGCTTGTGACCATACTTAACTGTGACCACGAGAGTGAAAAGAGCGAGACAGCACACCTGCACGCGAGAAGAGGGCGATGATGAGGGCTTGACACAGCGCTCAACCTCGCTGATGCAATGCTCATGGGCCGACACGGCCGATACAGGCCGTGGCCCGGGATGACGTCGAGCGCGTGACGCAACTGCTGTCAGCAGGCCTGACATTGGACGGCGTGGACAACGCAGAGAAGTGGGTGTTTCGGCATGTGACACAGATAATGCACATCCGTGCCGTGCAGCATGTGTACGCTCGTCCACACCACCATGCACAAATGATCCCCTTTTGGACTGCGTGATGTGATATGATAGCACACGGCCGCTCACAAGCAGTTGTATCCTCTCAACCACTCAGGGGCAACACCTGTCTGCACTGGGCAGCCAGCCTCAGCCAACCGTCCACCGTCGAATTGATTGTCAGTCGTGTGTGTGTGTGTGTGTGTGTGTGTGTGTGTGTGTGTGTGTGTGTGTGTGTGTGTGTGTGTGTGTGTGTGTGTGTGTGTGTGTGTGTGTGTGTGTGTGCGTGTGTGTGTGTGCGTGTGTGTGTGTGCGTGTGTGTGTGCGTGTGTGACGTGCGAGGGTGCTGTACTGGTTTGGGTTAAGCCTTTCCCTCCCTCATCATCAGCACCACCACCAACCGCACAATCACACACACCAACCGCACAATCACACACATGCATGTTCTGCGCGCAGCTGGCGAAGGGTGCAGATGTGAATGCGCGCAACGCATGTGGAGCAACACCGCTGCACGATGCCGCCAAGAGGGGCGACTTTGACGTCGTGCAGGTGTGCGCTGTTGTCTTTCGCTGCAAACACGCACGTGCACAAACATGCGCACATAACACCCACATTCACACGTATACGCACGCGCGCGCGCACACACACACACACGCACGCACACACACACACACACAAGCACATCCACAAGCACATACACAAGCACACATGCTCACGCTTTACACCCTCATCGTGCAGATGCTGCTTGCTGCTGGCGCCACACGTGACCCCGTCGGTGTTGGCGGTGCATATGCACAGCGCAGACCCGTCGACATGATCACACCAACTGCTCCCAACGCCGCACAGCTCGCTGCCATCCTCCACCCAGACGTGCGGTGTTTTTACGCTCTGCGTGAATGCTGTGGATGCTTGCCTGACTCACTTGCATTTGATATTGTGTCTTGAAGACGACGCTAACACACACGTACACACACATGCCCACACATGCCCCCCCCACCCACACACACACATGCACATGCCCGTCTGTAGGCTGGGCTTGCCTCAGCAATGGCGGGCGAAGAAGCCGCCAACAGCAACGCCACCACCGCTGACGCAAACGAGCGAGCAACGCAGCAACAACAGCAACAGCAACAGCAGCCGCAAGAACAGCAGCAGCAAGAGCAGCATCAGAATCACGAGCAGGGCGGGGAGGGCGTGTCGCCGCCCACATCGTCGTCGTCGTCGTCGTGGTTTCCTGGTCTGGACCGATTTGTGCAGCTGGCAGCCGACAGCATGGAGCAGGAGGAACGCGAGCGCATGCAGCAAGGTCGCCAGTGGTGGTGATGGTGGTGATGGTGATGACAGATGGTTGTCTGTGTGTGTGTGTGTGTGTGTGTGTGTTGACGATGGGTTTTGGGGTTCCTGTCCTTTCATCTTGCTTGGAACGCGTGCACTGTATTCACCCCTCCCCCCCTCCCCCCCCCCACTGTCGCCAACACCAGAGCTACTGCAGAAGCAGCAGGAACAGCTGTCAAATGTACGATTAACACATGCGCTTGTCAATCCTGTTTCGTCCCCGTACACACACCCTCACTCACACACACACACACACACACACACACACACACACACACACACACACACACACACACACCCTCACTCACACTCTCGCACACACACCCTCATTCACACTCTCGCACACACTCGCACGCTACAGTACTCTCAATCTCACTCTATCACACAGACACACTCACGCTAACACTCACACATGCACATACTCACATTCGCGTCCTTTACTTCTGTACGTCTCTGCATTGCCTCGCAACCCCCGCCCTTCCCTCACCAGCTGCAAGTGAGCGACGAGCGCGACGGTACGGCTGTGGCAGATGACACCTCTGCTGCTTCGTCTGAGCACAGCAGCGAACGCATCGACCCCATTCTGCCTCAGCTCAGCCATCCACTGCAGGTATGGCGGGTGGTGGTGCGTGTGCGTGTGTGCGTGTGCGTGTGCGTGTGCGTGTGCGTGTATGTCAGTGTTTGCTTCCTTGATGAGAGCTGCTTGCGTTGCCATCATCACCACTACAACCATAACCACCACGTTCGCACACACCACAATCGTCATCACGGCCGCATTCACATTCACACCTCATCACCACCGTCGCACCAGCTGCTGTGGCCGCAGCCGCGCCAAATTACGCAGTTCCGCGGGCGCCCCTTTGTGCCCACACCATCCCTCGAAATCTACTTTGCTCCATGTACGTGCGTGTGTATGCATGTATGTGTGTATGTGTGGTGTGTGATGTGTGATGCGTGATGTATGAGTGCGACGTGCTTTCCATGGGAAAGAAGTGCACACGTGCGTGCGTCACCTGGTGACACAGCTGGCTCATGCCCTCACCCCTCACCCCTTGCTTTGCGGCGCTGTGTTCAAACCAGTCGATTCTGCACACGCCGCCGACATCGATAGCATCTTCGATTACCTGACGTGAGTGCACGCCAATATGTGTGTGTGTGTGTGTGGCGTTGTACGCCATTTCATGCACTCGCTTGTCGCCTTCCACGTCACACACACATGTACATGCACATGCACATGCACATGCACATGCACAAACATACAAACACACAAACGCACACACACACACATACACGCAATACACCGACGACACCACGACTGCCGCAGGAGCGGGCTGAAAGCGCTCGGGCACACGACGACGCGCACGCACTACCCGACACTCAAGTGCGACGTGACGTGTCGCATCACTGCAGCGCTCGCCCGCCGCCCAGAGGCATACAGGGTCGTCGTCGACAGCTCAGGGTGCGTGGTGGTGGTGGTGGTGGTGGTGCCCGAGCAAGTGGAGCGTATTCAGTTGCTCTAAGCTGCATCCATGTCCATTGCAAACTCGCACACATTCGCACCATTGTTGCCTCACACAATCCCCGGCACCCACACTCTCCACACCTCCCCTCCCATCTCATCCTTGACTCAGCGTGATCCTGAATGCCGGGGACGTGAGCGGGCTGCGTCACGCGTGCACGACGCTACTGCAGCTGCTGCGGTTGTGCTGCTGGCGCCCAGTGGACATGAACACCGATGCAGACGCCACGCCAACCAAGTCCACGCCAGCCGACCCGAGCACAGGCAACGACCGCGAGCACCGCGGTGAGCCAATGCCACGTTTAGTGCGACTGGCGTAACTCCAGACCAGTCTGGTGTCACAGCTGCACACACATACACAGATGGGCAAAAGCACATGCAAGCTTATGTGTACGCATGCACACACACAAACACACACATGCACACACGCACACACACGCACACACGCACACACACGCACACACACGCACACACACGCACACACACGCACACACGCACTTGTACATTAACGCTCACGTGCATCATTGCACCTGATGGGCCCGTTCATCACGGATCCAACACGACACGCGTGCCTGCAGGCATTCCACCGCTGCGCATCCACGACTTCCCCGACTTTCCCAACCGCGGGTTCATGCTCGATGTTTCGCGGGACAAGGTGCCGACGATGGCGACGCTGTATGCACTGGTGGACCTGATGGCCTCACTCAAGATGAACCAGCTCCAGCTGTACATGGAACATACCTTCGCATACGCCGAGCACAGGTGCGTGCGCATGCTTGTGTTTGTATGTGTGCGTGTGTGTTGCGGAGTAGTGATTTTGATGTCGATGATTGGTTGCGTATCGAGTACCACTCTGATGTTCACACAATGTACCGTGTCCGTTACCTCTGCTACGCCCGTCAAACGCACACGCATTCTTCCACATGCTTACCCTTTCGCACCACGCCCACTACCAACACGCCTGCCGCGATTGCCACACCTGTTTCGCCACCCTCGACACCACGGTGCTTGGCAGGATCGTGTGGGAAGGGGCTGATCCGTACACGCCGTCGGACATATGCGCACTTGATCGCTACTGCCGCCAGCGCGGGATTGCGCTCGTGCCGAACCAGAACTCGCTCGGTCACTTCCACCGCTTTCTCAAGCACGACAGATATCGTCAGTTGAGCTCGCAGGCCTCCCTATGCTGCGCGTAGGCTGGGCTGTGTGTCGTCGTTGTTGTTGTGTTTGTTGTCGTTGTCGTTGTGTTGTTTGTATCGTTGTGGGTTTGTATGGTTGCTTGTTCTTGTGTGTCATGTCTTGCGTTAGTTACCCCGACTCACCTTCCCAACGCTACCCATCCCTCTCCTCCCCCCCCCCCAAATTTCGTCCCTTTCATCAGGCCATCTAGCAGAGTGCCCCGAAGGCATCAACTTTGGACCACGCCCCAGCGGTCCCATGGATGCGCCCTTTTCCCTCTCCCCAATCGACCTCCGATCTATCAGCCTGGTGATGATGATGATGCTGATGATGATGATGATGATGATGATGATGATGATGATGATGATGATGATGATGATGATGATGATGAAACGTGGTCGTGGCAGTGATGATGATGATGATGACGAACGGTGGTGGTGGTGGCCGTTTGATGTCGTGTTGACATTACCAAGTACAGCTGGCGGCTGCCGCATCTGCATGGCACGCTCCCATCCATGTGACACGCACCCTCCCTCCCATGCCCCTTCCCATGTTCTGCAGATTTCGTCACTGTACAGCGAGCTGTTCCCCAACTTCACATCCTCCTCTCTCGCCCACGTTGGACTCGACGAAACGGTTGATATCGGTGCGTACAAACACATGAAATAACAGCCGACGTTTGCGCTCTCATGTGTGTGTGTGTGCGCTCGTTCGCTTGCTTATGTCACGTGCATAGCCATGACTGCTTTCCTCCTCTCTGTACAATCATCTTCTCACATTGTGCCACGTTGCTGTCCCCCTTTCCCTCTTTGTTCGCGCTCTGCTTTCAAACACACAGGCCAGGGCGTTTCCCACGACGACTGCGCTCGCGATGGGCCGGGCGCCG
>NW_004754931.1:2241895-2244395 GCF_000188695.1 Salpingoeca rosetta | reverse complement strand
CACACACACACACACACACACACACACACACACACACACACGCACGCGCGCGCCTGTCCCTGGCCGTGTCGCCTGCGTGCCTGCTGTTGGTGTTGTTGTTGTTGTTGCGCTGCAGCTGGGACCGGCTCAACCTCGACGGGCTCAAGTCGTGCACGCGTGAGCTGCGGATGCAAATGCGTCTGATTGAGGCACTCGCTGACCGGCGCGATCTCAACGAAGAAGCGCAAACTGTGCGTTGTCGTTGTTGGGTGTGTGCATGTGCTACTTGTGCATTCCTCTTGTTTCGTGTTCATGGGCTTGCCGTTTTGCTCACATTCACATTCATTATCACACAATGATGCACATTCACACACACACACACACACACACACACACACACACACACACACACACACACACACACACACACACACACACACACACACACACACACACGTATGCGTAGACGGTGCGGGAGCTTGGGCTGGTGTCGGAGTTTGCGCTCTTTGCGTGTCGGCTGGCGATGTTGCAGACGCGCGCACAGGCGCCAATTGCGTCACTCGAACTCACACACAGGTGCGGCAGCAGTGGTGGTTGTCTGTGCGTCTGTGCATGTTGTGTGCTGTGGTTTCAAGTCGTGGCTGTGAGTGCCACGTGCACTCGTGTGTGTTCACAGCTGTGCACGTTGAATGCAACAGCTCCTTCCTTGACCACCACCAGCAGCAACGACACATCCCCCCCCCCACACACACATCCCTCTCACGCCCACATCTCTCTCACACCCACCTGCCATTGGTGCATTGCTGTTTGCCCTGCGACAGAACGGACCTGGCGAATCGGCTCATCCCGCTGCTCACGAAATACAAGGAGGTGCGATGCTGTGGCGACCGCGGAGGGCGAGGGAGCAGGGGAGCAGGGGGGAGGGGCTCACTGCTTGTACATTCTTGTGTGTGTGTGTGTGTGTGTGTGTGTGTGTGTGTGTGTGTGTGTGTGTGTGTGTGTGTGTGTGTGTGTGTGTGTGTGTTGACGTCCAGTAATCAAGTGCAACGTGTGTTTGCGTGGAACACGACGATGTTTGGCAGGTGTGGATGCTGCGAAACCGAGAGGGCGGCTTCAAAGACTCCGTTGGACGATTGAACCACACGCTCGACTGTCTCCTGCGCAAGAAGTGAACAATACACACGCACGCATGCACGCACGTGCGTACCTGCTGTGCCATCTCAATCATCACTGTTGTTGGACAGTAGTAAACACTGAGGAATGAAACGAGCCTGTTTTACAGCCGAGCGAAGAAAATGAAGGTTGGCAGGCAGGTGGATGCGGGGATAACCTGCTGCGATGAACGTGTCCTTAGATACAAGACCACACGACACACAAACTGACTGCGTACTCACGCATTCAATGAACGAGAAAACGCACGGCGAGGGCGAGCGACAGAGAAGAGTAACACAAGGAAACATACATACATTGTGACATAAAACAGCGACTCAGTTGTCCAATTTCTGCCAAACACGCATACGAGCACACGTTCACACATCATCGAGAAAACGTCATGTGAGTGAAGAAATGCAACACTGGAGCATGTCTGCGTCGGTGTGAGCGACTGGCACACAGAGAATATCACAAGTGACAATCGAGAGCATATGGAACAAAATCACACATACACAGGCACACACACACACACACACACCTGAATCTTCACTTTGACGCCGTTTGCGCTCTTGAGCACGAGTTTATTCTGCAGAATTGGTTCGTGCTGTGGTCGGAGGCGGGTGGCACGTGGATGAATGAGCGGGTTAGTTCTTGGTTCAAAAGTACACAGCTGTATCACAAACGCCATTTAATTGGCACATGTGCATCAAACACCAACACACACAGAGGCATACACACAGACGCCGTCACAGTCACAGCCACACACACACACACACACACACACACACACACACACACACACACACACACGCACGCACGCAGAAAATTGGCACTCACCCCAATGTCGACGAATTTGAATCTTCGCAGGAGCTGACACATGGCGGTGCGGACTTCGTTGAGCGCAAAGTTGTACCCGATGCAGTTGCGATTGCCGACAGAGAACGGCATGAACGAGTACTGGTCAACGCGCCTGTGAAGAAACCTTGATGATGCAGGCAAAAAAACAAAACAAAACATCAACAGCGATGAAGACAGCAGAGGGTCAATAGTTTGCAGCAACGGGGACAAAGGATTCTGGTTCGTACGCACACACACACACACACACACACACACACACACACACACACACACACACACACGACGCACACACACACACACACACATACACACACACACACACACATACACATGCGCACACATACACACACACACGCACTCGTTTGTGCAACGTTTGTGACCTTTCTGGCGTTGTGTTTCCTCGGGGGGTGTCCCCCCATGAGGGGGATTGCGATGAAACAAAAAGAATTCTGGAGCATCTCTGGGTCAACAGAGATAATTAAGCGATCCCCCCCCCCAAGGGCCCAAACAC
>NW_004754931.1:2207584-2241795 GCF_000188695.1 Salpingoeca rosetta | reverse complement strand
CTACACCTCTAGTCGTTGTATCTCTCTGATCCAAGGGGACTCTCCGCCCACCGCTTAGATGAACGGTGCATCTTAATACACTTCTTGTGGTGCTTCATTGACATTTAGCTGGCGCTTCTTCTTTACGTGCTTGCGGCGCGTGCTACTGCTGTCGTCGCTGCTGTCGCTGTCAGATGACTCGCCGCCCTTGTGCCCGTCTGCACGCTCTTCTGCGTCGGGGGCTATTGTGTGTAAGCGCGTGTGTGTGGGGTTGTGCGTGTGTGCATGTGAGAGAGAGAGAGAGAGAGAGAGAGAGAGAGAGAGAGAGAGAGAGAGAGTGTGTGTGTGTGTGTGTGTGTGTGTGTGTGTGATAGCGTTGAAGGGCAGCAAAGGGATGAAGGAACCCGTGCAAAGGGCAGCTAGAGAAGATGCGCGACATCTACACATGATATACATGCGTACGTACAATACAACCTCTTGGTTTCCAGCACACGCACAAACAATGATGCACATGCGCACGTACCTTCTCCTGGTGCTCTGGGTACTTTGCCAGGCAATGGGTGACAAAGGAGAGGGCTGCAGTTGTGGTATCGTGTCCTGCAAAGAGGAATGTGTGACACTGGTCACGAATCTCGTCATCTGTCATTGCCGGGTTGCCGTCCTTGTCGCGCGAGAGGAGACAGATGTCCAGGAAGTCAAACAGCGCACGCCCAGAGGGCCTGGTGGGTGGTGTGGGTGCGAGCAGAGTGTGGGCAGGTGAGCAACCATCAAGCGCTGTTGGTTGTGGTCGAAGCAAGGCCATATCACACATGCACACAGCAGGAACACTGACCGCTTGTGTTGAGCAATGTCGTCAATTGTCATCCCTTTCAAGTTTTCACGACGCTGGTCAATGATCTGCAAGGGTTTCCCGATTGTCAAGGGTGTGAACCATCTCGAAAAGGAGAGTGGAAGCAACGCGTGGAGGCACCCCTGGGCACTCGCCCTCTCTCTTTTTGCACACAGACACACACACAGACACACACAGACACACACACAGACACAAGTACACACAGTTACGAACATGCACTCACGCACACGCACACACACACACACACACACACAAGTACGCAAGTACACACACAAGTACGCATACACACAAGTACGCACACACACACAAGTACGCATACACACAAGTACGCACACGTACGAACATATACTCACGCTCTGCGCAACGGTGTGGATGTAGTTGATGGTCTTGCGGAAGCGGCGGCCAGTTGGTGTGAGAGCAAAGATGACATCGGAGGCGAGAAGAGGGTTCATCGCCCGCTGTGACGCCAATTGTGCGCGACAGTGTGGTGGCGGTGGAGTGAAGATGGTGGGGATGGTGGCGGAAAGAGGGAGGAGTGAGCATGAGCGAGCCCACCGATGCGTGAAATGGCCATAGAGTTATGTAATACGTTGACGTTGTTGTTGTTGTTGTTGTTGTTGTTGTTGTTGTTGTTGTTGTTGTTGTTGTTGTTGTTGTTGTTGTTGTTGTTGTTGTTGTTGTTGTTGTTGTTGTTGTCGTTGTTGAGCGAGCACTGCAGCTCCACAGTAGTGACAATACGCTCTCGCACAGGCAAACGCACAGAGGCAGTACAACAGTTGCAACGTACAGCGATGATGACTTCAGAGTTTTCGGTGACGGCTGTGCAAAACTTGTTGTCGTCGTTGGTCTGGCAGTTGGTTTCGTAGTTGAATGCACACCTGCAAAGCGTGTCGAATGTGTACAGAGCGTAGTGCTGCATCACATCCACGGCCTCATCAGGCGTCGTCGTTGCAATCTTCTCAAACTTGTCAATGAGCGGCTGGGATGACTGGCCCATCACCTGCTCTCACGGAGAAAAAGAAAAGTGCAGCGAGCGGGGACGAGCAAACCAAGGATCAGCAACCGCTGACAAGCATGGTGTGTTCAAATTGCCCTTGTTCCCATACACGTGAGATTCATCATTTCAGCACTGCACTTGGACACACACACGCACACACCGTGACGTAGTCTGTGAGAAGGGTACGATGGAAAGCTGGATCAAGGAGTGTCCTCATGTATCTCCAAATGGGGCCGTCCTGTCTCACACGCCACGGACGTGTGCAAGAATGCGTGATCATCAGTGCCGGGAGCATGCGTGAAACGTCATCGTTGCACTCTGCATTGCATGCATGTCCACACACACACACACACACACACACACACACACATACACACACAAAGCTGCATTCATACACAGACGACAACAACAACAACATTTGCGTTGTGTGTGTGTATCTTACGGCGATGAGGATGGAGCTGGGCCCGAGCCAGGGCGCCATGAGCTTGAAGATGAACGGAGATTTGGGCGCATCCATGGTGACAACTTGTTTGATGTCACTTGGTGTTCGCAGGGCCTTGCAATGGCGTTGAATCATCAAAGACGCAGTGCCAGACGTTGTACGTGAGAAAGGCACGCGGACTGATGTGCAAAAGCAAGCAACACAGTTTGCGATCGCACTGCTCCTCATCTGACGTACGATGAAGTTGATGAACGGCCCGATGCAGAACCGAAGCGGCTTGAGTGGGTCGATCGCAGAATAGCGTTTGCCGTACGCCAGCGTTCCTGCACCGCCACCCCTGTGCTCCAGCATAGTTCTATCCAAATGCAAGTGCATCAATACATTGTTGTAAGCAGCGTGCTTCACACGTCAGTCACGAGGCCCCACCACCGACCGCGAGTACACTCAAAACAGCAATCGATCCTGAGCATAAAGGCGAATACAAAAAAGGGAAAACACACAAATGCAGAGACAGAGAGGCAAAGAGACACAGAGAAACAGACACACACACACACACACACACACACACACAGGCACACACAGACAGGCACACAGACACGCACGCACACACACACACGCACAAAGACACGCACGCACACACACACACGCACAAAGACACAGACACGCACGCACACACAAAGACACAGACACACACACAGACACACAAACAGACACACACAGACACACACATACACTGACCCGAAGATGGGGTGAATCTTGGCGCCGGCACACTGGTTCAGTGCTTGACGGAGGCGCCACCACTGAACAGCGGCGTTGATGAACCACAGGGCAACGCCCGTTACCACTGCCACTGCCAGCATCGACACCCACGCCTCCTTTGCGATCGCCATTATTGTCCTTGCAGTCCTTAGTTTGGGAAGATTGGTGAATGAGTTTATCCACTTTTCGGCAGTGCAACAACGATGATGACCACTGCGAACTTGGTTGTGTTTGTGTTTGTTGGTGTGCTGTTGGTGGTGGTGGGTGAGGGTGATGTTGGTGGTGGGGTGGGAGCTGTAAAGCGGAGACAGTGGCGTGTACCAACAGCACCAACACACGAGGAGTTGCCACCATTGGGCGTGGGTGGTCACTGCACGGATCCTGCGGTGTGCGGCGCCTGCGATCCCAACTTGAGTGAGTTTGAGCGCGTGCATTGATGTGGTTGTGTGTGAGTGAGTGGAGTATTTGAGAGTGTATGGATGTGTGGTTCATTGAGTGACATGTGGTCGAGAGGGGTGGGCGCAGCATGACCCTTTGACCATGTGCTCACCCTGACGCGCACTGGCACACACTGGGTCATCCATCCACTCTATCGTGCGTGGACACACCCGCACGTATCTTCTCGTTTCGTGCTATGTGGCAGTGCCAGCTGGTTCGTTGGGTCAAGTCAGTCCATGTGTTACTGGCCAGCTGGAGGAGACCCATGAAGGCATGCCAACGCCAACGGTACTGTTTGAGACTTACATCACTGGTCAGTTTTCCAGGTTTGTCCGTGTGTGTCCGTGTGTGCGTTTTTCGTCCACCCGATGCACCGTCGTCATCAACTCCAACGGCACACACACACACACACACACAACATAGCAGCTGCTCCCTCACTCCTACTTGCTGGCTCACCCACTCGCTAATTTACTTTCTCGCTGATCACAGGGAGCAAACCACTGGTGATGCGCGGGGCGGCTGCCCATTATCCTGCAGTTGACGCCTGGACAAGCGACGAATACATGAGCCGCAAAGCGCAACACGATATCGTTAGTGCACACCTGCAAGATGCGATTTCAAATACAATGCAATCACCACACGCACATACACATGTGACAAGAGCGTGTGCGTGGTGATGTGGGCGACCGTTTCAAAGACATCCACTGGCTGATGCCTGTTGTCAGATGGTACTTTGCACCCACCATCTCACGTCATGGCCACGCCGTGCACTCCAATGAAATGCGTGTTAGATTGACTTTGAGGTCCATCGCGTGGAAGTTCGCAGCGCCGGCACAGGGTGGGTGTCATTATCGCAATAAGTATACTTGCGGGCCAAGTTGAGATCACACGCTGGGTTTTGTTTCATTGCCGTATTTCACTGGCATTCATCTCAATGTATGTTTGTGTGTGTGTGCGTACATGTTGGTGTATGTTCGTCTACAGATCAATTGATGTGCCGACGTTTCTTCAACAGTATGCAAGAGCGGACGTGTACGCCGTAACTCCAGTGCCACCAGGTGTAATGCGTGTTGATGCGCTTGCGCGCGTGTGTTGTGTCTTTCTGTCCATGCGTGAGAGAAAGGGTGACTTGCTTGTTGTTGTCGCAAGCATGATTGTAGACGGCACTGGCGTGCTGACCACGGGCCTCACCCCCTTTCTTCGTTGCTGCTGCTGCTGCTGCTGCTGCTGCTGCTGCTTGTTTCTTTGTTTACTCGTTTGTTTGCTGGCAGGGTTGGCAGAGGACGTGTACCTGCCAAGCAGCATCGCCTGTGGAAATTACACGGAAGTGAAAGCGATGATGTGGATGGGTGGTGGTACCACCATCAGTGTCACGCACACAGATTCGTACGAGAACATCAACTGCGTTCTTCAAGGTGTGCGTTTGCTCGTGTGGTCGTTTGTTTGCTAAGTTGTGCGTTGGCTTTGTGTGTGTTTGCGTGTGTGTGTTGCTTTGTTTTATTTATTCGGTTGTGTGTTTGGTCTGTTTTTGTTTTGTGTTTGCGCGAGTGCTCGTTTGGCATCGTGCTTGCATGCTGGAGACTTGCGCACACTTTAACGCGTGCACGTGTGGCTTCATGTTGCCTTGGCTTCAGGCAAGAAGGTGTTCATGATTTGGGAGCCAGACACGCCCATCCACAAGGTACACGTGAGCACATGAATTGCGCATAGTAATGACTCATGCGGTCCACCGCTTATCCCCTTCTTTTCTCTTCACTGACACACACACACACACACACACACACACACACACACGCACACACACACACACACACACACACACACACACAATCGGCTGTATCTCACGTAACACGTCGCACTCGCGTCCTTCCTGCATGCCATCAGCACTCGCGGTGGCGCCGTTCATTTCTTGAGGTCCCGAGCTTGGACATTGACGAAGAAACAGAAAACATCTTCAGGTGCGTGCATGTGTTTGTGTGTTTGTGTGTTTGTGTGTTTGTGTGTTTGTGTGTTTGTGTGTTTGTGTGTTTGTGTGTTTGTGTGTTTGTGTGTTTGTGTGTTTGTGTGTTTGTGTGCATGTGTTTTGCGTGCATAAGGACCACATGCTATGCACGAGTTTTGGGGTTCAAGGGCCATGGGCAAACACACACACGCAACTTGCTTGGGCGCAGAGGCCTCACCCACCACCGCGTCGTGCTGTCTCCCGGCGACTGCCTCTTCATCCCGCATGGATGGTACCACAAGGTACAGTTGCAGTGATGGCAGACAAGAAGAGGGAGGGAGGAGGATGGGAGAGGAGAGAGAAATGGCAAGGAAGATGGAGGATGCGTGATGGACGCCACGATGGGTGTCACACTCAGAGACGATGGTTTTTTGTGTTATTTCCCAAACTCACCCTTCTTCACACCATTGTTGCCACTACCAGGTGTTCTCGTTTGGTCGTACAATTGCCGTGAACACGTTCTTCCGCACTCCGTTTGTCTTCAACGCCTCCGTGTGCAGCGCAGACAGACGCGAAGGTACAGCCGTGATGGTGGCGATGATTGTGCATTTCTGTGCGTGGTTGGGTGAACCGATGTGCGTTTGTGTTGTTGTAGGTGTTGGCTTCTTTTCGATCCTCACAAGGACTTGCGTTGTTGATTTGGACAGGGGATGACATTTCCTCCATTCCATTGTCGCAAACCGTACTCTTTTACAGGTGGGAAAACACGCCGATGGCTGGTTGTGTTGTGTTTGTCTTGTGTGCCTGAAGTTCTCTATGCAATCGCTCCTGGCATCACTCACGCACGCATAATATACACACGTACACAGACACACATACGCATACAGACACACACACACACATACAGACACACACACACACACACAGACACACACACAGACACACAGACACACACACACACACACATACGCATACACACACAGACATGCACACAAACAACAGCACAAACTACGCACCCTTCCTCACCCCCGCCCCCATCCCCAACAACACCTGCCAGGCCGACATGTCTCGACATTTTGGATGCGCTCCTGTCTGGTGCGCAAGTGTCGCTCGGGCGGTTCGTGGGCGGGATGGGCTCTTCGTCCGCATCGCAGCAGCAACTTGAGGGTGCGCACTCGTGTCGGCACACGCGTGGACCATGCATGCTTGGTGTCGGGAGGGTGAGGGTTGAGGTGTTTGCAAACGCGGGATATGCGGGAGGAACGAGTGAATAATGATGGTGGTGCGGAAAAGAACCCTTGCCTCTGCTTGTGGTCCTGTGATGGTGAACACACAAGCAGGTACAACTTGTTGTTTCCCCTTGTGTACATACACTCACACTCATAATCTGCCCTTGGCCTTGTGATAGTTTTGTTCAAGCGATTGGATGAGAACGATGACGGGCTGCTGACGCGAGAAGACGCAACCGCGTTCCTCCCATTCCACGTAGACGAATCAGGGGAGTGGCATCAGGCGTCGCCCTCGGATGCCGGCGTCGTCGAGCAAGAAGGTGCAGTTGGGGATTGGGTTTCCATGGGCTGCTCGTGGAGGGGAGGGGGTGTTGTTGTTGATTTGCGCTTGTCATAAACGCAGAGGCCAACAAAACAAACACACACACGCATGCACATTCACACACACACACACACACACACACACACACACACACGCACAAATGCACACACGCATGCACATGCACTTTCACACACACACACACACACGCATCAGGGCCACTGGCATTCAAGCCGGCGTGTCAGGAACTGAATTCCGTTCATCTCTACGCACGGCGGGTGCCCGACTTGGAACAATACATGAAAGCATGAGCTGCATGAAAGGATGGGCTGTAACCAACTAACTGGTGTTTGTGGTGGCGTGCGCTTCGTGCGTGCCATGTGTGCATGTGCGGCCCACGGCGCCTGATATTGAATTTGAATAAAAGTCTTATCACGTTGCTTTCCAAACGAGCAACGGTTTGCTGCTGCCACTGTGTGATGGTGTGTTTATTGGTTGCGTTGGATCCTAACATTGGTCAGCACTTGGCAATCAATTCGTCGCACAGCGTCGGGGACCGGTGCTTCGTTCGCGCCTCCTGTACATCATTGCAGCAGTGTCAATGAGGGGTGGAGCGCGAAACGTCTCATGCCAACAGATGTTGTGTGTGTTGTGTGTGTGTAAAAACACGGCAACGCACCTTGAGTTTCTCCTTCAGGAGCTCCGGGTGTACATCAACGGCCTCCACCAGCGCCGAAAACACGGATTTCTAACAATGACAAACACATGACACATGGTGAGTGCTTGCGGGCTGTGGTAGGATACAAGCACACGAGAGATACAAGCACACAACGAAGCCAGTACATTCAGGTGACAAACAGCACATTTCAAAATGTCACACATACACACACACACACACACACAATGACACACAGACACATGCACCTGAATGCGCGGGTCTGGGTCGTCGAGGTGGAGGATGAGACCACTGAAGATCATCTCAATGTGCGCCTGTCAGAGTCCACGAATGCATGTGCGGTCATCGTGTCATTGTGCCGATGTGTTAGATAGATGTCAGGATGTATGTGCGGATGAAACAAGTGATACAGAGCATGCGGTTGCGCGGTGCGTTGGTGCCATGTACTCACGCGATAGAGCTGCGTATCGTATGCCTGCTTCATAATGTCAAAGTAGGACTTCCACACGCGGCACACTTGGTGCCTGCAAGCATGGACATGTGTGAGCGAAACAACGGCATGAACAGACCGCAATGATGGACACACAAGCACCCGAGCACCGGGCAGCAGCGGCGCTATCACAACAACCGCCACCATCATCAACAAGAATAACAGCAACAAATGAAATGAAACCTGATGTCGTTGTTGCTGTCGTCCATGCGTTTGAGGAGTTCCGGGTACAGCTTGTGAAACGAATCATATCCAGCGTACGAGGCTGTGATGGCGGTGGTAGTGGTGGGCGTGATGGACACCATTGGTGTAGAGAACGTGGAGCAGTACAAGTGCAGATGAGAAAACGGTCAAGCACAAGATAGGGCGAGAGATAGGGGGTTCGTTCATGTGACTGCAAGACACACACACACACACACACACACACACACACACACACACACACACACACTCACGACACACACCACGCAACACACAATTGACCAATGGGATCATACATTTGTATCCAGGCTTGTTGATGATGATGACGCGCTCAAGAATATTGCAGGTGAGAAGGCGTGTTTCCATCTCTTCGTCTTCCAAACACGACATCAGCTGCAAACATGTATGCGCATGGACATTTGGGTGAGTAAAGATGGAATCAACACATCATGAGAGGATTTGTCGGTGAGAAGTGCTTGGCCAGATAGCTCAAATGCTGACGAACATACCACCCATGTCCCCCACCCTAACCTCCAGCACACACACACACACACACACACACACACACACACACTGACCAAGGGCTGGAGGGTGGGCATGCACTGCTCGAGGTGTTCAAAGGCAATGAGATCGCCGTGCACCATCGCCTGTCGACGACGCGAACACACGCACGAGGACAGATGGTCAAGCAGAGGAGAATAAATGAGCAATCAACAATGCACGCAAAGCATGCACTCACACGCACATACGCGCACCCACCGTATCTACACCGGCACTTGCACAAACCAACGTACACCCACGACACCCACGACACCCGCGGCCCTCACGACACCAACGTATACCCACGACACCCACGGCACCCCTCCTTCTCCTTCTCCATCCAATCAGCTGACATACCCAGAGACAGGACATTGCAGCTGTGCGCAGAGCCGCGGCCTTCTCGCCAGCGCGCCACACCAGGTTTGGACAGATGATGTCGTTCACCTGCAGCCGTGACGGTGGTGTGAGAAGTGGAGGGATGTACGGATGTGTGGTGTTGAAGGGATCGATATTACGATTTGTCCCGAGCGCATACAGAAATACACACACAGACACACAGAAGCACACAGACACACACACACACACACAGAGAGAGAGACACACAGACACACACACACACATGCACGCACACACACACACACACACAGACACCGACAGAGCATGCCTGCTCACCACGGGCACGACGTATCGACCAAATGCGTTTGCGGAGTTGACAGTTGCGGGAGCGCTGGCGAGCAGCCGACCAAGCAGGGTGAAGAACGACACGCGCACTGCATGTGGAGCACAATCATGGGATGGTGGACAAGTGGAATGGGTGGGTTGTACGCCATCGTTGAGGGGCTGAATGCCGATGTTCAAGTGCGCGCAACATGGTGTGCCAGCAAGAATGGTGTTCAGGTGACAGCAACATCATATACAAGTGCTAGCATATTGCGTGGCACGTACGTGGGACGTAAACACAGTCCAAGGACACTCATTTTCATCCCCCCCCACACACCCTCGCACCTTCCACGTCCTTGTCTGGATTCGAGTTTGTGATGAAGACGGGCATGAAGACGTCGAGGAGTTGGCCAAGAACAGCGCCGGCCGCACTGAGCAGCGTCGTGAACACCCGCCGCTGTTGGCTGCACACACACATGCACACATGCACAGAGGCAGAGAGATAGAGAAACAGACAGACGGACGGACGGACACACACACACACACACATAATGCACACAGACATAATACACACAGACAGACAGGCCGAGGTGATGGCGAAAGTGTTGTTAGGATGATCATTAAGGGTCGTTGTGGTGATATGATGAATGTGTCATGTGGTGACAACGCCTTGGCAGCATCGCGTGCTCGGGTGCGCACCTGTACTTGGTCCAGCTGTCCGCTGTTGTCGAGAGCGCCTCCAACAGCGGCTTCGTGTGCCGGCGATACAACTCATCCGCAGACTGAACACCCAGGAACACATGTGGACACGCGCATAAACATGTGAGTGAGCTCGCTCGCTCGCGGGGCGAGCCTGCACGTTGCAAGTCGAGCTTCGCCCAGCACACACACACACACACACACATATACACATGCACACACACATAACACCCCCCCCACACACACATAACAAACGCACACACACACAACACACCCACACACATCCACATACACCCACACACACCCACACACATAACACACCCACACACATAACAGAAAGAGCGTGCACATGTTAAGGGACCTGGAGCTGCTGTGCAGTTGCGAGGGACGCGAGTGCAACATCGACGTCCTTGCCAAGTGGGGACGCTGCTTTCACGTTGACTGAACACCACACACGTGGGACGCACACGATGTGAAGTAACATGAGACACGAGAGAAAGCGTGAACGCGTGAATATGCGCATATGTGCACGTACGTGTGTGGTTGTAAGCCGGCATGTTAGCATGTGGAATGACACATTCTCACACGCATGCAAGCCACAAGCACACCATGTACTAACTGAGAGCGTTGAAGAGATCTTGACTGTATGCAGCGCAATCCTCGCCAAGGCGGCCTGAAGGGAAGGGGAGGTAAGAAATAACAGGAGCGCGCGCACGCACACACACACACACACACACCGAGTATGTCCGCGCAATTGCATGCATGGCGAGCAAAACAACAAGGGCTGCTGTGAGATCGGCCACTGTCAAGATGAGAGGGCAAGCAAAGCCAAGGAGTGTGCGAGCGTGCGAGTGCATTGCTTGTATTCTGATACGCGTACGAATGAGGGTGTTGATGGTGAGAACCAGCTCCTCCTGCGTCTCGAAATCCTCGCTCTGGTGTCGTGCAAATGTGTGTGTATGTGTATGTGTGTGTGTGTATGTGTATGCGTGTGTATGTGTTTGTGTGTGTGAGTTGGGGCGACTCCTGAGTCGCCAGGGGGAAGAACGAAGTACATGCACATGTATGCATGGGCACAACAGCTTGTTGGTTGCATATGTACGCGTGCGTTAGTGTGTATGTGTGTGCGTGTACCTGGCAGACGTTGTCGTGTGCGAGTGCACTGACGACGGTGCCAGCGAAGCTCTTCAGGTCATCAAGCTGCGCCGTCTTGAGGAAGAGCCCGACCACAATCTGTAAATGGCACGCACGTGTTGATGGTGGCGGCGGCGACGTGCACGGTAGCAGATTCATCGGTGGTCAGTTCACGACGACACTGCAGAGTTGAACAATGACACGTACAGCTGCAGCAGTGGCAGCGACAGGCAATACCAGGCCGTCCTTCCATCTCTCTTGCTGCTCACCAGGTCCGCGCAGCGGCCGCGCGTCTGCGTATCTGTTGCTGTGAGCGGCGGGATGAGGATGGTTGCCCACGCCTCCACGGAGACAACGCCCCCAATTAGCTCACAGCACTGGCCGCACTGCACACACAATGGTCACGGAGCAATGGCGCGCACACACGTACATTGACACATTTACAATGCAAACACGTACAAACGTGCACACGTTTTCGCATGGATGAGCACCTGTTAGAAGACGCAATGATGTGACAAAGGGCAGCAGGCGATGGAACGAAAGGATCGAGTTACATGACACGGCAATCATCACCAGGCAACGTCAAATCCCACCAGTTGGGCAATATCGTCCTCTTCGTCCAGCACGCCCTGGCACAGTCCATCAAGGACCTTTGGAGACAAACAGGACAGCACCACCAGCCATGAGATTCATGGAGACAACACCACGGGTGCATCAAGCATCAGCGCATATGTCAGGGCTGCAATTGAGCAGCACACGCTTGTTGGTTTTGTTTTGATGACCTTTGCGAGATGCATGGTAACGTGCGAGCCTTCGTATTGCAGGAGTGTGTACAACAGCCGGGCGCTTTGCCTGCGAGAGATGGACGGAAGTCAATCAGGTGTCAGGGTTGTGTGTGGATGTGTGTGTGTGTGTGTGTGTGGATGTGTGTGTGTGTGTGTGTGTGGATGTGTGTGTGTGTGTGGATGTGTGTGTGTGTGCGTGGAAATAGAAGAGGGAAGAGAGAACACCTGAACACGCGTACACACGTTACGCACGCACGCGTGCACACGCATCCATAAACAGCATGTCTCATGCACATAATACCAGCAGCACAGCACGCAACAGCCAGCAACTAACCTGCGGGTGTCTGCGGACCAATCAACAAGGTCCTTCAACAGACCCGGATAAATCTGCACACGAGCAACGTCAGGAGACGCATGAGAAGCAACGGGGCTATTCGATTTTCCCACTAGCGCCGCCCATAGTGAAGAAGACCTCAAGAAAATATCCACGGATAGATATTACGCTGCACACACACACACACACACACACACACAGCACACACACAGCACACACACACACACACATCTCTCACACTCTCACACAACACAGCACAGCACACATCACAAGCGCGCCTTTGAGAAGTTCTGTTGGACGAGGTCGATGCAACCGTATGGAATGTCGCCCGTGTGGGATCCAAACTCAAGCTTCTCTTTCAGCGTCTCCTCGTTCTCTTGCTCATACAGCGTGCCGGCCTGACACGCGCGATGGGTGTGGGTGGTGTATGGTGAGAATATGGGTTTAAGACCCGCCGCCTGCGCCTTTGATCACACGGACAGACAGACAGACAGACACAAACAGACAGATAGACGGAGAGACAAATACAAACCCACACCCACACACGCACGCACACGCACACGCACACCCACACACACGCAGGCAGACAGACAAGCACGCGCACTCGCACCTTCCTGAACTCATCGCGTGCAAGTGTCTGGATCTCCTGCACATCATCCGTTTCACCAGAGAGGAGAATTGGGATGATCTTGTGCCAGTAGCTGTACCGCTCCTTGTACTGTTGCAGCCACCGCCCCGCAATCTGTGCACAGGCAACAGGCATGCGCGCACACCGGCATGTTCGCGTGTTTGTGTTTCGGAGGGTGAGCAAGTTCGAGTTTTGATTGAAGCAATGTAAGTGGTTTGAACATATGCTCTCGCCATAGCACTGCTCTGCATGAGCACATTCATTCACGACCATCACACTCGCCACACACGTGCATGCGTCACCATCACATCCACCGTTGTTGGAAGCAGCATTGAAACGCACCACGTAGAGGGACTTGCGAACGTTTGGGTTGTGATCCATGGTCTTTTGGGCAAGCGACGTGCGAAAATCTTCAAGCATGTCCGAGGAGCCAAACTGGACAACGGATCCGATTGCCCGAATGCACACGTTCCGCACCTGTCGCACGCGCATGTACAGCGCAGTTGTGGGTGTGGTCGTCAAAGTGAGGAGTGAGTGAGGAGCAGTGGTGGTGGTGGTGGTGGTGGAGGTGATGATGATGATGATGATGCGTGTCTGTGTGTGTCTGTGCGTGGTCACCAAACGAGTGATTGTGGCGGCAAGGTCCACACCCATCATTGCCCACACAAGCAAGCATGCACCTTGGCGTGCTGGTGGTTGAGGGTTGCCAGGAGGGGCTTTGCGTACTGCTTCGAGACCATATGAAAGCGATCAGGCACAGCCTTGGCAAGCAGGGCTGATGTTGACATGTGTGCGTGTGTATGTGCGTATGAGAGGTGAAATTGTGTGGCCATGAAAGCACTGATACGCACAGCAGCAGGAGAACCAAACAAGCACACACAATCACACACACACACACACACACACACACACACACACACACACACACACACACACACACACACAACCACGCCCACCTGTGCATCTGCAGCCCATTCGCTTGACCTCCGGAAACGGGTCAACAATTGTTTGCACCAAGACCTGACACGCGGGTGCAGCGCAGAATGGGACGGTGACACACATGAACGGCAGCAATGTGAGAAAACGTGATGGGGCGGGTTGCATGAGCTGGAGGGACCTGCTAACACGCGCGGTTATTCCTTGAAAAGTCTCGTTCAATGCACAGCCACAGCAGTCCATGGCTCTACCATCATTGTCATCCTCACTCCGCCATCACCACCACCACCACCACCATCATCATCGTCATCATATGTCTGGGTGACCTGTGTGAGCTCGTCGACGTAGATGGAGAGGTCGCGTTGGGCAAGAGAAATGACCTTCTCCAGCTGATCCATCATCATCTTCCGCAGCTCCTCCGCGGGCTCCTTGATCTCCTTTTGCCCTGCAGTGATTTGTGGACGTGTTGGCGTTGCGTTGTGCGCGCACAGAGTTGGGTCGGGGGGGGGGCAGGGGAGAGGAGGGGAAGCGACATGGGATGCTTTCTTTCAGCTCCGGGCTGAAAGTGCTGTTCACGGGCGTGTGGGCTGGGTCAAGCACACCCAGCACACTTGGCAGCGAGGGGACAGCAGCAGCAATAGCAGCAGCAGCAGCAGCAGCAGCAGCAGCATACCGAGACGAAGAACATATGCTGGAATAATGTACGGCAGGTAGATGGATGTCTCTGGCTCCAGTGCCAAGAACCTGAAGCAAGAGTAAGAATGTCAAGCGCGCACATTGTCGTTGTTGGGTTATGAATGGTCAACTCAAGCGATGTGCAAGGTGAATGAACCACAGCTGCTTCACGCCAGAGAAGCGATCAGTCGCACATACGCACATGGAGACGGTGTCAATGGCGAGCTCGCGGCACTTTTCCATGGAGTCCTCGTACTTCTTCAGCAGCGGCTTCAGAATCTCGTTGAAGACAGCCTGGGTTCGTGGGCAATGAAGGACACATCACATGTGTCAGCTTGTTTTTAGATGGAGAAGGGGGTTGATAATCGTACGAGCGAGTGCATGTGCACACATCTGCAGGTACGTGTGTGTGCACAGACACAGACACAGACAGACGCGGACAGACAGGAACAGACACATACACACAGACAGATAGACACATACACACAGACACAGACAAAGGCATAGTCGCACGTGAAGGACGCGAGGGCTGAGGTCACTGGACTTCTTCACTGTTGCTTCTTGGATGGCCAGCATGGCGCGTTTGCGCACGAGCCGATTGTCATCGGACAGGCAATTCAGGTCACGCTGGATACCCTATCAGTCCATTCCCAACGACCAAAACAGCAACCAAGGAAGCGAGCAAGCGGCAACGTGCGCGGGTTCATACCATGCATGAGGTGACCTCGTACAGCGACCGGAAGCGATAAGTTTGCACAAGACGAGCAGCACCAACCACCAGCAACCAGCAACACAACGTGTCCAAGCCACTCGCAGCTTGCCTCCCAACTCCTTGAACAGCACCTCCTACCTGCAACACAGCCTTGCACGTTGCCTTGTCCTCGTCACTCAGGTCTGTGCTCACGCGAAAGAGCTCCAGTGGAGCCTCTTCCCTCACATCACCATGCTCGTTCATCATCCCTCTTGTCTGCACGGTTGCTTGTTGCTTGTTGCTGTTTGTTGGTTTGTGTGCGCGTTGTGGTCAAGGAGAAAGGGAAACTGTCAGGTCGACGCGCATTTTTTCACTGCAAACTGCAATTCATAGTTGTGTGTGTGTGTGTGTGTGTGTGTGTGTGTGTGTGTGTGTGTGTGTGTGTGTGTGTGTGTGTGTGTGTGTGTGTGTGTGTGTGTGTGTGTGTGTGTGTGTGTGTGTCAGGTCTGTGCTTCTTTGCGTCAACAAATGTGTACTGTTTTGAAAGGCATGTGCACGCAAGAAAGTCAACACGCCCACACGCCCGCCGTCAGAATGAAAAGCAATGCACACATTGACACACACACACACAAGGCCACAAAACCAAAACATAACGCACTGCGTTTGTTATGCACACAAGTCACATCAAACCACCACACAAAGCAGGAAAAAGCACCAGCAACACGCGCTCAACGCCACACTCGCTCACAACCACAAAGACTTACATTACACACACACACACACGCACGCGCACACACTCGCTCACAACCACAAAGACTTACATTACACACACACACACACACACTCCTCATGAGTGCAGCATGGGCTGCACAAACTTGCGGGCGGCATCCTTCTTTGCCTGGGGCTTGGCAGACTCAATCTTCTTGAGCGCCTTGCTCGTGTCCAGCTTGGCGCTGAGGAGCAGCTGCCCAACAAGGCCAATGGTGCGGTGAAACGAAGCCAGGAAGGACGGCGCATCGTCCCGCTTCATCTCGCCGACAGCAACGTGCGCCATCGAGTGCAGCAGCAGCGGCAGCAGCGTGTGCACATCACGCAGGTACTCCCGCCGCACCACAAGCTGCTGCTCAGCCTCAACAAACAGCATGCTCTTGCGGTACGCGTTGCCCTCGTACGCATTGTTGAGATCTGCACGCACGCCAGGCAGCTGCGATGCAGCAAGCACGTGCACGCGCGGGTACCCATGCTGCGCGGACAGCCACTCGCACACGGCCGCGCCAACTTCCATCGACAGCACCTCTGCCGGCTCCAGCTCCTCCTCAGACACAACCACGGGCTCATCGCCTTCCAGCGTGAAGTCCTTGCACAGGTCGTCCGCCAGGTGCGCGGGCGCACGCGTCTTGCCCGTGGAGCGCAGCATCGCCTCAATCGCCTGCAGGCGCGAAAACACGCCCGTCGAGGCAGCAGACTCCCGCAGCCGCTCAGACGTGATGGCGTCGCCGGGACCGTAGGCCGGTGCAGAGGGGCCCTCCGCAGACAGCTCCGCCTCCTCGTCCTCATACTCCTCCTCATCTTCGTCGTCATCCTCGTCCTCCTCATCGTTGCTGTCAAACGTGGCAATGTCTGCCTCCTGCTTCTTCTCCTCCTCCTCCTCAGCAGCACCTGCCGACTTGCGCTGTTCCGCACCATCACTGCCATCGCTACCGCGAGTGGTGGTCGCTGCTGTGGCGAGCCGCGAGTCGCCACCATCGCCAGTGGACACCGCCTTTGTGCTGCGGCGGCGCCGCTGGCGGCGCTTCTGGATCTGCTGTGCACGCCGGGCCATGAGGGCAGCCTTCTGCCGCTGCTTCTCTGCATCAAGCAGCTGCGTGAGGTGCGCCTGGTTCTTGCTGAAGCGGTCCAGCACCGCAGAGCTGTCCTCGTCCGTCAGCTGGGCCAGCTGCTCGTACTGCTTCTTCATGTGCATCTTCGACTCCTCCTTGATCTTCTCCCGCACGGCGTTGAGCTCCTCAATCTCCTTGCTCATCCGCTCGCGCTCCTCCTGCTCCTCCTGCAGAATCGCCTGCTGGTGCTCGGCCAGCAGCTCCTTGAGCATGTCCTGCTGCTGTTGCTCCAGCTCTTCAAACTGCTCCCGCCGCTGCTGCTCAAGCTCCTGCCGCATGCGCTCCAGCTCCATCGCCCGCTGCTCCGCCTGCGCGCTCTCGTCAGACTGCGGCGACAGGTCGCGCAGCGCCTCTGCAAACTCCTGGTAGTGCTGCTCCTTGCGCTTGAGCAGCATCTCCGTCAGCTTCAGCTCCAGCCGCGCATTGGTCGCCGTCTCCGCCTGCGCAAGCTCGTTCTCATACTCGCTCTCCAGCTCAGACACGTCCAGCTTGTACGCCTGCTCGATGTAGCGCCGCGTCTCCTCCGCGGCCTCCGGGTCGATGGACGCAGACTCCACCATAAAGTCGGCCATCTCCTTCTCGTACCGCGTTGCGCGCTCGTCAAGCCGCGCCTCGTGCCGCTCCTGGATCGTTGCCTTGAGCTCCTTCAGCGCCACGTCCTGCTCAGCCTCCACCTGCTCACGGATCTGCTGCAGCTCCTGCGCGTGGCGCCGCTGCAGCACAGAGGCGACCACCGTCTCCGCGTCCTTGCCCGTCTGCTGCAGGGAGGTAACCATCGCCTCCCGCTCGGCCTCCCGCACCTGCTCGTGCTTGAGCGCCTCTGTCTCCTGGCGCTGCGTGGCAATCTCGCGCTGCAGCTCCACCTCCTGCCGCTGCTCCTGCAGCTTCTTGCGCTTCTGCTTGCGCTCCGCCAGTTTGGCCTTGATCAGCTCCTGCTGGCGGTTGCGCTCCACGTCCATGCGCGCCGACAGCGTGTTGAGCTGCTGCTCGTGCTGCTTCATGAGCCGGTTCATTTCCTGCTCGGAGAGGTCAGGCCGTGCGCGCACCTCGGCCTCCAGCTTGGAGCGCTTCTCCTTGAGCACCTGCTGCTTGCGCTCCTCCAACGCATCCAGCGCACGCTTCTCCTCCTCCTCGGCCTCCTTGCGCAGCTTGCCTTCAAGCTCCTTCAGCTCCTGCTCGTGGCGCTTGCGCAGCTCAGCCTCCATGCGCTGCTGGTTCTTCTCCATGGCCTCCAACTCCATCACGCTCTCCGGCGCAACCTCCAGCTCGGGCACCTCAAGCTGCGACACCTCCACCGCCTCGGACACGGCAACGGTCAGCGCCTCCTGCTTCTTCAGGCGCGTCTTGGCCAGCCGTTCCTTCATGCGGTTCATCTGCTGCTTGTGCTGGTCGCTCAGGTGCTGGCGCGCCTTGTTGCGTCGCTCGTCAAACTCCGCAGCCATCTTCTCCGCATCATCCTCACTGCCGGCCGTCGCCTGCACCATCGCCCTGGTCGCCTCTTGCAGCTTGTTCAGCTCGGTCGTGTTGAGCTGCTTCACCATGCGCGCGGCCAGCACCTGCTCCTTGGCGTCCTCCTCAGCCTCAACCACGCGCTTGCGCTGGCGCGCACGCGCCTTGGCCCGCTGCTTGATCTTGTCCTGTCGCAGGCGGCGCTCCTCGCGTGACAGCGCCTTGAACTCGGGCGTGGACTGCAGGGCCTCAAGCTCCTCGCGCTCCTGCTGCGCAGCCTCTGTGTCAATCTTTGTGCACCGCTTGTCCTTCCTGCGCTTGGCAGCCGCACTCATGCGCTCCCGCACAGCCTTGCGCAGACCCTGATAGTGGGCAGCAATCGCCTGCACCCGCGCCATGCCTTCACCGCTCTCCTCGCCGCTCGTCTGCGTCTCCGCAACCTGCATCAGAATCTGCAACCGGCGGCACAGGAAGCATTGCGCGAAAAAGTTGGTGGCAAGGGGGGGGGGGGACGGACGGGGTGGGGCATGTGATGATTGGGTGAGTAAATGCGCTTCACTCACAAGAGGAGGCCATCGTTGACAAGGATACCAATGTTGGGGTATGTACAGCATGCACAAGGCAATGGCACAACGCATAAGCACAAACAAACAACAAACAAACAAACAAACAAACAAACAAACGAAACACAAGCAAGCAAGCAAACTAACAAAAAAACGAACAAACAACAAAACAAAACACAAAAACAAACAGCAAACACACAAACAAAACACACAAACGCGCAAACACACCAGACGCTCTGTGTCGACGTCTGCCTTGCTGAGCTGGGCATCACCCTTTGCTGCCTCTGCGGCCATGGTGGCTGCATCGCGACGGGTGCGGTGGATCATGTTCTCTGCAGCTGCCCGCGCCTGCTGGTACTCCTCAGAGTTCTCTGCGATGGTGTCAAACTTATCGCCGAGCTGGCTGCGGATGAACGCAGACATGACGGCCTCCTCCTCGGGCGTGAACGGGTCTGTTGCCGACCCCGCAGTGTCGCCCTCCTTGCCGTCATCGCCGGCGCTGTCCAGCTGCTTCTCGAGGTCATCAAGCATCTTGTTCACCAGCGTGGTCTGTCCTTCCTCCGTGTCAAGCGTCTGCAGGTCGCCGAGTCCAGCAAGGGATGTCTTGCCAAGCTCCTCTGCCTCTGCCACGTGCTGCTGTTCCCGCTTGGCCAGCAGCCGCTGCGTGCTCACCATCAGCTCCTGCTTCCCTGAGTCGTCGCCCTCCTCGTCTCCGCTCACGGCTGTGGGGGATGCTGGGCTCGCTGCATCGCTCCCTGCCTTGCTGCTGCCGCTGCTCAGCATGGCACCAGCACCGGCACCGCTTCGGCGTCGAGCGCCAGCCGCCAGTGCGTCGCCGCTGCGCTGCTTGCCAACGCTTGCAGGCGTTGCTGCCAACGCATCCTCCACGCGCACCCGGGATCCCAGGCGCTTCAGTAGCACATTCACGCGGTCGATGAGCTCAGACTCCTTTGAGGCGCGTGCGGCCATGCGCTCCTGCTGCGACGCCGTGAGCGAGGCGGATGTCTCGACCATCTCCCGCAGGCTCTGCTTGAGCTCCTCCACGTCCATGTCCTTCACCATGAGGTGCAGCTCTTCTGTCTCCTTGGTGATCTTCTGCAGGTGGTCTGTGATCTGCCGGTCGTGCTCCGTCAGCTCCGCATCCACCTTCTTCGAGTAGTCGTTGAGGTGGTCAAACAACTGCCGCACCGTCAGGCCCTCCAGCAGGTTGGGCTCGTATCGGATGCGCTCTAGCACGTGCCCGTCTGCGGCGGCCAGCAGATACGGCGACACCGCACCCTTGGTCAGGTACTGCGGGCGCGTCGTCTTCTGCCGCTCCTCGGCCCACTTGGCCGGGCGGTACATCAGAAGCACGATGGAGCCAACCGCGATGATGGCACCCAGCACACTCAGCACAGCCGCAACAATGGTCAAGTCCGGCTCCTGCGTCGTGGATGATTTGGAAGCGCCCACAACCTGCAGGTTCTGTGCCGTCGCAGCCTGGATGCTCTCCGTGCATGTGCTGCCCTCCTCCATCACACGTACAAACGTGCGAGCGTTCGGGCGCGCGTTGTCGTAGAACACATACACGCCAGCGTCTTCAAACGTGTGCACAAACGAGTTGACGGGGGCCTCGCTCTGCTCCACCACCGTCGCCAGGGCGCGGAACGCACCGTAGTCAAAGTCCGGGTTGCTGTTGAGCAGGTGGTCCTTGTCGTAGCGCGGGAAAGACGCTGGCTCCGTGTCGCGGCTCAGCGAGAACGTCACCGCCTGACCTGCTTCAATGCAGATGAGCGGGTTTGGCATGGCCGGGCTGCCGGCGGTGGTGGACACACCTCCGCTGCCATCGGCACGACGCACTCGCCTCGCCGCCCCCACCGCAGCAAACGCGGCAGCCCCAGGAGCAGAAGCAGGGGCGAAACTCTCTCCACCAACACCAACACCAACACCAGCACCAGCATCAACGCCGCCAGCAGTGAGCTTTTCAGCAGTGACCGTGGCGTTGTCGCCGCTGTTGCTGTCGCTGCTGCTGCGGCGGCGTCGAGCCTCGAGGGAAACACCACACAGGTTGAACCAGTACGTGTCGTCAGCAAAGACGCCAACCACGACGGTATCATTACCAACGACATCCAATGCCGTCGGTGTGATGCGTGCTCCGGGTGCACACGTGCCGCGCAAGCCAGCGCACTCGCTGAACACGTAGGCGACGGTTCCCAGGGAGTCGATGAGCTGGTAGGTGCCGTCATTGGCGCACTTGAGAGACGACTGCAGGGCCTTGCACGTGGTGTTGCAGACCTCCTCCACCAGCGCGTACTGCGTGCACTCGCACACGCCCAGGTTGGCGTTGATGCTCTTCACGTTGGTGGCACCCCGGCACTCCTCGGCGCACACGGACTGCACTGCAGCGCGGTTGTTGGGGTTGACGCAGATGCGGTTCCCAAACAGCACCTGGTTGGTGGCGCAGGGCGCGAGCGTCTCCGGCTGGCACGACTCCCGGCTGTCGCCCTCGCTCACCTCCTTCCCAGTCTCGTCGAAGAACACAAAGCCAGACCGGCACGTGCACTCGCCGTCACCGCGGGAGAAGATGCGGTTGTTGCCGTAGCAGATGCACGATGTGGCACCGGCTGCGGAGTACGCGCTGGACCCGCACGGCAGGCAGGCAGCCTGCGCCGTCTCCGGGTTGTACGTATTGGCCGGGCACGGCTTGCAGGCGTCCAGGGAGGTGCTGCCAGCTGCGTCGTTGTACGTGCCTGCGGGGCAGGCCACCGGCAGCGCAGTGTTGTTGGGGCAGTAATGGCCAACAGGGCACTCGCAGTAGTAGGACGACTGCAGCGTCAGGTCGCTCTGGTCAATGTCGCCGTACACGTACGTGGGGGAGTTGGTGTTGCAGTCCACCTGCGCCATTGTTGCGTCCACGCCAGCGGCGAGCGGGCAGAAGTAGCCCGTCGGGCAGTTGCCGCACTGCACCAGGTCGTCATCGTCCAGGTACGCGTACGTCCCCGCGGGACACGCCTCGCAGGCCGTGGACACTGTTGCCAGGTCGTTTGCGTCAACCACCGCCTGCGAGTTGCCGCGGTAGCCGTAAGGGCACTGCCGCTGCGACGAACTGCCCTCGGGGCAGTAGTACGAGGCGACACACGCCGTGGGATCGGTGCTGCCGGCGGGGCAGTAGTGCGACCCAGGGCAGATGACGGGGGCGGACGCCTGCGAGGGGCAGTAGTATCCGCCGGGGCAGGTCGTGGCCTCCGTGGCGCCAGCGGGGCAGTAGGTGCCGGCGGTGCAGGGGATGAGCTTCATGCGGTCGTTGGCATCGAGGCCGGGGCAGCGGAACCCGCCCGGGCACAGCGTGCAGCCGTCCTCAGAGCCGAGGCCAGTGCCGCTGAAGCGTGAGCCGTCTGCGCAGGGGATGGGGCTGTCCACGCCCTGGGGGCAGTAGTGATCTGGGATGCAGGAGAAGAGCTCGTACGTGGACGTGCCGCTTGTCTCGCAGATGTAGCCCGCGGGACACTCGATGCAGTCCAGCGCATCCTCTGCGCCAGTTGCGTTGTTGTACGTGCCGACAGGGCACGGCGTTGGGTCGTCGCCCTCGAGGCAGTAGTAGCCCGTTGGGCACGGCTCCGGGGTCACCGTGGCGCTGCCGCACGTGAAGCCGGCAGGGCAGCTCGCGCACTGGCTCAGCTGCTCCGCGCCAGAGGTGTCCCGGTACGTGCGCGCGGGGCACGGCGTGGGGTTGATGGTGCCGGCCGGGCAGTAGTGGCCCGCGTCACAGAGGCGGGCGGTGCCGTCCTCAAGGTCTGGCGTTGGGCTTGGGCTCGCGGACACGCACACGTACCCGGCAACGCAGTCGCCCGTGATGCGCCCCTGGGTGCAGTACTTTCCGCCAGGGCACGGCGGGCACTCGTACGGGGAGCTCTCCGCGCCAGTCAGGCCCTCGCCCTCGTTGTACGTGCCGTCCGGGCATACGGTGGGCAGCGACGAGTTGGCGGGGCAGTAGTGCTCTGCGGGGCAGATGACGGGCTCCTCCGCGCCATTGTTGCAGTAGTAGCCGGCGGGGCACAGCTTGCACGTTGACTGGCGCAGCTGGTCCTGGTACGTCCCATCGGGGCACTGGGTCGGGCTCGGCGACCCTTGCGGGCAGTACGAGCCGCGCGGGCACTGGTAGTTGGACGGCGTTGCCAGGGCATTCTCCACACCCGAGGGGCAGTAGTAGCCCGCAGCGCAGGGGTTTGTTGGCGCCGTGAGCCCCGTGCGGTCGCAGTAGTACCCAGGCGTGCACAGGTCGCAGTCGTCCAGGCCCTCGCCCTGCTCGTTGGCGCGGAAGCGGCCAGCAGGGCACTTGGTCTCCGTGATGGCCCCCTGCTCGCAGTAGCTGCCGGCCGGGCACTTGTGGGCAGCCGGCGTGGCCGTGCTCTGCCCCTGCGGGCACAGGTAGCCCGCGGCACACTCGCCCGTGGGCGCAGATTCGCCGAGACCACTGCAGTAGTGTCCGGCAGGGCACGTCGTGCACTCGCCGCTGCTGCGCAGGCCATCGCCGGCGCCGTACGTGCCACCCGGGCACGGTTGCGGCGCCACGCCTTCCTCGCAGTAGTAGCCAATGTCGCAGTCCTCCGTGTCGGAGAGGCCGAGCGTCAGGCACTGCTGCCCGGCAGGGCAAGGCAGGCACGCGCTCTGGCCAGGGCTTGGCTGGTACGTGTGCAGCAGGCACAGCAGCTCTGCGCCCGTGCCACCTGGGCAGTAGTGCCCCGCGGGGCAGATGTACCCGCCCGTGGTCTGGTTCAGCTCGTCGTTGAACGCAAACGCAACCGGGTCTGGCACGGTCGCGCCTTGCTTGCACACAAAGCCGGGGTCGCAGTCAACGGCCGGCTGCCCCTGCACGCAGTACTGGCCAGGGCCACACAGCTCGCAGTCGTCCACACGGGACTGCCTCGTCTCTGTGGTGGCGCTCCCTTCCGGGCAGGCCACCGGTATCTCGCTGCCGGCAGGGCAGTACGAGCCCACGGGGCACTCGTCGCCCGTGGTGCCGTTTGTGGGCTGCGCTGAGCTTGCGCCGCCTGTGCAATAGAAGCCTGCGTCGCAGGGCCCAGTCGGCGCGGTGAGGTGGGCCTCCTCGCAGTACATGCCGGCTGTGCATGGCGTGCAGTCGCTCTCCTCGTCCAAGCCGAGGGCGTTGCTGAACGTGCCAGCCGGACACGGGTACTCCTGCTCGAAGCGCGTGCCGGCGGGGCAGTAGTAGCCAGCGGGGCACGCCACCAGGTACGGGTTGGTGACGGGCGCAACGGTGGCGTTGCACACGTAGCTTGCCGGGCACTGCTTGCAGTCTGCCTGGCCGTCCTCGTCCTGGTAGCTGCCAGACGGGCACGAGACGCGGTCGGGCGTGCCTTCGGGGCAGTAATACCCGGGCGGGCACAGCTTTGAGCCCGGCGTCGTGCTTGTTTGGCCTTCCTCGTTGCAGTAGTAGCCCGCGGCGCAGGGCTCGGGGTCCGTGGTGGCCTGGCTCACGCACGCGTGGCCGATTGGGCAAGGCAGGCACGCGCTCACGTTGGTGGCCATGGTCACGTTGGAAAAGGTCCCCGCCGCGCAGGCAATCGGGGTGGAGCTGCCGGCAGGGCAGTAGTAGCCCGCGGGACAGACTTCCCCAGTCACGCCATCCGTGGGCATGGCGGTGAGGGCAGCGCCGTAGCACAGGAAGCCGGGCGCACACTCCTCGTCGCTGGCGGCCAGACCCTCGCTCGTGCACGCACGCCCCGGCTCGCACGGCGTGGGTGTGAAGGAGGCGGTGGGGCAGAAGTAGCCGCGAGGGCAGCGGCCGCCAAGGCCGATAAACGGACACACGGAGGGGTCGGTTGAGTTGATGGCGGGGCGGGCGGTGGAGGCGCCCTGCTGGCAGTACCAGCCCTCGTCGCAAGGCCCCGTTGGCTGTGACAGGCCAAACTGCTCGCAGTAGTAGCCAGGGGGACACGGGATGCAGTCTTCCACGGCCTCAGCGCCCGTGACATTGTTGAATGTCCCGGGCGGGCACTCATACTCCGTGGCAAACGTGGTGTTCTGCGGGCAGTAGTGGCCCTCGGGACACGGGTAGCCGGCAAACGCAGAGGTGCCTGCGGGGCAGTAGTAGCCAGAGGGGCACGCAAAGCACGCGGCCTGCCCCTCAATCGGGTTGTATGAACCCGCTGGGCAGTCGAATGGCGAGGACGTGCCGCTCGGGCAGTAGCTGCCCGTGGGGCAGATGGCGCCCGTCCCCGAGGCGCTGGTGGGCTGAGCCGTGTCCGCGCCAAGCGTGCAGTACCAGCCCGCATCGCAGGGACCCGTTGGCTCCGTGAGGTGCTCGCTGCCACAGTACATGCCAGGCAGGCAGTCAATGCACTCGTTGACCGAGGTCAGGTGCGTGGTGTTGGAGAACGTGCCAGCAGGGCAGGCCTGCGGCGTGGATGTGCCCTGCGGGCAGAAGTAGCCTGCGGGGCACGGGCCGCCAACGCCAGAGAACTCGGCCTGTGGCGCGGGGACATCCACGCCCGCCGCGCAGTAGTACCCGGCGTCGCACAGGCCGCCGCCGGCATCGACGAGGGACTCCGCGCCGGTGAGGGAGCAGTAGTAGCCGGGGTCGCACGGCGTGCAGTCGCCCGCAGATCGTAGGCCCGTGTTGCTGCTGTATGTACCCGCTGGGCATGGAACGGCGTCAATGCCGGTGCCGCTTGGGCACCAGTGGCCCGTGCGGCACTCGTCCACATCGTACACACCTCCCGGCGTGCTGAGGAACGGCAGCCTGCGCGTGCACTGGTAGCCAGCAGGGCACGTATAACACGCGGCTGCGCCCGTGTGGTTGGTGAATGTGCCGTTGTCGCAGGCCACAGGGAAGGCCGTGCCGAGCGGGCAGGCGTGGCCCTGGGGGCACACGTCGCCGTCGCCAAGGTGCGACGTAGCATCCGACGGGTTTGGCAGGTCAAGGCCTTCAAGGCAGTAGTGGCCTTCGTTGCATGGTGCAGTTGGCTCTCGCAGGCCCACTGTCTCGCAGTAGAAGCCAGGGGTGCATGGGGTGCAGCCCACTGACGACTGCAGGCCCGTCTGGTTGTTGAACGTGCCGCGCGGGCAGGGCGACTCAAACTGGTGCCGGGTGCCTGCGGGGCAGTAGTAGCCTTGTGGGCACAGCCCGCCACCCTCAATGGCCAGCATGGGCACGGACGTCACGCTGCCGCCATCGCAGTAGTAGCCGGCAAGGCAGTCGCCCGTCGGAGCGGAGAGGCCCGTTGTCTCACAGTACTGGCCCACGGGGCACGGCGTGCACTCGGTCACGTTCTTCAAGCCGCCTGTGGGCGCATACGTGCCGGCTGGGCAGGGCTGCTTGGTGTGCGAGCCTTCGGGGCAATAGCCGCCAGCGGGGCACGGTGTTGGCGTCGTTGTACCATTGCTGGGACAGACGAAGCCTTCCAAGCACGGTAGGCAGGACGAGGCTTGTGCGCTGGGCTGGAACGTGCCAGGCTCGCACGGTGTCTGGTGCGGGCTGCCGGCCTTGGTGTAGTGGCCGGGAGTGGTGGGGAACTGTGTCGCCACAGTCGCACCGCCAGTACAGTAGTACCCAGCGTAGCATTCACCTGTGACCGCGGTGAGGAGGCGATGAAACACAGCAACGAGAGAGAGTGTGTGTGTGCATGTGTGTATGTGTGAGAGTGAGAGAGAGAGAGAGAGAGAGAGAGAGAGAGAGAGAGAGAGAGAGAGAGAGAGAGAGAGAGAGAGAGAGAGAGAGAGAGAGAGAGAAGATTGGGGGGGGGGGGTGAGCGAGGGTGAGGGCGGAACAGTGGAACGAGGGTGAACGTGCATGGTGAAAGTCGCAAGGGACAGAAAGTAAGCGAGAACGCAGAGACGGCAAGTGAGAACGCAGACAGGAGGCAAGCGAGGCATTGGGACAAGGATGATGTGGTACACCCAAACAATGGCACACTGCAACAGTTCGAGCACGATGGGGCTAACCTGTCGGCTCGGGCTTGTTGCTGCCTTCGCAATAGTAGCCGGCTGGACAGTCGACACAATAGCTGGCATCGAGAGCACCAGAGGTGTTGCTGTATGTGCCTGCTGGGCATGATACGGGCTGGATGGAACCAAGCTCACAGTAGCCGCCTGGTCAGAGGTGGCAGCGAACAAAACAAGCGGCAAAGAGTAAGCTCAGGAAGCAAGGGGTGAGAAGAGACAGGTAAGAACAAGACAGCAGCGAACACACACACACATGCACATGCACGCAAACACACACACACACACGTACACGCACGTACACACGCGTGCACATGCACGCCCGCACACACGCAAACACACACACATGCACACGCGTGACGTTATCACGATGTCAAACCAAAGGACGAAACAAACGCACACTGACCGACACATCACGCAAGCGCACAAGGGACACACAAACACACGTACCTGTGGGACAGAGGTCACCGGTAACGCCGTCGGTTGGGGCAGATGAACGTGCGCGGGCAATGCAATAGAAGCCGGCCTCGCACAGGCCCGACGGCTCCGTGAGACCCATGTCGCTGCAGTAGCGGCCGGGCGGGCACGACAAGCAGCTGGAGCTCAGCCGTAGGCCCGTGCTGTTGGAGTACGTGCCCAGCGGGCAGCTGGACGGCTGGTCCGAGTTGGTGGGGCAGTAACGGCCAGCCGGGCACACGATTGGGGTCACCGTGGCCTGGGTTGGGCAGTAGTAGCCCGCAGGACACACGGCACAGTCGCTGCTCGACTCCGCACCCGTGTAGGCCAGGTAGAAGGCAATGGGACACGGGTCCGTGTGCGGGTCAGCCGTGCCTTCCTCGCAGAAGTAACCAGCAGGGCAGTCGCCAACAGGCGCCGACAGCGCCGTGTCGTTGCAGTACATGCCTGAACATTCAGCGAGAGGTGTGCAAGGGGGCGTGTCAGCGTTGAAAACGAGAGGGAGAGTAAGGTGTGCGTGTGCGGGTGCGTGTGCGTGTGTGTAAGAGAATTGAAGGGAAGAAGTTGACGCAAGATTCACAAAGGATGAGCAGAGGGTTTGTTGCTTTGCTGCTTTGTTGCAAGCACGAAGCAGAGCGTGCGTGTGCGTTAGAGCAAGAAAGCGACGACGTAATGCACAACCACACATACACACACGCAACACAAGACGCACGCACGCACAACCTGGGAAGCAGAAGTCATAATACACGAGAACAACCGAAGCATGCAGTCAGAATACACACCTCGCGGACAAGCGATGCAGTGATCGGAGTCCTCAGCGCCAGTGAAGGGGAGGTAAGTCCCTGCTGGGCAGGGCTGGGGCGAACTGTTGATGTCACCAGCAAGGCAGTAGTAGCCGGCCGGGCACGCGTCGTCCACCAAATCAGGGGCATGGTCGCGGCCAGCCTCGCACGTGACGCCAGCAGGGCACACGTGCTCCGATAGCATGATTGTCTCGGTTGTGCCATTCAGCGGGCAGTAGTACCCAGCCAAGCACGTCTGAAAAAACAAAACCAGTAGGTAACACAACGCGCATCGCGGCATGAGCAAGAAATAAGTGGCAAACGTGAGCTACTCGTCGAAGCACAACGCACAACAGCTCTCCATCCACGCGCACACATGAAACACACTGAACACACTGAACACACAGATCTAGAAACACACATGAAACACACGCAAACACAGAAGCAATCACCGAAACAGGCACACACATACGTACACACATTCACACACACACATCCTTCCAGGATATACACACGCACACACATCCTTACAGAGTGTACACACGCACAGACACAGACACAGACACACACACACACAAACACACAGACACACAAACACACACACACACCTGGCAGGCCTGGGCACCAGCTGCGCTGTACGTGGATGGCTCGCAGATGGTTGGCTCGGTCATGCCCGTGGCCGGGCACTCGTACCCAGCATCACAGGTGGTGCACTGTGACTCAAGCTGCAGGCCCTCCTGTGACGAGTACGTGCCGGCCGGGCACGGCGTGTCTGTTTGCGGGTCTGTGGACGCTGCTGGGCAGTAGTGACCCTCTGGGCACACAAGGCAGTCCTCCACACGCACCAGCCCCGTGGCAGCGCCGTACGTGCCAGCAGGGCAGGCAAACTGCGTGCTGTACTGCGTGCCCGCGGGGCAGTAGTACCCCTGTGGGCAGGTGTTGGACACGGCTGAGTCACCACCCGTGCAGTACGACCCCTTGGGACACTCCGTGCACTCGTCGGCGTCCTTGAGGTTGGTCAACGTCGAATACGTGCCTGCGGGGCAGTCAAACTCAGTTGGGTAGCGGGTGCCCTCTGGGCAGTAGTGGCCGGCAGCGCACGACACAGGCACTTGGTCCGTGCCGCCTGTCCCAGAGTAGCACGCCTTGCTCGCAGGACACGGCATGCAGTCGTCCTCGGTCGTGGCGTTGTGGAAGTTGAAGTATGTGCCTGCAGGGCAAGGGTTCTGCGTGGACACAGACGTGCCGAGTGGGCAGTAGTGGCCAGTGGCGCATCCTTCTGTTGGCGTCACCGTGCCCGTGGAGGGGCACGTGTGCCCTGCCCAGCACTCCAAGCAATCCGTATCCGCGCCGCGGCCCGTGTACGACTGGTACGTGCCGGCTGGGCACGGCTCGGGCACGGTGGACCCTTCCACGCAGTAGTGGCCCTCAATGCACGTTTGACAGAACGACGAGTCCTCGGCGCCAGTCTCGTTGTTGAAGGAGCCCACAGCGCAGTCCGTTGGCACCGACACGCCAGGCTCGCAGTAGCTGCCGCGCGGGCACAGCAGTGGCGAGCTGCTGCCGGCGTCGCAGTAGTGCCCGCTTGGACACAGCTTGCACTGCGACACCAGCGAGATGCCACGCCGGTCGTTGTACGTGGTCGCTGGGCAGGGAACAAACGAAGCCTGTGCGTGTGCGTGCGTGTGTGTGTGTGGATGTGTGTAAACGCGTGTAAATGCATGTGTGAATGCGTGCATTTGTTGTTGTTGTTGTTGTTGTTGTTGTTGTTGTTGTTGTTGTTGTTGTTGTTGTTGTGTGTGTGTGTAGGTAAGAACAGTGGGGGAACGAGAGTGTTTGTTCTTACTCGCCGAGGTCTCGCGCAACAAGCAATTGTGCATGCACGGCCCCCCAAACAACAGAAACAAAAGCCCACTCACGTTGCAGTAGTAGCCCTCTGGGCAGAGGTCGTTGGAGCTCAGCACGCCAGTGCCTGCTGGGCAGTAGTAGCCAGGTGGACAGCGAAGACAGTCGTCCACGCTGGCGGCACCCTGCGTCGGCATGTATGTGTACTGCGGGCACACGACAACATTCAGGCCATCCGGGCAGTAGGAGCCGGCAGGGCACAGGTAGCGTGTGTCGTTGGCGTTCTGTGACCCTGACGGGCACGCATACCCGGCGTTGCACTGCAGACACGCTGTTGAGTTGGCGACGCTGTATGTGCCAGCAGCGCACACCACAGGGGCGATGGCCGCATTGGAACACTCGTACCCAGCAGGGCACACCTGTTCAGTTGTGTCAGACGTACATTCGCAAACAACACCGTGAGGCAGTGCATTCACAGCACATCAAGCAACGATGGGGTGTCACGGCGGCCACGGTGAAGCACCGCATACCATCGCCATGCTCTACATCCTTCTTGAACAAACAACAACAACAACAACAACAACAACAACAACAACAACAACAACAACAACAACAACAACAACAACTTAAACAACAACAACAACAACAACAACAACAACAACAACAACAACAACTTAAACAACAACTTAAACAACAACAACAACTTAAACAACTTAAACAACAACAACAACTTAAACAACTTAAACAACAACAACAAACCCCCAATTAAGAACTAGCACGCACTGCGAAACGTTGCCTCGAACCCCCCCCAAAAAAAAAAAACACAAGACAAAGAACCACAGACGCACCGTGCACTCTGTGCTATGTGCTGCGCTGTACGATCCAGGTGGACAAGCGATGGGCTCTGAGGCTGTGTTGGGGCAGTAGCTTCCGGCAGGGCAGCCCTGAGACGTGTTCGCCACAGCACAGGTGCGAGGTGAGGTGGTGATGCACGAGCAGCGTGAACAGAAAAAAAAAAAGCGTTGGGAACAGGAAAACCAATCCATGTCGCGGCATAAAACCGAACAGTGTACCACAAAGACTTTCAGACTCGACGACAAGTGACCGCAAGAACCTTACCGTGCACTCTGTCTGTCCGGCCAGAGAGTAAAACCCAGACCCGCATGTGATCTGCAGGTCGTCGTAGATAGAAGGGCACGCAAACCCGGCACGGCATTCTGTGCAGTTGACTTGCCCGCCAACCGAGTATGAGCCTGCCGGGCAGTCCTGCGTGGCGTCCGTGGCTGTGTCCTTGCACGCCTTGCCCTTGGGACAGGTTGTACAGTACGTGGAGCCCGCAACCGCATAAGTGCCTGGTGCACACGTGATGCTGCTGTCCGTTGTTGGCACGGGGCAGGCCTCACCAGCAGCGCAGTCGGTGCACATGGTCGCATTCGGCCCAGAAAACGTGCCGGGCAGGCACGGGAAGTTCTGGCTGCCATCAACAGCAGGGCACGCCCATCCAGCTGGGCATTGCTATGAAGCAAAGCATACATGCACACAGGAGGGAGAGGGACAAGGAAATGAGGTGTGAGTGTATTTGTTTGTGTTTGTGTATGTGTGTGTGTGTTTGTGTGCATGCGTATGTATTTGTGTGTGTGCATGTGTGTGCATTTGTGTGTGTATGTGTATGTGTGTGCATGTGTGCATGCGTATGTATTTGTGTGTGTGTGTGTGTGTGTGTGTGTGTGTGTGTGTGTGTCGATGAGTCGGAGCCGAGCGTGAGCTGCAAAAGAACGGGCATGAGCAAAGCCCACGCACATACACACCCAATCGCATCCGCGGACACAACAATGAAACAAACAACAAACCACTAAATCAGCCCAGCATGTGGGCGACTCATACCGTGCATGTGGCCTGGCCGCCTACGGAAAAGCTGCCGGCCGGGCAGGCCAGCTGGTCGCCATCCGCCGTGTTTGTAGCAGAACAATACATGCCAGCGGGGCAGATGCTGCACAGCTCGGCGCCAGATCCCGAGAACGTGCCCGCCTTGCAGGACACGGCCGCCGCGGGGTCTGTGATGGAGGGGCAAGCAAAGCCAGCGGTGCAGTTGGTGCAGGATTGCTGCTGCCCAACACTGTACGAGCCAGGCGAGCAGACAACTGGCGTATCGGAGGGCGTTGGGCACGCATAACCAGGTGGGCATTCCGAGCAGCGGATCGAGCCAGCTCGAGAGTAGAATCCACCAGCACAGGCAACCGGCGTGCTTGCCTGCAGGCATTGGAACCCAGCAGGGCACAGGGAGCATGTCGTGTTGCCGCCAAGCGCGTAGTAGCCCGAGCCGCAAGCCACAGGCGCAACCTCGGGAACGGGGCACGACGACCCAGCAGGGCAGGAAGTGCACATCATCTCGCCATCAAGGGAATACCACCCGTCACCACAGGCCACAGGCTCGCCCGTGTCGCACGCGTAGCCAGCAGGGCACGACGAGCAGAACGTGGTTCCCGCAGGGGAATAGTCGCCGTCATCGCAGGCTTCGGGCACAACGTTTGTGGCCGTGCACTTGTGGTTGACGGGGCACGGCTCACAAGTGGAAGCGCCACTGGTCGAGTACGTGCCAGACCGACAAGCGACCGGCTGCATGCCGGAGACGCACTTGTACCCGGCAACGCACGTCTCACACACGCTCACGTCACCGCCGGGCGACCAGGTGCCGTTGGAGCACAGCGTTGGGCTGCCAGGATCGCCACATGCATACCCGGGCGGGCATGGGAAGCACGCGTGCGAGCCAGCCGGGCTGTACGAGCCAACATCGCAGTCCCTGCAAACACCGTCAGAGGTGGAGTACGTGCCAGCAGGGCAGGGCTGGGGCGAGGATGGGTCGGCGCAGGTGTAGCCAAGACTGCATGGAGAACAGTGGTCGGCGCCTTCGCTGGAGAATGTGCCGGATGAACATGCATCGCAGCCAATGGCGCCAGCGATGCTGTACGTGCCCGCAGCACACGCCGTTGGGGCATGGGCAGGGTTGTAGCAGGAGTGGCCCTTTGGGCACGGCAGGCAGCTCGAGCGGCCAGTTTCGTTCGCATAGCGCCCAGATGGGCACTGGATGGGCTGCGACAAGGGGTTCGGGCAATAGTTTCCGGCAGGGCAGTCCTCACACGTGCCGCCATTCGAGTACTGGCCGAGCGGGCAGAGGTCCAAGCTGTCGCCGTTGCAGGAGTAGCCGTCGGGGCACGACTGGCACACCGTGGAGCCAGCAGGGGCGAAGCTGTTGGAAGGGCACTCCACCGGGGAAGAGGATGGATCCCCACAAGCATAGCCAGTCGGACAGATACTGCATGTGGAAGAGCTGTTGCTGGTGGTGTAGTATCCAGAGGCACACGTTTTGCATGACGACGCTCCCGCAAGCGAATACTGACCAGCAACGCAAGCGGTGCATTCACCCTGGCCTTCGTGCGCGTAGGTGCCAGCAGCGCAGCGGCGAGGGGTTGTCGACATGAACGCACAATAGTGCCCGGTAGGGCATGTGGTGCAGTTGGTCGCGCCCTCCCCGCTGTACGTCCCAGCAGCGCACCCAACAGGCGCAACACTCGCATCGTAGCACGCATACCCAGCAGGGCACAGCGTGCACGACGTCTGCGCCTCCGCATCCGCATACGTCCCCTCTGCACACGCCGTCGGCCGCCGCTGCGGGCCCTCCTGCGTTGGGCAGTACGTCCCTGCAGGGCACGCCGTGCACCCGTCAGACCCAGGCTCGCTGTAGTGGCCCGTCGCACACGCCTGCCACACAAGCACACACATCCATACAATGGGGTGGTAATGGTGGTGGTATGAGGTGAGTGCGTGTGCGCGTGTGTACATGTGCAGATGACATCGTCTCAAGCACCGACAAACAAGCAAACAGCAGCAAAG
>NW_004754931.1:2134125-2199125 GCF_000188695.1 Salpingoeca rosetta | reverse complement strand
GCAGCCAAGGCAACGGAGATGCCGTTGGCGTCTTGACGCGGGATGATGGTCGTGTGGCAGACATGGTAGTTGTCGTTGTTGCAGCCCTGCGTGTGTCAGCAACGCAAAGGCAGAAGGAGCCAGCACGATTGGCCCGATGCCGGGCCATCAGCTTGGTTTTGAGCTTGGTTTCGTCTGCTGACGTGCACAGGTTGGGCCCGATCGATCGGTCGAGATCAAACCCCTGCGCTTGGCTGTTTTGTTGTCGTGGGTGTTGTCACCGCCACCAAAAAAGAAGGCCAAATCACCAATCACAATGTGGTGGCTATAGTAGTGGTAGTGGTGGTGGTCGTCGAGGAGGAGGAACAAGAAGAAGAAAAAGAAGAAGAAGAAGAAGGGTTGGATAGGTCGGCAGTCGGTCAGAAAGGGAAACGAAAAAATGGCTGCCAACAACAGATGTCGATGAAGACACAGTATGTGTCTGTCTGTGTGTCTGTCTTTGTGTGTATGTGTCTGTGAGTGAGAGACAGAGAGAGAGAGAGAGAGGTACCCAAACCCTCGATGTTGCTGTGAGACCGCACCAACCACCGATGATGGCAATGAGAGCGAGAGAGAAAGAGAGAACAGCCAGCGGCAGCAGGTGTGAATGCAATGTGCGGGTGGAAAGAAGGAACGTCGTTGGCGGCTCGAGAGTTTGTCGTTAATGAGAATTTTGCATGAAGTTTTTAATGAATTGTCAGAACTGGGTGAACCCAAACGAGAGAGCAGTCCTCTCCTTCTCATGAGGTCAAGAGGCTCTGAGGCTGTGGGTTTGTGGGGGTGGCTGCAAAGGGTGTGTGTACTGTCTTGTGATCAGACAACACGCCCTTCTTCTTCTTCTTCTTCTGCTTCTGCTTCTGCTTCTTGTGGCGTGAATAGCACAGGCCCGCTCAGGGAAGGGAAACAACAGCAGCAGCAGTGTCGTCTCTCAGCGCAAAGTCATCATCGTCATCATCACTCCCACACGCTACTTAATTCAGTTTCACACCTGTGCACTGAATTCAGTTTCACGCAGTTGCAGCGTTCGGGGCCGCAGCAGCAAACCCTGACTGGACGAAGAAACTCCAAACCTCGCAGGCACAAGCAAGAAGAAGCATGGCTGGCTGGCTGGTTGTGGCTGGTTGGTTGGTGCGCATTCGCAGGAGGGCAGGAGAGCGAAGAAAGCAACAAAGCCGCAGCAGCAGCCGAACGAGAGAGAAGACAAGTGGAGTCGTCAGCGTGTTGGGTTTTGCCTGGAGAGATCGCTCGCCAGCTCACGCATGGTGCTGCGCTGTGGCAACAAGTGCAGTTTTCCCCTCATCTCCCCCTCGACAACGCATGTAATCAACAAGGCACATCCATCGAGGAAAAGGTGAGACATGGCATGGAGGTGGAGGTGCAAGCGTGTGCTTGTTGTTGGTTGAATAATGTAAACAACACACGTGCTTGGTTGGTTGTGGTGCTTCTGCTACTGCTGGTGGTGGTGCTGGTGGTGGTGGTGGTGCTGGTGGTGGTGGTGACGCAACCCAGCCACGCATGCGTGTGGCCACCCATCCCGAACACAACAAGACACACACATGCACACACACACACACACACGCACGCACGCACGCACACACGAACACGAGAGCTGGTTCGCAAACTCCGTGATGTGACACGGCTCGTCGTATGTGTGTGACAACGCATTTTCTCTTTCTCTCTCTTCCACTGCGTAACAATTGCCTTTGGAACTCACGTTTGTCTCTCTGGTTTCCAATGATGAATGCCTGCCGTCTCAAGCAGTATCCCTCCCCCAGGACACACACGCACACACAAAAGCACAGTGTTCCACTGATCAGAGACAATGGCGCCGTCATTGCTGTCCTTGGCGACCTGCGCCAGCCTCATCATCATGATGCTGCTGCCACTAGTGCAAGGCACAAGCGGCAACCTTTGCGTAAGCCACTGTGTGTTTGTTGTGGCGATTGCACTGATCCCCCCACCCCAGTCCTCTGCGTAAATGCTCACTCGTCCTCCACCTCGTCGCAATCCTATTCCTGTTCCTAAGTCTTCCGCCACCTCGCACGCATGCCGCGCTTCCCTCTCAACCTCTCTGTGTGCATGTTTGTGTTGCGCCCGCAGAAAACACACAACTACACCTGTCCGTCCGGAGGGTGCCCCGATGACTGCTCGTCGCCAATGTACTTGTGCAACCGCGACGTGGACTTGGCAACCAACACAACAGGTAAACGTACAGGAGAAGGCATCTCAAGTGTGCCTCCCCCGTCGCTCTGTGTGTGTGTGTGTGTGTGTGTCACGTTGCATAGACACTCGGACACACATCTTGACACATAGGTGCACACTCACTCACTCACTCACTCACTCGCACTCTCACTCACTCTCTCACTCACTTACTGCATGCCAACCCAACAACCGCGTTCGCTCGCACGCAGACTTTCAGTGCGACCACGTGGACCTGTTCAGCTCGACGGGCGTGGGCCAGGACGTGGGCACGCTGATTGTCCTGTTTGTGTTCCTGGGCATGTCCAGTGCCGGCGGCATTGGCGGTGGCGGTCTCATCATCCCCATCCTCAGCGTCATCACCCTCTTCCCGCCATACTACGCCGTCCCGCTGTCGTCCACAGCCATTGTCGGCGCCTCCATTGTGCAGTTTTTCTTCCAGATCCGCAGGCGGCACCCGCTGCCCGGCGCGCAACACCGCCGCGTCATCGACTTTGACACCATCCTCATGCTGCTGCCGCTCGCCCTCGCCGGCACCGTCGTGGGTGTCATCTTCAACACCGTATCCCCGGACTGGCTCGTGCTGGTTGTTGTCATCATCGTGCTTGTCTTCACGACATTCAAGACGCTTGTCAAAGGCCGTGAGCTGCGGCGGCAGGAGCAGGAGGCGCGGGCGCTGCCACGCCGCTCCATTGTCAAGCACGGCATCAACGATCCAAACAGCGTCAACGGCGAGGAGGACTCAGGCACCACGGAGACCATCGACACAGTGGGCGAGGACGCGAAGCGTGACGCCCTCGGGTCCAGCAGTGATGGCAACGCAGCAAGCAACGGTGGCCCCGACACAACTGCTGCCGCCAGCCAAGACACCAAGAAGGGAGGCATGTCGCGCAGCACCAGCAGCAGCAGCACCACCAGCCGGCAGCGGCAGTCCCAGCGGCGCAGCAGGAGCAGCTTGAGCGGCGGGGAGGTGCTGGTGGTGGACTACTCTGGCCCAGCCGACGATGCTGACGACAATGGCGCGCACAACCGCCGCAGGAACGACAGCGACGACAGCATGGAGCGCGTGGAGATGAAGGGCATGAGCTCGAGCACGGCAGACAAGCAGCGCCTGCAGGAGGCGCGGGAGAAGCTGCTGAAGGAAGAGGCCGCAATCCCGTGGACGCCGATGCTCATCACCCTGTTTGAACTTGGCGGCGTGATTGTGTTCTCCATGATTCGCGGTGGTTCGGGAACCTCCCTCGCCGGCATCATGTGCGGTGATGGCGCGTACTGGGGCGTGCAGGTGTCCACGTTTTGCTTCCTCCTGCTGTGCACGTTTGGCGGGTATCTGTATGTGAAGCGCCACCACGAGCGACGGCTTGCTGTCAACTACACCTTTGTGGAAGGCGACATTGACTACATTGGTGGCGGCGTCGCCAAGTACCTCTTCTTTGGTATGTTCGTACTGGTGTACGTGTGTGTGTGTTTCTGTTTGTGTGCTCTGTGGCGTGTGCATGTGTGTGCATGTGTGTCTGTGTGCGTGTGTCCGCCTGTTTGTGTGCTCTGTGCGTGTGTGTGTGTGTGCGTCTGTCTGTATGTGTATCTGTATGTGTGTATGTGACGTGGTTTTTCCTGCCCCAGACGCACGCAAGGGCGTATGTTCGTGCTTCTCACACTGCTGCCGTCCACTGCGCACCTCCAGCCCTTGTTGCCGGTATGCTTGCTGGCTTCCTCGGCATTGGCGGCGGCATGGTCCTCGCTCCTCTTCTCCTCCAATTCAACATGCACCCGCTCGTGAGTGGCCTGCGACATGTTGATGCTGGTGGTGTCAGCGAGCCTTTGTCGCTGTTATGCTCTGCACTTGCGCGCGTGTGTACGCCTGTGTGTCCTTGTATGTAAGTGTGTGTGTCAGTCAGTCAGTCAGTCTGTCTGTCCAGGTGGCAGTGCGTATCTGTAAGTCTATCCAGTCGTCTGCCTGCATCTCTGTTGGCCAGCCTGCTGGCTCTGCGTGCATTCCATTTCCCTTTGATGACAGGGCTCACCACAGCTGCTTGTGTCCACCACAAACAGGTGAGCTCGGCGACCACGGCATACATGACGCTCTTCACCTCTGCGGGCTCGTTCACCCAGTTTGTCATCCTCAACCGCGTGCCCTACGACTATGGCATTGCCCTCTTCCTCCTGGCTGCGGCCGCCTCTGTTGTTGGGCAGATCCTGCTCCACTCGTATGTGCGGCGCACGGGCAACTCCTCTGTGATTGCGTTTATCCTGGGGTTTGTGATTGGCCTTGCAGCCATCATGCTGCTCGTCTCCGGTTCGCTGCAGCTCAAGGCCGCGCACGATCGCGGCGAGTCCTTTGGCTTCAAGCCCCTCTGTAGCTAGGCTGCACGTGTGCCCGCGTGCCATGTTCTTTGTGTGTATGTGCGTGCGTGTGTGTGCGTGTGTGTGTGTGTGTGTGTGTGTGTGTGTGTGTGTGTGTGTGTGCGTGCGTGTGCCTGTGTCTGTGTCTGTGTGTCTGTGCGTGCGTGTGTCTGTGTCTGTACTATCTGTGTATGTGCACAGCAGTTTGCTTGCTTGTGTATGCGTCTGCAGCGAGCTGCGTTGTTACGTTGTGTTGGCCAGCCAGTCTTTTACCCCCTTGTTCTGCGCCCATTGTCACTTGTTGTGGGTACCATCCATCCCTTCACCTTCCATTGCCGCTCTTGCTGACACTCGCTCCATCCATCTGTCGTGTGCATTGCTGACTGACCACCTATCCCCTTCAACATAAACAAACAACCGTAAAGAGACAGCAGCTGCCGCTGCAAACACACGTGCACTGCGCTGCGTGCCGCAATGGCGCTGGTGGCGGTGATGGGGCTGCCTGGCAGCGGCAAGAGCACGCTCTGCGCGCTGCTCAGGGAGCTGCTGGTGAAGCAAGGGTACGCAGATGTGGCAGTCGTCGACTTTGACGACGCAGCTGTCCATGATGGTGATCGCGATAGTGTCAGCGAAGCCACGTGGAAGGAACAGCGAAGGATGGCACTGGCCAAAGTGGAGGCACTGCTGCAGGCACCGCCCTGTGGTGAGGGTGCTGGCAATGGTGACGGCAACGACGCCGGCAGCCAAGTGCAACGTCGTGATGCGGTGGTCATCGTCGACGACACGTTACACTTGAGGAGCATGCGCCGCGAGCTCTTTCGGATCGCTCGACAATGTACGTATGTGCGTGTGTGCGTGTGTGTGTGTGTGTGTGTGTGTGTGTGTGTGTGTGTGTGTGTGTGTGTGTGTGTGTGTGTGTGTGCGTGTGTGTGTGTGTGTGTGTGTGTGTGTGTGTGTGTGTGTGTATGTATGTGTGTGTGTCTGCGTGTCTGCGTGTCTGTCTGTGTGTAACTCTGTGTGCCGCTCTGTAATGTGTCTGCCTGTGCACATGCTTGCGTCCCTGCATCTTCGCCTCGACCGAGGTGTCGTTCGATCTGACGTGACTGTGGCCAACCCTCGATGCGGCTGTGCAGGTGGCGTTGGGTTTGGTGTGATTGCTGTCCAGACGGAAGTGGAGGAGTGCTGCCAGCGGGATCTGGCCCGACCACAACCAGTTGGAGCCGCCGTCATCCACAACATGGCCAGCCGCGTCGAGCTGCCAGCCGAGGCATGGGAACCAAGCATCACCGTGCAGAACAGCAGCCGCTGCTCGAAAGACGAGGAGCTAGCTGTCCAGCGTACCGACGTTCTCAAACACTGCTCAGAGTTCCTCGCGCGCACTTGCTCCCAGCCCCTCACACCCTACATCGACAATACGGCAGCCAAGGTTCACACACATGCTGGGAGTTGGGCGAGGGAGGCAAGAAGAAGAGATCAAGTTCTGTCTCGCCCCTTGCTTGCCTTTGTGTGTGTGTGTGTGTGTGTGTGTGTGTGTGTGTGTGTGTGTGTGTGTGTGTGTGTCTGTGTGTGTGTGTCTGTCTGTGTGTGTGTGTGTGTGTGTCTGTGTCTGTGTGTGTGTGTGTGTCTGTGTGTGTGTGTGTGTGTGTGTGTGTCTGTGTGTCTGTGTCTGTGTGTCTGTGTCTGTGTCTGTGTGTGTGTGTCTGTGTCTGTGTGTCTCTGTGTGTCTGTGTGTCTGTCTCTGTCTGTCGACCTGCCTGCCCACCTGTCTACCTGCCCGCCTACCTGCCTGCCTCTCTGTCTGTCTGTCTGTCTGCCTCCACCTCTTCAGATCTATCTGTGTGCCTTGCGTCTGCACAGCGTTCCTCCTCCCCCGCCGTGTGCCATCTGCTGATTGTGTTCACTCCGCCTTACCCTTGCCCTCACATGCAGGCTGCTGCTCGGCTCGCAACAGCCAAGAGCTTACTGCACCAGACCGACCTTCGTCTTCGCGGCTGTGTTGGAAATGCCCTCAAGACAGCCACAGCTCTCTCGTAAGCTTACACGCATGCCCGCTCACTTATGTGTGCGCGCATACATGCACACTTCTCTCACCCCTCGCTCACATGGCTGCTCATAGCGCTGAGGAGAGACGAGACGCCGTGTCCCGCATCTCTGCCCTCAAGTCTTCTGTCTTGGCTGACCTGCGAGCTGGTATGCAACCCTGTGGTGTGTGTGTGTGTGTGTGTGTGTGTGTGTGTGTGTGTGTGTGTGTGTGTGTGTGTGTGTGTGTGTGTGTGTGTGTGTGTATGTGTGTGTATGTGTGTGTGTGTGTGTTGTCTTTGTAGGTGTTCTGCTGTGTGCATCTGCCCCTGCGTCTCTGACAACGCACCACTCATCCGCCCTCTCCGCCTTCCCCCAAACACACATCTTGACTACAGTTGGTGATGCGCTGAGCGCGCTCGAGTGCGAGGAGGCCGTGACGGCGTTTGAAGCCGCAATACGCGACATTGTGCAACCATGATGCCAGCCGGGTCCGGTCAGTGGTGCGCGCAAAGGTTTAATCGTCATCAAAGGCACAAGGGACAGGAAGACAGGAGCAAAGAGAAGAAGAAGAGGAGGAAGAGGGAAAAGAGGTTGTTACACCAGTCAAACGTGCAATGTGACACCAACAACGCGTCCAGAACCGCACAACAACAGCTACGCACACGCACGCGACACACTCTGGCAGCCGGATATGTAGTAAACACCGAAAGGAGACGCCTGTCTGTTCCAACCACCAACAAACACTTGGCACATTCACTGTGCTCATTCCTCCCCCACGTCCATATCGCCTTCTCCGGCATCTGCATTCTCGCCTCCAGCGCCGCCTGTTTGAGTGGAAGCACAGCAACCAACAAGATTGCAACAAGCAGCGCACGAGAGTGAGTCACCGAGTGATGAGTGATCTCTTGCGATCTGGCGGTGCGCGGTACGACCAAACAACTCGCACATGCGTCAATGCTTCTCGCGCATGCGCGCGTCTATATTCCGCACCACTGTACACACACACATACACAAAAGCAAACACACACACACACACACACAGCTGGCTTGACCTGTGATACGGATGGCGCCGACGTCGTCTGCGGGCTTCTCCGTCGGCTCAAGCGCAAACCGCTTCATCTTCTTAAGCGCCTACAAACACACACACACACGCACGCAAGACGGAGAGAGAAAACAAAGGGTGCGGTGGCATGCGTAAGGTTGCGGTTGAGGCGCTACGCAGAGCATCGCTTCCAGCACTCTGCCTCAGTAATGCATTCCTGCTCTCGCCCCCCCCCTTTTTTTTTTCCTTCTTTCCTCTCTTCCTCCGCCACCTCGTTCAGAGTGGATGCATTAGATACCACACGCCAGCCAGCACCCTGCGTGCCACAGCCACCCCCTCTCCCTCCCTCCATCGACAACATGGCCTGCCTCTCCCAGTGCGTTGTACCTTTTCGCCCGAGAGCTTCTGTACAACGGCCTTGTTCTTCTCGTAAATTGCCTCGAGGTTGAACTCCTGCGCCCACCCCGACACAATCTGCGCGCTGAGCATGTTCTCTGGCTTGTAGCTCTCCGGTGCCTTTGTGTAGAACGAAATCTTGCCCGTGTGGAAGTCGTGCAGCACCTGCCGCGCCGCCGCCTCAATGTCCGGCACGCCGGCCTTCTTCAGCTTGCCCAGTCGCCGCGCGAGCAGCTGCAGAAACTCCATGGTGGAGGAGAAGCGTGGCAGGCCATACATCTCCATGATGTGTGTGAGGTCGCAGCGGCGCAGGAGCTGCCCAATGGCGGTGATGGGATCCTCGATCGCATCCGCGCGGATGCAGTGGCGCAGCGCAAGCGACGACACCTCCGTCTTGGACGAGAACACAATGCCTGGTGGTGGCGGTGGTAGTGGTGGCGGAGGGGGAGGCGGTGTGGTGGTGGTGGTAAGGCGGTGGTGATGAGGGTTGATGACGATGGAGAGTGAGAAACCAAAATACAAGGCATACACCAAAGTCGTTCAGACAATCACACACACGAACACATCATCACACAAACCCTATTCATATAAACGTCACATGTCACACGTCACGCGCACCTGGGCTGTCGAGGAGGCAGATTTTCTTTGTGAGCATGACGCGCTGGACGCCGCGGGTGATGCCGGGCATAGCGCCAACCTGCGCCGCCTTTGCGCGCTTCAGCGAGTTGATCAGCGAGCTCTTGCCCACGTTGGGGTACCCTGCATGGCGTGGACGGGGTGGGGGAGGGGAGTTGGGTTGGGTTGGTGTTTCGTATGCCTTGACAAGAAAGAGTGCAGCCACTTCCAACGTGCGTACATTCGCACATGCAATCAAGCCCAACACACACACACACGCGCACACACACACACACACACACACGCACACACATACACACACACGCACACACACAACACACAACACACAAAGCACGCCTGCGTACGCACCAACGACGCCGACTGTGATTGCCATCTTGAGGTCCTTGTTGCGGGCGTAGTTCTGAAGGAGCTGGAGCAGGCTGTCGCCGCCAAAGCAGCCGGAGCCGCCCACGTTGGTGTGGGTGAGGTTGCTGCGCTGTGACTGTGTGGACGACTTGAACATGATGGTCGGGAACTCGTTGCGCAGGCGCTGCACCCACTTGAGCACTTCCTCCCGCGGCACGAGGTCTAGCAACGCAGGCGCATCCGTGCACAGCCGCCATTCGTGTGGGGTGGGGATGGGGTGAGGTGAAGTGAGGGTGGAGAGATGAAAGGTGAAGGCGTGGTGGAGATGGGTGGGTTGTGGCATTTTTTGCACGCAAGGTGGTGCGTGGCAGGAAGATGCATCAAGAGACACTCGCCACCTGCTTCAAGAACAACAATCGCAACAACCACAGAAACCCCCTCCCTCCCTTGTTCTCCTCCCATGACCGCATGCATTGGGTGCGCGTACCAATCTTGTTGAGGACGAGGACGAGGCGCTTGCGCGAGGCAGAGCTCGTCACGAGCGACTCCACAATGTCAGAGCGGCTGGCAATGGGGTCGCGGGCATCCAGCACCTGCAGGATGACGTCTGCTTCCTCAACAACCTGTGCAAAGTGGCGGAAGAAGTTGCGGCGGGACTGGTCCTTGGCGGCACCTGCGGGATCGGCCTCGTCCATATCCATGGCCGTCTCGAAAACGCGGCTGCGCATCTCAGCCTCCTTTTGCAGTTGGGCCAGGTCGTGCGTCTGGGAGCGGAGCGACTCGCGTGCCTCGCGCAGCATCTTGCGGCGCTGCAGCTTCTCCTGTTCGGCTTGCTCCTTGGCATCCTCCACCTCCTTCAGAATCTGTTTGCGAAGCGGGTGCATGGTTGGCACGCCGGGGTCCTTTTTCAATGTGCTCTTTCCTTCAAGCCGTTGCTTGCGTCGCAGCTTGCGGTTGTGTTCTGCCACCTTGCGGCGGATTTTGTGCTGTGTGTGTGTGTGTGTGTGTGTGTGTGTGTATGTGTGTGTATGTGTGTGTATGTGTGTGTATGTGTGTGTATGTGTGTGTATGTGTGTAGTTAGCGCATGTGCATGAATGACAGACAGAGTGCACGCGTGGGCTCAAGTTCGAGTGAGATGGCAGGTGTCTCCTACACATACAGCAGGATTGTCCCACCAACAAGCATGTACACACGCAAACACACACGCACATACACACACCTTGTCCTTGAGTTTGATACGCTTGCTCTTCGAGCCTGTGGTGATGTTCGGTGTGAGACGTGAGCAGATCGATCGCCATCAAAACCACGCACGCCAAACAGAAGACGAGGGTGTACGTGTACGTGTGTGCGTGTCTTAAAAATGCGCCACAAATGAGCACACACCACCGCAAGCATACACCAACACCCTCATGGCGCGCGCACACACACACATGCCAACTTGGACTTACGAGCTTTCTTTGCCACAGGTTTCATCCCCATCTTGACTGGTGTGGGTGTGTGGGTGTGCTGTTGTTCTTGGCGTGCGTGGGCTTCTTGGCACGTGGTGTGATGATTTGAGGCGAGAGAATGCACCCGCAAAACGCTGCGGAATTGCTAGCGACTGAATTCAGTCGCTGACATGCACACTCATTTCTTTTGCAGCAGCAAGAAGCAAGCAGCATCAGTGCTCTCTGTCACCATCCACCACCACCCAAAGTCAGACGATGGCTGCTCGCTCCCTGATTGCTGGTGCTCGCCCCTTTGGGGCCAGCTGGCAGCAGACCATGCTGCGCATCCGTGACCCGGCCGCCTCCCTTCGCTTCTACACCGAGCTCCTTGGGTTGGTTGTGTGTTTGTGTGCGTGTGTGTGTTTGTGTGTGTGTTTGTTTGTGTGTGTGTGTGTGTGTGTGTTTGTGTGTGTGTGTTTGTTTGTTTGTTTGTTTGTTTGTTTGTGTGTGTGTGTGTGTGTGCTGCCTTCTGCTGTTTCTCTGCCCATCGCCGTCCCCTTCTTCCTCCCCCTCCACGCGCACACACACACACACACTCTCACCTACTTCCACATGACACGTTGTTCACTCGCAGCTTCAGCCTCATTCACAAGTACGACTTTCCCGAGAACAAGTTCAGCCTGTACTTTCTCGCCACGCTCCCCAAGGTACAACAGAGTGGCTGCATACCTGTTCTCCCGACATCCTTTCTGCAGCCAAGCGTTGCGTTCGAGCAGAACACTGACATCTGCTCCTCATCGCCTCGCTGACTTACGCGTTCAACCCATCGTGTGACGGGCTCATTCAACAAGCGCAACCAACTCACTACCAAACCAAAATCACATTCACTTGCACTTGCTTGTGTTGTTTTGGCAGGACGTGAAGGCGCCCAAGCCCGGAACCAAGGAGTCGGAGCAGTTTCTGTGGACAATGCCTTACACCTGCCTTGAGCTCACCCACAACCACGGCACTGAGACAGACCCCAACTTCCACTACGACTCTGGCAACAACGAACCAAAGCGTGGGTTTGGACACATCTGCGTCTTTGCCGACGACGTCTACGCCGCCTGTGACTACCTGGAGAAGCATGACGTACGTGTGTGTGTGTGTGTGTGTGTGTGTGTGTGTGTGTGCGTGCGTGTGTGTGTGTGTGTGTGTGCGTGCGTGTGTGTCTGTCTGTCTGTCTGTCTGTCTCTCTGTCTGTGCTTTTGTGCCTATCTGTATCTGAATGTGTGTGTGTGTTTCCGCCTATCCCCCCTCATACTTACGCTGCAACTGCCGCGTGGTTGTCGACAACACGTGCACGTCATGGCGGCGGTGCAGGTGTCCTTCAAGAAGAAGCCGGACGAGGGCCGCATGAAGGGCCTCGCATTCGCTTACGACCCCGATGGTGCGGCTGCCCACGCCCAACTGCATGCACACACATACACACATACACACACACACACGCTGTTGGTGTTGCGCGTTGGTTTAATTGTGTTTCCCTCTCTCGCAAGTGTGCTACGTTGGCTCACCGGCTGCCCCTTGCTTATAATCAACGCCTATTGCTTGACTGTGATTGCCTTCACGAATGGTGCATCCCCATCGCCCTCGCTTCTTCTCCACCACGACGCAGGCTACTGGGTGGAGATTGTGAAGCGTGCTGAATCGCACAAGCAGGAACGGTTCACCTTTGGTGAGACTGCAGTGGATATGGTGTGTGTGCGCGTGTGTGTGTGTGTGTGTGTGTGTGTGCGTGCGTCTGTGTGCTTGTGTGTCTGTGTGTGTCTGTCTGTCTGTCTGTCTGTCTGTCTGTCTGTCTGTCTGTCTGTCTGTGTGCTTGTGTGTCTGTCTGTTTGTCTGTCTGTCTGTCTGTCTGTGTATCTGTGTCTGTCTGTCTGTGTGTCTGTCTGTTTGGGTGTATAGAGGCGGCATCTTCTGAAAAGTGCGGAGCACCACCAACCCATCAACCATGTGCCATCTCACACGAATACCATGCCTTCTGCCCATGACTGCCGCTCTCCAGCCCAAACCATGCTGCGCATCAAGGATCCCGAGAAGTCCCTCGCATTCTACAAGGACAAGTTTGGTCAGTCAGCTTGTGTATGTGTGTGTGTGTGTGTGTGTCTTTGCATGTACATTTGTACGTGTGTGCGCTCTTTTTTTTTTTCGTTTGTATGTTCATGCACCCACATTGGGCTCACCTGCTACCCTCTTCCCCACCACACGCACGACACTGGACTGCACATGACACCACCACATCACCACGTCCACCACAATAGGCATGTCGCTCGTGCGTGTGAAGCATTTCAGTGACTTCTCACTCTACTTCCTTGCCCATCTTCCCGTCGACACCAAGTACCCCGACCCAGAGTCAGACGAGGTCAGGGTGGTGTGTGTGTTTGTGTCTGTGTCTGTGTGTGCGTGGATGTGTGTGTGTGTGTGAGTACCGATGTGTGTGTGTGTGTGTGTGTGTGTGTAAGTACCGATGTGTGTGTGTGTGTGTGCTTGTGTCTCCATCCTCCCACGTCCTCCCACGTCACCCCTCCTCATGCGACATTCCTCTTCTCCTCACCATTCCACGCAACGCTCAACCCCTTTATATCCGTTGCTGCTGCCCAGGCCAACGAGTTCATCAAGACGTTTGACTTCCCCGTGCTCGAGCTGGTGATGCACCCTCCCACGGCATGCAGCCACACCCACCAACATACACACATGCACTCATGCACACACACGTGCGCATTCACACACAGCACACACACACATGCACATGCACATGCACAAGTCCTGTCGCTTCTGGGACGGGCGTGCTGTTCTCGCGTGGTGCTTGCACGCCACCTCCTGCTGCTCCGGGTGGCGTCACACCTGTGTTACTCGCTCATTTCTGCTGTGACTCATGCGGTGTTGCGCAGACGCACAACCACGGCACGGAGTCCGACCCCAACTTCTCCTACCACAACGGTACATCGCACGCCACTCCGAGTTGCGATGCTGACATGCTGCAATGCCGCAATGCTCAGCCAGCGCGCTTCAGCGTCGGCTTGCCCGTCACACCGCACCGCACCAACCCTTTTCTTTGTTTCGGTATCCAACCGTCGCCACGATTCATTCATACTGCTGCTCAACACCGTGACCACCACTTCTCACCAGTGTCATTTGTCCCCCAACCTCACCCACCATCGTGCTTGCAGGCAACACGGACCCGCGCGGCTTCGGGCACGTTGGATTCCTCGTCGATGATCTCAAGGCAGCCTGCGGTTCGTCGCTCGGTGTCTGTGTGTATGTATGTATGTATGCATGTATGTGTGTGTCTGTCTGTCTGTCTGTATGTATGTATGTATGTATGTATGTATGTATGTATGTATGTATGTATGTATGTATGTATGTATGTATGTATGTATGTATGTATGTATGTATGTATGGATGTATGTATGTATGTATGTATGTATGTATGTATGTATGTATGTATGTATGTATGTGTGTGTGTGTGAGTTTATAGTGAATAATCATCACAATGCCCACGTGAGTCTGCTCCCTCCTGTTTGCTCCAACTCCGGTCTTCGCCAACTCTCCATCGTTCCCCTTCCTGTGCAGATTCGCTGATTGCGGACGGCATTGAGTTCAAGAAAAAGCCCGAGGAAGGAACAATGCGCAACATTGCGTTTGCATACGACCCAGACGGTGCGTGTAACACATGAACAACAACCCTCTCTGCACCTTTGTTTGCCTGATGTGTGTGTTGGTGTTGTGCTGCTTGTTGCTGGCTTCCAATGGGCTGCGAGGTTCCAACGTGCTTGCCCCATTATGTGGAAACGGCCTCACCACATGTCCACTTCACTGGTTGTGTGTGTGTGTGTGTGTGTGTGTGTGTGTGTGTGTGTGTGTGTGTGTGTGTGTGTGTGTGTGTGTGTGACTCTTGTCGATTGGTGCACAGGCTACTGGGTGGAGATTATCCAGCGCGGTGTCACGTTCATGTAATCCGCTGCGGTGTGAACTATTGGTTGCTGTCTCTGCCCACACGCGTACGTGAAATCAACGTGACGCTACACCTCCACGTGAATCTTACACTGAACACTTTCCTTGCCCAATCAAGTGCTTTCTCAACCCCTCCCCTCCTTATCCTTTCTCTCTCTTCCCCCATTCTTCCCCTTTCCTTTTGCCTCTTGCTTGTTGTGGCTGCTCGCTTGATGGGTATGAGGGCAATTACAATTCACGGTATTGTTCGGACAACAACAGCAAGTTAGCAGCCCACACGCACACAACAACACCGCCCAGAGGTAGAAGAGAGGATGATATCGAGAGAAGCAAATCACAGAGAGAGAGAGAGAGAGAAAGAGAGGGGTGCTGAGAGCAAGAGAGGGGTTATGTGAGAGGGAGAAGCAACGGAAAAATGATAACCAGCAAAGCAGCTGGCGGAGTGAAGCACGTTAACAACACGAAGCAACAACAACAACACAACAGCATTCGGCATGAAGAAAACGATAACGCCACCACCGCCCACCCGCACACACGCGAAAAGCCTCAATCATTAGGTCTACATATCAAAGAGTGGCACCACACAAAACAGTTGCCAATGGCACTGCACCACACACACACACACACACACACACACACACACACACACACACACACACACATGCATCAGCAAACAAGAGCACGGCCGCAAGCAAACGAGCGGGGGTGCTGGTTGTCTCAGACGGCGGCGCTCTCGAGGACGGGGTAGACCATGTCGTCGGCAAGCTCCCGCCACAGCTCCGTCACGCGCCCGCTGCACACACCACAGGGACGGATTGGGATGTAGGAGGGAGGGGGGAGGGGCAGGAGAGGAAGGTGATGAGTTTGGAGAATCGCACAACCACACAGCAAGAGCACCGGTCACGCATTTCCTCATACCAATCACACACACAACACGCGCGCGCACACACACAACACGCACACACGCACACACACACACACACACACACACACACACACAGCACCACCACTTATCGGGGAAGAGTGCTCGTACCGGACTTGGTCAATGTCCTTTGGGTGCTGGATGGGCTGGCCAAAACGGATACCGCAGCGAATGCCGCGCATGGGCAGAATCGACATGATGTTGCGGATCGCGTTGTCGCCCTTGGCCACGCCAATCGGGAACGAGTACCTGGTAATTGGGGTGAAGCGGGAGGAAACAGGGGTGGAGAGGGGCGATGGGTGAGGAAGGAGAGGTTGAGTGTTGTGTTGTGTTGCGTTGTGTTGTGGTGTGTTGTGTTGTGGTGTGTTGTCTTGTGTTGTCTTGTGTTGTCTTGTGTTGTGTTGTGCTGGCTTGCTTGCCAACAATCACGCAAAATCAACACGCGGCACTGAACGAATACTCCATACAAAACCGAAGCATGCGCACGACAAAACAACACCACAACAAAAACAAAAACGACATGATGCACGCGTTCTACGCCACACCACACACCACACACCACACCACACATCACACATCACGCCAGGAGAGCGGCGCACCTGAGGGCGACGGGGATGATGGGCACGCCGTTGTCTGCGGCAATCTTGACGGCACCTGGCCGCATCTCGCCCGGCGGGCCAGATCGCTTGGACGTGCCCTCGCTGAACACAACCACAGACTGGCCCTGCCTGAAGGCCTCTGCAATGCGCTCGCGGATGGTGGCGTCCTTGCTCTGGCGGTCGTACCACATGAACCCGCCGCGGCACCACACGCGGAACATAAAGTCGCGCAGCATGCCCTTGGGCATCTCGTCGGCAAGATCCTTCTTGGCGATGATGCGCACGCCGGGGACGGCAGCGTGGATGAGCAGCGCGTCGAGGTACGAGTAGTGGTTGCACACCCACAGCGCGGGCTTGTCCGTGGGCGGCACGGCGCCGCGGATGTGGTGGCGGAAGCGCATGAGCTTGAGGGCGGTGGAGGCATACCACGACGCGTTGGCGTAGAGGTAGTTGTGCACGGCGAAGATGGCAAACATGATGAGGTATCGGACGTATGTGGAGACCATGGGCACGACAGGGAGCATGCGGTAGAGGAAGACAAAGATGTCGCCGTCGCCAATGTACAGCTGCTCGTCCTCGGGCTGCAGCAGGTCGTCCAGATACTGCGCAGCCACGCCCATGCGCGACTTGCGCGTCACCACGTGCTGCACCAGCGCGTTGGCGCCGCCGCCGGCAGCCTTGTTCGAGCCCTTGACAACAAAGTGCACGGGGTCAAACGTGGCCTCTGCGCTCACGCCCATGTCCCGGCGGTGCTTGGCAAGCAGCTCCTGCAAAAACATGGAGTTGGTTGGCGTTTTGTGTTGTGTTTTGGGGGGGGGGAGAGGGGGTGGTGAGCGGGGAGATGAGAACTGCGGAAACAAGAAGTGGAATCAAGACCAGATGCCGCTCAGCATACCTTGTACACACACACACACACACACACACACGCACACACACGCGCACACACACACACGCACGCACACGCACACGCACACGCACACATGCGCACGCAAGGTACATCAAAGAAGTAGCAAGCGTCGTGGTCCACCACACCTTTGCAATATCGTAGTGCCACTTCTCAGGCTTGACGTCAAAGTACAGGTTGGGATAGGACTTGTTGATGGTGTACGAGAACAGCCTGACCGTATGAAAGCGAGCGTTTGGGGTGGGAGGGGAGGCAGCGGTGGTGGAGTGAAGAGAATGGGGGTGAGGGTGAGGAGAGGCATGTAGAGACATCAACAGTGTACGTGGAGCGCCGACACCAATCCCAGAGACAATGCAGCACACACGCACACGCACACACACGCACACACACACGCACGCACACACATACACGCACCTGAAAGCGGAGGACGAGTAGCCAATGTCGCTGATGCGGAAGCGGTAGGCAAACCAGTCAAACATGAGCATGCAAATGTTGAACAGGGAGAGCTTCTGCAGGCCACGCTTCTGGGCGGACTTGGCAATCATGACCAGGCCGAGGTGCACGTTGAGGCGGGACCAGAAGGCCATGTGGAAGCCAACGACCTTGCGCTGCTTCTGGCAGTAAATTTCCAGGATGACCTTGTTGTGCAGCTCTTTGCGCAGCTCTTCGCATGTCTTTGCCATGAGCACGGGGTAGTCGAGCACAGTGTCGATGGAGTCCTTGCACACCGTCTGCAGGTTTGTCTGCAGCTGCTGCAGTGTCTCATCCGACTCCTTCACGGGCGCATACCACCGGCGCACCCACGTCCTGTTGTGCGTGCGTGCGTGTGTGTGTGTGTGTGTGTGTGTGTGTGTGTGTGTGTGTGTGTGTGTGTGGTGTGTGTGTGTGTGTGTGTGTGTGTGTGTGTGTGTGTGTGTGTGTGTGTGTGTGTGTGTGTGTGTGTGTGTGTGTGTGTGTGGAGGAAATGGGACAAGAGTGAGCCATGTGTGACTCTTCAAGGCGGGTGCCAAGGAAAGAGAGGCAAAGCAAGCCGCTGGATACGAACACCGCAGGGAGGGACGCAATGCAGCAGCAGTCGCACAGCAGCAGCAACAGTGTCAGGTAGATGACCAACAGTGTTGCACCCACCCGTTGCCGAATGGGATCCACACGCCATGGCGCAGGCACCATCGGAGAACGATGAAGCCAATGAAGCTAATGGCCACCAACGCAAGAGCCAGCATGGTCGGTTGGTTGGTTGCTGTGTTGTTTGTTGACAGCTGTTACGAGCAATCACAATTGGAATCTGGCGGATGGGGGGTGGGGGGAAAACAGTGTGATGATGCGGTGATGTGTGATGGTGTTTGTGTGTGTCCGTGAGCTGCTGCACAATCAAATGAGCACAACACGAAAGAAGAACAAAGAGACGCTTGGAATGCTGGCGTGTGCCATCTCTTGCCGAGAGCGATCCTCTTTCCTTTGCTCTGGGATCGATCCTGCCACCGCCTCATCACGCAGCTGTCGCACACCGCACACCGCACACCACGCAGGAGCAGCGCCACACACACACACACACACAAACACAACACCCATCATCACCACCAACCAGCAAAGCCCCACCTTCTGCCAGCTTTGGCTTGGTTGATCTAAATGCGCACTGGCGCCATCAAGCGGAGAATGTGTGCGAAACATGACTCGTGCAGCAGTATCCACCCCAACGCAACGACAAGCGCTCACAACAGCACAAATTGGGGTCTCGCACGTGGCTGAGAGGTTTGAGGACTGCGCTTGCGACTGCACACATCTCAACACACACACACCAACACACACACACACACACACACACACACAATCAACATGCCAAAGCACGCGAAGAGTAAGGCGCGCGGGCACACGGCTGCGGCGTCGGGCCCAGCGTCTGGGTACAGGCGCACTGGTGTGCTGTTCAACAAGGATTTCGGGCAACATATCTTGAAGAACCCGCTCGTGGTCACGGGCATCATTGACAAGGCCAACATTCGCAGCTCAGACACCGTCCTGGAGATTGGTCCAGGTACCGGAAACCTCACCATCAAGCTCCTCGAAAAGGCCGGCAAGGTTTGTGTGTGTGTGTGTGTGTGTGTGTGTGTGTGTGTGTGTGTGTGTGTGTGTGTGCGTGTGTGTGTGTGTGTGTGTGTGTGTGTGTGTGTGTGTGTGTGTGTGTGTGTGTGCGTGTGCGTGTGTGTGCGTGCGTGCGTGTGTGTGTGTGGATGTGTGTGGATGTGTGTGTGCGTGTGGTATGTGTGTGGTGTGGATGTGGGTATATGTGTGCGTGTGTGTGTGCGTACCCAAGCCGCGTGTACAAGTGTGCATGGTCCTGAGTGCTCACGCTAGTTGTCCATCCACTGCAGCTGATCGCATACGAGGTTGACTCGCGACTCGCAGACGAACTTGTCAAGCGCGTCAGCAAGACGTCAGTCCACCCTGCGTTTGCGTGCACATGTGCTGCGACGTGTGCGATCCTTTCGTAGTGCAGCCATGTGGCCTCACCGTTTGTGATGCCACCTGTTTTTTTGCTTGCATTGCATCTTCTTTGAGCAGCATGTACAAATCAAAGCTGCACCTCGTCTTGGGTGATGCCATCAAGAACCCGCTGCCAGCGTTTGACGTCTGTGTCGCCAACATGCCTTATCAAGTCAGTCCCCGCAAATACGCTCGATGGGCGTTTCTTGTCTCTCCCTCATGTAGCACGACTCTTGTTGCTGTTGCCACTGTCACCACAACCATCGTTGTCGTTCCCCTTATCATTCTCACGCTGCCGCTGCCACGGTGACAACAGATTTCATCTCCATTTGTGTTCAAGATCCTGAAACACCGGCCGCTCTTCCGCTGCGCCGTCCTCATGTTCCAGCGCGAATTCGCCCTTCGCCTTGGTCAGCAGCGTGTGGCTGTGTGTGTGTGTGTGTGTGTGTGAATGTATGCGTCTGTGTGTGTGTGTTCTTCTTGTATCTATGTGTCTGTGTATGTCTGTGTATGTCTATGCGTCTGCCTGTCTCTCTCGCTCTCTCGCTCTCTCTCTCTCTCTCTCGCTCTCTCTCTCTCTCTCTCGCTCTCTCGCTCTCTCTGTACTCTCTCGCTCTCTCTGTACTCTCTCGCTCTCTGTGCCTGTGCCTGTGTATCTGTTTGTCTGTCCATCTGTGTCTTTTCTTTGTGTTTCTGGAGCAAAACACCTCTCTTTCTCCTCCTCCTCCTCCTCCTCCTCCTCCTCCTCCTCCTCCTCCTCCTCCTCCTCTTTGCCCTCCTCCCTGCTCTTTCGTCTCATACATCTCCTCCTTGCTGCATGCGCAAACCTCGCAACCCTCTGCTCCTCATTGTCCTGCAGTGGCGAAACCTGGCGAGGAGCACTACTGCCGCCTGTCCGTCAATGCACAACTCCTCTCAAACATTGAACACGTCATGAAGGTTCGTTGGCGCTCCCCCACTCACACTCGCATTGCATAAACCGTGTCGAGCTGCTCCGTGATTGTGCAGGCGCCGTGTGAAACCGCGTGCTTCGCAACGATGTTAGCTCCCCTTTCTTTTCCTGCATGCATATGGCCTTTGATATCTTCGTCTCTGATCTGCCCCCTCTTCGTCTGCGTGGACCCCTCCCCCTTCATGCCCCTGCGCGTGGTGTGATGCTACTGCTGCCAGGTCTCCAAGAACAACTTTCGCCCGCCGCCAAAAGTGGAGTCGTCCGTCGTGCGCATCGTTCCCCACAGACCCGCACCAGACGTCGACCTCAGCGTCAGTACGCCATGCGGCGTGGCGCGTGTCTTGTCTGGCACGCATCTGCGCGCGTGCATGTCTTGGATCTGTCTGCCTGTGGTCGTGGCCTGCGGCTGCATGTCACTCCATCATTTCCCATCACAACTGCTGCTCGCATCCGCCTCACCTCCCCTTGCATCGCTCCCTTGTCCCGCCCCCAACATACACACGGCTCGCTCCAACACTCAATACACAATGCACGACCACATCCTCCCAACTCTCCCCATCCTCCACTGCAGGAGTTTGATGGACTGCTCCGCATTGCATTTGAGCGGAAGAACAGGACGCTCGCTGCGGCATTCAAGAAGAAGGTGAGCGCCTGCATCTTCGTGGGTGCTCACCGCTATGCTGTCGCTGATTTGGCTGTTGGCAAGCGTTCGCCTTTCATTGCTCACCACCACCAACAACAACAACAACAACAACAACAACAACAACAACAACAACAACAACAACAACAACAACAACAACAACAACACGCATGTCATCACTCCCACCACAATTGTCACCGCCAATGCCACTCACCACCTCGTCGTCATCGCCATGTAGGGTGTGGTTGCGCTGCTGCTGCAGAACTTCAAGCAGCTTGGCGGGGAGCCACCGGAGGACTTTAAGCAGTTTATTGTCGACGTCTTGACTGAGTCTGACTACGCCAGCAAGCGCCCGCAACAGCTCGCAGTCGCAGATTTCCTGAGGTGTGTTTGTGTGTGTCTCTGTGTGTCTCTGTGTGGCTGTGTGTGGCTGTGTATGTGTCTGAATGCGTGTGTAAAGTGTCTGTGCGTGTGGTTCTGTTTGTGTCTGTATGTGTGTATATATATATATATATATATATATATATATATACACATATATATGTGTGTGTGTGTGTGTGTATGTCTCGTGCTTGTGTTTGTGTGTATGTTTGTTTCTAGTATGATTGCTTCAGCCCATCACTCACGTACTGCATGCATGCCTGAACGGGCAGGCTGTTGAAGGCCTTCAACGATGCCGGCATTCACTTCCGCGGATCCATCTAACCACCCCCCCCCCCCCACTTCTGATGTGATGTGAACACATGTTTGTTGGCCACACAACATGTTGTTTTTTTGTTACAAACACTCGCACGCACCCTTACTGTATCTGCTCTTCGCGTCCTCCCCTCCTCTCTCCGTTTTCTTCCTTCGTGCTGCTTTGCATATCCGCTCTCTCTCTCTCTCCACCTCCAACTTGGTCCAAGCCTCCCTCTGTACAAAATGGCGCTACTGGCGAGAACGAGTAGACGATTCTTTGGCACTTCAGATGCTGCCACTCGGATTGTAATTGCACACACACACACACACACACACACACACACACACACACACACACACAAGAATGCACGCACACACACCAAGGCACACAACAAATCACAAAGCACAACACGGTTCAGTGATGTGACAAGTGTTGTAGTACTTGACGCGAACAGCAAGCGAGAAGCAGGGCAAGTGGAATGCTTGCAGGCACAAACACAGTGATACGCTGATCCCTTCTCAGAGGTGAAGCTCTCCCTGGAACAGCTTCTTGTCGGATGAACAGGACACAACTGTGGTTTCATGGGTGGTAGTGGTGATGGTATGAGTGGTGAGAATATGGTTAGTTCAAACACAACAAAAGTGTGGCGTACAAGACATAATGCCGCCGGTGACCACAATGCAAATGAACGCGACGTCAAAGAAATGTGAAGCAAGTAAATGCACAGCAGCCATACAACAAAACGACACTACAAACAGGACATGTACACACATACATACATACATACATACATACATACATACATACATACATACATACATACATACATACATACATACATACATACATACATACATACATACATACATACATACAGACAGACAGACAGACAGACAGACAGACAGACACACATACATACATACATACACACACACACACAGTGCTGGGCGCTCACCGATGGGCTCCTCTGGGTGGAAGTCGACCTGGTTGACGCAGCTCTTGTGTCCAGGCAGACAGTACGCAATCTTCTGCGAGAACACGTTCCACACATACACGTTGCGGTCGCCAGAGCCGCAGCCAACGTGCTTACCATCGGGCGTCCACGCGCACTGCACATGTGTTGCGTCGTGCATTGGTTTGGTTAGTTGGTTTGGTTTGGTCAAGCGAGAAACGCACCGCAGAGACAGACAGAGAGACAGAGAGACAGAGAGACAGCCGCGCGCGCACACACACACACACACACTGCGCACCTTGATGAAGTTCTTTTCGAGGCCGACCTGTGCGCCCATGAGTGTCTTCTTGAGGCGCGGGCCCTGGGCAAACGGCTGCACGTCCCAGATGCGCGCAGTGTTGTCCATAGCAAACGACAGCACCTCCTTCCCGTTGGGCGACAGCGACAGGCCCGTCACCGTGTCTGCTCGCACGGTTGTCGCCATGGTGGTCATGGTAAGTGAGTGGGTGAGCGGGTGGGTGAGCGGATGAGTGAGTGAGCGAGTGATAGTGGAAAAAGGAAAGCAAAGAGGTGGTGACCATGGTGGTGGTTGTTGGCAAGTTGAGTGCTCTCCTGCTGTAAAAGAGTGTGGATGTGCTGCAGCAACAGGGACACGTGCTCGCACCTGTGTGGCCAGCAAGGCGCTCAGTCACATCCATGGTGCGCAGATCCCACATCTGTTTTGCAACAAGTGGCAGCAACAGTGGTCCGGGAGGGAGGAAGAGAGGAAGTCCAGTGTGAGAGAAATTAGGCAGGTGGGCGGCGGCAAAACCGCTCGCGAGACGCACGCGATGAGCAATTGTGTTCACCATGTCACAAGCATGCAAACAATGGTTACACACACACATACACATAAACACACAAACACACACACACACACACAAACACACACACACACACAAACACATGCACATGCACGCACACACACACACACACAAACACATACAACCACACACACACACACACACACACAAATACATACAACCACACACACACACACATGACGGACCTTGATTGCGTTGTCGAGGCCTGCGGAGATGATGCGCTCGCCATCATCGGCCATGACCACCGCCATCACCTGATATCCGCTGTTGAGCGTGTGCACAGCGCCCCGCCGCCGCGCATCCCACACCTGCACAGCAGGTAAGCGGATAAGGGTGATATGGGTGATAAGGGTGATAAGGGTGGTGTGGGAAGACGTTGTCGGGTGGGAAGGGGGCGGTGATGTGGTGGTGTGACAAGGCAAAGGGCGATGCACTTGATAGTCAGCGAAACGGTGTGGTGCCCTGGAGCAGACAGCCACTCTCCCCATCAACGACCATCAGACACGCGAGCACTTACACGGACGGTGCCGTCGTCGCTGCCGGTGACAAACGTGTGTGCGTCGTGGCGGGAAGCGCAGCAGCTGTTCACAAAGTCCGAGTGGCCCTTGAGCTTGCGTACGCGCGCACCAGCCTGTGCGCGATGTGGTGAAGAGAACAGGTTGCACGGTAGGGGATGATGCAAGTCAACAAATGCAACCTGGCGTGCACTCCACAACGTGGCCGGTTCCCACAGAAGAATACGCCACCAAGCAACAAGCGCAGATATAAAGAAGCACACCAATAATGAAGCACGCACACACACACACACACGCACACACGCACACACGCACACACGCACATGTACATACCTCGGCGTCCCACACAATGCAGGTCTTGTCGATGCCCGCGGAGTAGAGTTTGCTGTTGCATGAAAAAAGACCGGCAAACAAGGTCACAACCCCGTCAGGGAGGTACAACATAAAGGCACGCACACATGTGCATGCACACAAAACCACGCACAAGCACAAGCGTGCTCTGGTTCGAGGGAGGAAGGAGACCCAATAGCACAACCACTTTGAACGCACGAGTGCACCCTCCTTCTGTATGACATGCACAAGCACGAGCAGACGCACGCATGCACGAGCAACTTCAAGCACACACGAGCAAAGGTAAGCACTTACTCTCCATCCTTTGACCAGGAAAGGTCAAACACGGCACCAGTGTGTCCAGGAAGAACAGCAAAGTTCTCGCACTCCCCAAATGTGTTCCACAAAACTGGCATAAGTGTGTGTGTGTGTGTGTGTGTGTGTGTGTGTGTGTGTATGTGTGCATGTGTGTATGTGTGTGTGAGTGTGTGTGGCGCGAGATATGAACGCACGTGAGTGCAAGGCGTCAAGCTGCTGTGATGGAGGTTTGGGTCAGGTTCGCGGCCTTGGTGGCATCCGCAACGGCAAAGTGGCGTGTACTCACAGATTTGTCGATCCATGCCAGCAGAGGCGATGTGCGATCCGCTGGGGTTGTACTTGCACGTAAACACCTCATCCTGCAACGGAAAGTACCATGAGCAAAAGGACACACGAGACACACCACATCCAAATCGTATGCGGGCTCGTGCGTGCACATGCACATGTGCAGGATCTATGCACACCCACACACACGCACACACGCACACACACACACACGCACACAACAGCACATGCGTTCTTACCTTGTGACCTTCCAATAGCATCACGGGTGCCATCAAACTGGACGTCCGTGCTGGCGCCTGTTGGTGCAGCAACAGTGTGTGTGTGTGTGTGTGTGTGTGTGTGTGTGTGTGTGTGTGTGTGTGTGTGTGTGTGTGTGTGTGTGTGTGCGTGTGTGAGCTGACGAGTGTGAACATATACTCAAGCCATCACACTCACCCACCCACCCATTCACATACACACCTGCACAGCCGCATCACACCCAAACATACACATACACACACACACATCACACACGCATCACACCCGCACAGCCGCATCACACCCAAACATACACATACACACACACATCACACACGCATGACACACGCATCAAGCGCACCGCAGCCTGTATCGCGCCCGAGGACGATTGGGTGGCAAGTTGCTTGTTGCTGCTGCTTGATCCATCTTGCTTGGCCTTTTTCACAGGCACAAGCGCCGACGACGCTTCGTCGGCAAGACGTTTGGACCCTTCCATGATCTCAAGTGCTTTTCTCTCACGCAGCAGTCCCTTGCCCACAACAAGCTCAGTTCACTCTGAGCTCGAGTCCAGTACAGCAGCACAGCAGCACGTCCTGTCTCACTCACCCTCGCTGTTCGCTCGCACAAGAACCACTGGTGGTGAATCGTCAGCAAAAAAATACTGCTGACATGCCCAAATGCCATTTTTCTTGCAGCGTTGCCCCTCGCGCGGGAACCCCTTGCTGTACTTCTGCTTCTCGTGTGCACGCGAATTGAGTGAGGACCTGGTGACCCAATGTGGACAACAGCGCCCCGCCCCACTAGCCACAGCTGCGCATGCCGTGCAGGGAGCCCTGCTTGTTGGTAAACATCAGCCAGCTCCAGGGCTCCTCCTCTCTGGCACTTGAAAGGCAAGCATGCAAGAAACAGCAATTGGCGCCATTGCGTGTTGTTTCCGCGTTTCTGCGCGGGAAAACCCTCATTGGGTTTGTTTGTTGTTTATTTTGATGACAGAGCATTGCATGAAGGTATTTTTTTTCCCCATGCGGCAAGTCCAAACTTGCTTGTTTGCTTCGCGCGGCTGCCTTGACTTGTTCGCCATTTTCTGTTTTTGTCCATCCGCTCCACTCGCCTTCCTGCTGCGAACGTACGTTCACCTGCACACACCACCAACACACAAGCCCGGCACCTTTCCTGTTTTGGCGGCTGTCGTGGGCCTTTCCCGCCCCACCACACATATTTCCTCATCATCTCCCCCGACCTTCCAATCGCATGATCTGACAGACACGCTACCCTCCCTTGGTTGCCGCTGTTGTTACAGTCACTTGCACACCTTCCTGTTCCATCATGGACGCCGACCCAACAATCACTTTCACTCCATATTACTTTTCCGAGGTATGTCACGACGTTGTTGTTGTTGTTGTTGTTGGTTGGTGTTGTTGTTGTTGTTGTTGTTGTTGTTGTTGTTGTTGTTGTTGTTGTTGTTGTTGTTGTTGTTGTTGCTGTTGTTGTTGTTGTTGTTGTTGTTGTTGTTGTTGCTGTTGCTGCTGTTGTTCTCTCTCTCTCTCTCTCTCTCTCTCTCTCTCTCTCTCTCTCTCTCTCTCTCTCTCTCTCTCTCTCTCTCTCGTTGTTGCTCGCTTTCCAACTGCAGTCATGTTTGCATGCCACGTTTGGATGATCCCACCTTCCTCATTGCTCCCCCCCCACCCACACACACACATACATACATGCATGCGTGCGCGCTTTTTTTTTTTTTGGCAGGAGCTGAAGAAGACAAGGGCATATGTGGCGGTCAAGGTGGACTGGCCTGAGGGCAGGGCTGCACCTGTGGATTCAATGCTCTACATCCGCGCGTACGAAGGCACCTCCATCGTCCATCTCCCGGGCTCCCCTGCCTGGAAGCGCGTGAGTTGGGGCGAGCACACTGCTGTGCGGCTGAGGGCCCGCGGCGTGGATGGCGTGGACCTGCGCCTCCACCAACAGCCGGGCGTGAACAGGCCCATCTTGATTGGTGTGGAGCTTGCAGCAGTCACCCCTGCGCCCAACCAAGACCCCATCAGGCAGCCCTGCCTGCGCTGCTGGGTGTCTTGGCCCGCGAGGCGCGGCAAGCACCGTCGCACACGCCGAGGCCGCAAGTTCACCGTCCTGCGCAGCGCCAAGCCAGACCGCCGCACCAACGAAGGCATGCCCCGTCTCGTGGACGCCCGAAGCGAGCGCGACGTGTTGCGCTGCGGGGGAACAGGGCTGAGCTCAGTGCATAATCTGTTTCGGGCAATCAAGCCTTGCTTCAGCAGATGGCCTACGTTCCAGCCTGCCGGTGCTTCCGAGGATGATGCTGAGGATGACGATGCTGACGCTGACCACGATAATTACAAAGTCGAGGGCCAGGCCGCAAGCAACCAGCCCAGGGCACGATTTCCCGCACTTCATGGCCAAGGCGGAGTCGGCGATGACGCTCCGGACATGGCGTCCCTGCACGGGGTGCCAAGCACTGTCGAGCGTGGACACGAGGATGCCAACCCTGGCCACATCGCCGGTGCTGATGTGCAGCATGGTCACAGCGATGGACTCGGGCGCAACGACACGGTTAGCAGTGGCAGCGGCCAACACCACAGCAGCAGCCGTCCATCAGAGGTTGCCCTCAGCAAGACTTCGTTTCTTCGCATGGACGAGGCTCAGCTGCATCGCGTCGTGGCCGAAATTGGCGGCAGCAGCAGCAGCAGCGATGAGGAGGTGACGGTCGACGCGGTCATGGCGTCCTTGCTGCAGTGTGGGCCACCGCTCGCTGCACAGGGTACCACCAGCACGCGGCGGCGGCGACAGCGCCGACAGCGAGGACAGCGAGGACACCAACAGCGGCGCAGGTCGCTCCCTGTTGACGAGGGCGTGTCGGTCTCCGTGGATGTGAGATCATGGCCGAGTACTGGCGTGCAGGATGCACGCCCTCCCTCAGTGACGGATAGGGCGCCAACAGTGACAGAGTCAGAGGCCGTTGATGCGCCACCCCGTGCCGTTGCCCGCGCCTCCCCCTCTGAGCTTGAAATGCTGGACCTTGCCGCTGGGCGTCTTTGCTTTACAAGCACCTCCGTGGAGCGTGTGGACAGCGGCCTGTGCCAACACGCTGGTCATCATGGCCGCCACCGGGGCACTCACGCCTGTGCCGGCGATGCTGCTGCTGCTGATGATGATGATGATGACGATGATGATGATGATGATGATGATGATGATGCTGCTGCTGCTGATGATGATGATGATGATGATGATGATGATGATGATGATAGTAACGAGGAGGAGGAGGAGGACAACGACAACGACAACGACAACGACAACAACGATAATGGTGATGGCGAGGAGGGTGAGGACGCTCTTGGTGCTTGGCGTGCCAGCGCCAGAGCCGGCAGCACCAGCAGCGGTGCTGTTACCCTCATCGCCAACCTAGGCCAGGCACATCGAGGTCTAAACGACGAAAACGACACCAAAAGCAGCCAGCACGATGATGGTCACAACTGCCAACAGCAGAAACGGAAGAAACGAAAGGACAAGAAGCAGCAACAACACAGTGATGACGAAGCTGAGGAGAAAGGGGAGCAGTCGCAAATCCATCTCCGTCTTCGCCGGCCACGTCCAGTCTATGCTGTTTCTTCTCTTTCAGTGGTTTCCCCACACCGCCAGTGACGTGAAAGGAAAGCAGCGAAGCAATGAGAGAGATGCGTGGGTGTGAACTGTGTTTCCCGTGTGCGTGTGTGTGTGGGTGTGGGTGCGTGGGTGTTTGCTGTGCGAACTGATTCCATTTGAGCCTTAACAGCTGATGACACTTGTTTTACATTCCTTATATGCGGCCCTAAGCAAGAGAGAGAGAGAGAGTGTGTGTGTGTGTGTGTGTGTTGTGTGTTGTGTTGTGTGTTGTCGGCTGGAGCTGCTGTTGCTTCCACAGCACGGTTCTCTTCTGTTCCTTTGTTTTCTCTGTTCTGTTTTCAGCAGTGCAGTGTCCTGGGCCCCTGCATCGTGCAAGGCTCAGCTCACTCGAAATACACACGCATACACAACTGGTGAGAGAGAATAGGGGGCCTGAAGAAAAGGTGGCAGCAGCAAGAGAAGAGCAGCATCAACAACAACGAAAACGAGGTTTGTATGCTCGGGCAGCGCAGCCAATTTCACTGCGAATTGTGCTGTTGTTTTCGAAATCTCATTTTGTGTGGTGCAAAGCGCAACGCCCAGGCTGCTTGCAAAAAAAAATTAATTTGCCGATTGCTTCTTGCTGCTTGTTGCTTGCTTGCTCGCTTGTGATTGGAGCGGTTGCTTTCCCAACAACACACACGGCGCATGAAACACGCAGTCCTCGCTGTGCTTCTCTTCGCCTCTTCTTGTTGCTCGTGTGTGTCACTCTCCAGAAGCATCAGCACCAACCAGCCAGCCTTCGTGCTTTCGTACCTCATCTCTTCCAGGCCGGTTGGTGTTGCTCGTGGCCAACAGCGCAGTACCACCACCACTGCTACCACGCGGCTCACTGATTTGCCTGCCAGCCAACACTGCGGCGGTGGGTGATCAGCAATACATACCAGCAGATATATTCAGCAGCACCTCTGCCTTCATTTTCTTCCCTTCCATAATCTGGCCGTGCTCTCGTCTCTCCAAGACCCAACACAGACGCACACAACACCCGGCGTTGTTCCTGTTGTGTGTCTCGAAGCGTGTGAAGGAGACGTCACAGTCAAGCAGACACACACACACACACAAGAACTCGTCCCTGCGTCGTTGACACCAAGCGCCACCGCCGTTGATCGCTCTTGCTGCGTCACTCAAAGCAGCCACAAGCACAAGCATCTCAACCAGGTTTGGAGCCTGCAGTTAGAGCCATGCCACACACGCATACTTACTTGCATATATCACCCCCAGTGCAATAGAGACAAGAGAACAATCACCCTCTTGTTCTCCTCCTTCTCCACAACACACGCACACGCAAACACGCAACACACACGCACACGCACACGCAAACACACACACACACATGATCCATCACTGCCGTGTCCTTGTGTCAGGTGCCCGGTTGGTTGGTTGGTTGGTTGGGTCATTGTTCACCACCACCGCACGCATGTGTGTATGTGTGCAACCACACTCCACAGTCTCGCACTTTTCACACTTTCTTTCGTTTTCTCCTCGCCACTTACACCCTTTCCCCCCCCCACCACACTCTACGCCTACACACCAACGTCAACCATGACAGCCAACACAGCCATGGCGTCCCTCGACCCATCTGAACCAAGGCCACCACCTCTAGGCGGAGGCACAGCCACCGCCACCACCACAGCCACAGCAGCAACGCCGGGCGTGACTGTGCGCGATACCAAGACCCCCATGACCCCCATCAACATCACCCCCACCACCGTCAACACGGGCAACACCACCAACACAAGCACAGGCCGCGCCTACAAGAGGCACTCCAGGACCAAGGCAACAAGCCCGCTGGCAAAAACAAGTGAGACGGCACACGATACGCCGCCCTTTGCCGCGCGCACCTCTTCCTCTTGCTCCTCATCTTCGTCCTCTTCATCGTCGGTCTCCTCGTCACAGGAGTCGTCACAGGAGTCGCCACAGCAGTCACCGACGTTCGCGCCGACGGCGCTGCCGACTGCCACCCCGCGCCTGCACCACCACGCGCACTGCTTGAATCGGCGCCACCGCCACCGCGGCCGTCGCAGCTCATCATCATCAACAGCGACCACCACCACTATCACCACCGCCCACCACAGCAGCATTGTTCCCAGGCCAACCAGGCCCACAACCGCACAATCATCGTCATCGTCATCGTCATCATCACAGCCACTCCGCGTGCCGGACGGACCGCCACCACCCAACATCGCCAAGCTCCTCAAGCTCTCCGGCAAGAGCGAAGACGAAGTGGCGGAAGCCCTCGGCATTGACCACGTCGCCATGCACAACGTGGTGGTGCGTTTTTCTCTGCCCGTGCTTGCATGCACACACACGCACACACGCACACACGCACACACACACACGCACACACGCACACACACACATGCTCGCTTTGCATGCACACATGTCTTCATGCACGCATCTTTGCACACGCACAATCGCGAATACACCATTTCCTTTGTCTCACCCCCACCACACACACACACACCTTCCTTGCCTTCACAACATGTTTGCGCCACACCATGCAGCACAACCGCGTACCGGCCATCGGCCGCTGGGCGCCCGTGTTTGCAAAATGCACCTTGCTTGCACGCATGGGCCTCCTCAAGCTGCTCGGCTACAGCACAACAGCAGCCCCTCCTGCAGGGACCACAACGACTTGTGCTGACACGCAGCGGGACAGTGCCCCAACCATCAGCCCGTCATCGTCAACCACGTCCACGTGCTCGACGTGCACTACGGCTTCCATATCGCCATCATCATCATCCGATTCACTCTCCCCGCTGCCGTCTCCATCCACCTCCGCGTGCACATCCACATCGGGCTCGTGCACATTGCTCATGCCGTCACCAACTGCCGTTGCTGCTGGCGGTCATGGTGCTGATGGTGATGTTGATGGTGGTGCGGTTTTCACAGCTGCGACCCCACCACACCAGGACCAGCACGTGGCGCCGCCCTCCCCTGCATGCGACGCTGACAAGGAGGCGCGCGTCACACTGGTTGGCGGCAGCGACGGCACCCCTACGCGGGCCATGTCGACACAGAGGAGGCAGCTGCTGTCAAGCACGCTGACGTGCAGGTGCATTGCACAGCTGCAGGGCACGGCCGACAACGACACACCAGCGGCAAGCGCGCTGCAGGAACGAGCAGCACAAGAAACGCGCCATCCAACGCATGGGGAGAGGAAGCACGCCCACGAATTGGCTCCACAGACCAGCACGGTGCAGACAGCTCACTCACAGCAGGGGCAGGAAACGCCAGCGCACCGCCCTCACGAAGCAACACCCTCGCACAAGGACGCGCAACAACAGCAAGAGGAGCAACAGCAGCAGCAGCAAGGGCAAGAAGAACAGCAGGAACAACAACAACAACAACAACAACAACAACAACAACAGCAACAGCAAGAAGAACAGCAGCAGCAAGGGCAAGAAGAAGAAGCACAACAACAACAACAACAACAACAACAGCAGCAGCACGAAGAACAACAACAGCAGCAGCAGCAGCAGCAGCAAGGGCAAGAAGCGACGGCGATGGTGCGCCCGGCGTCAAACCACCGCCGCAAGCTGAGCGATGAGGTGCAGGCGCTGCGCCGTGCAGACCCAAAGCCTGTTGGCCGTCGCATCTTCGAGTACCTTAGCGCACGCGGTGATAACATTGTCAACCAGTGCAAGCAGTGCCTGATGCAAGGCTGGCGCGGCTGGGAGCAGCACAAACTCTCTGAGGAGCAGGTGAACGAGTTCTTTGCCGGAAACTGTAAGGAGGCCGAGGCTGTGGCCGACTTTCTCTTGCAACTGGGTCTCGCCACAGATGTGCGCACCCTCTTCTCCCTCTTCACCAGATAGCGTCATCCACACATTTAACCGCGCACCGCTCCACCTAAGTGCATCGTTATTCGCGCCGTGCATGTGCGTGTTGCGCGTGCGTCCAGTCGCTGAGAGAGTGCGCTGCCGTGACCATTGCTGTTTCTTTGGTGACGTGCGACATGTGATATGTGACTTCTTCACGTGCATCGTTTATTTTCGTGTGTGCTTGCGTGCTTGCATGCATGCATGTGCTTGTGCCCCGCCCCAATTTGTTATCGTATTTCTCGTCTCTGTTCTTCCCATGCTTGCTCTATCGCGTCACCTTCCGTTGCCTTTATATTGACGGCGGGCGGTGTTTTGGCCCGGTGTGCTTGAAACATGTGGGGCGCTTGCCACGCCAATACACACGATGGTTGCGCGACACGTGCGGCGTTCGCGTCGTGTCAAGAGAGACAAGGACACACACACACACACACACACACACACACACACACACACACACACACACACACACACACACACACACACACACACACACACACACACACACACACACACACACACACACACACACACACACACACACACACAAGAGTCATGATGGTGATTTGACTGAATTCAGCGCGCGAGGAGGTTCAGCTCATCCACGTTGCGCACAACCTGCCGTATGGCAACTGAGCACGAGGCCGTTTGAGTGCAATGACGCCAACAAGGGGCGCATTCTGTTTGACGACGAGCACACACGCGTGGTGATGTGCGACGGCTCGGAGTTTGTGTCCATCACCACGCGTGGGTGCGAGGCGCAGGACCGCGGCCACAGCCAGGACTGCGCGGCGCCGTCGTGTGCGAGCATCAAGAAGGTTTCACCGGATGCGTCGTCCGGTATGTACTACGTCGGGACAGTGGAGCCCGTGCCGCTGGTCTACTGCGACATGCGCAACAAGATCAGCCGCGGTGGAAACGGCACGCGCAGCAACCCTGGGTCAGACTGCTTCACCCTCAAGTCGCTGTTCAACATGCCCACGGGCACATACTGGCTGGACACGCCAACGGGCCTGGTGCAGGCATACTGCGACATGGACACAGACGGCGGTGGCTGGCAGCTGGTGTGGCTGCACGAGTACCTGCACACGCTCAGCCCTGGTGGTGACATGGCATTCTACAGCCAGGCATCGCAGCCGTGCACGGGCCTGGACCTGTCGTGGTGCAACACGCCGTCCAAGACGCAGCAGCGCGCGGTGGAGCAGATGACGGCTGCCTACCACAACGGCGCACTTCAGTACGCGTACAAGGCGCACTTCAACGGCCTGCTCGACACGGACTATCTTGGCGGCATCCTGCACTCGCCCAGCACGAAACTTGTGGACAGGTGCACCTCCGGGAATGGCATTCCACCCGAGCCCGTCTCTCCAGATCAGACCGATTACGCAATTGGTGGCATCACCTTTGACAAGGCAAACGCCCAGAAGTACAATGGGTGCGTTGACGTTTGCGTGTGCGTGCTTGTGTGTTTGTATGTGTGTGTGTGCGTGTGCATGTGCGTGTGTGTGTGTGTGTGGGTGTGTGTGTGTGCGTGTGCGTGTGTGCGTGTGCGTGTGCGTGTGCGTGTGGGTGGGTGTGGGGGTGGGTGTGTGGGTGTAGGTATGCGTGTTTGTGTCTTGTATGTGTATATGTGTGTGTGTTTGTCTGCCTGTGTGTGCGTGCGTGCGTGTGTGTGCGTGCGTGCGTGTGTGTGTATGTTTGTCTGCCTGTTTGTCTGCCTGTTTGTCTGCCTGTTTGTCTGCCTGTGCGTGTGTGTGTGTGTGTGTGTGCGTGCGTGTGTGTGTGTTTTGCTCGTTAACCTTTTGAAGCCTGAGAAAGCCTGCTTGCGTTGCTCCTCCTTCCATCACCATGCCTGCTCACACACACACACACACACACGTGTCCACCGCACAGCAACTGCGACACGGACCGGTACCGCCAGAGCAGCGGCCAGGACTGCCGCTGGGAAAACTGCGCCCCGCCAACCGGAAACCACAACCAGATGACGCTTGCCATCTTCATCCGTTGATCCTCTTTGTTCTTCCCCCCCCCCCCTCTGCCTTTCTCCTTGCTTGTCTTTTGTTGGGGTTCCTTCCTCACTGCTTGTGGCCTCGTTCCCCCTCCCCTTCCCCTCTCCTTCTCCTTTCCCCCCTTTCACCCCTCTTCCTCCTTTTTCAACTTTTCTGCCCTCGTGCTTTGAAACACGCACGGCCGCGTGTCGTTTGCTGTTGCCTGCAGCTACGTTTGTTTCTCACGCATGGTTTTCCTATGCTGACAACCTGTTGTTTTTGCTTGCTTGTTGCTTGCTTGCCACTTTCCGTGATTGACCATGCGTGTTGTTTTGTTGTTGTTTTGACTGCACGCTGTGCCCCCATCACCTGTTTCCGTTATCCATCCCCGATGGCCTTGCTTCTTCGTTTGCGTGCCGTGCATGGCTGACTCCCCCCCCCCCCTGAAGCCCAAAACTTGCGCTGTTCCTTGATTGATGACGATTTCAATGAAACCAACACACAGCCCACAGTATGAGCCAGCGTGAGCACATAAGGGGCCACGCAACAAGTGTGTGTGTGTGTGTGTGTGTGTGTGTGTGTGTGTTGACGGGTGCAAGAGCCACAACAACGAGATGCTCGGTTGGCTGCGGTGCGTATCTTGCTGCGTTGTTCGAGTGGTTCTATGGTCTTATGGTTGATGTCATCACAGACGTGGGCTGTATAAATGCTACGACTATTTGTGGAACGTGTGCGCTTGTAACTTGGCACTGCCAACGGCCAAAACAAACGCGCATGCACACGTGCCCTTCAACCCTTCAATCTTCCCCGCTTGCTCCCACCACACACACACAAACACACACACGCACACACACACAAACACACACACGCACACACACGCACGCACGCACGCACGCACACAAACACACAAACACTCATAATACAATACAAACGACTTAGATGAAAGTCTGTCCAAGTTCATCGGTTGCGATGGTCTTGACGACGTCACTGGCTCGTAGCGACTGCCGCCGACGGAGTGTCCAATTCGTAACTTCCGGCGCCCGGTGCTGCGGTGCCAACCGTGTTGTGCTCTCCGCTGCTGGTGCCTGGCCTTCGTGTTGTTGACCGCGCACACCTGTCAAGGACACACCCTGCTCGCCTGCCCTTGCATCATGGTACTGGCCACGTTGCTGCGACGTGTGCACACCATCACCACCACCACCACCAACGCCGTCACCGCCGCTGCCGATGGGGTTGCGTGTCGTTGGTGCCAGAAATCCGCGCTCGTTGCGGGAGCGGAAGGATGCGGTTGGTGGCTGTCGTCCAACAATCGGTGTCACTGTGCGCGTCCACTGCTTGTAACCGCCAACGTTCATGCCGTCACTCTCACCAGCATCCGCGATGCCGCCATAATTGCCACCCACCACATCATCGTGGTAGTAATTGTGGTAATCGCTAGCATCATCATCATCGTCGTTGTCGTCGTCGTCGTCGTCGTCGTCGTTGTGGTCGTCATCCATGTGCCCGCGACCCATCATGATATCGCCAGGATGCAGCCGGCGGTGGCGTGTATCATCAACAGCGAGCGACGGTTCCAACAGCACAGCGTCCAGTACATCAGCGTGATGCGAGGATGTGGTGGACTTGAACGACAGCCTCGACCCACGCTGCCAACGATCAATGCCATCACCACCGCCGCGTCTCCTGTGCTGGAAACTTCCGCCACGCTGTTGCCGTGGGTGCTGGTGACGATGGGCACTGGCTCGAACCGCACTCGCCTGATCACCAACCCTCTCGTCGTGGGCAAAGCCAGTCCGCACTGTTTCACGGTGCAGTGTTTGGTACTGGTGGCCCGAACTGGACTGTGGCGTTTGGTGGTGATGTGCAGCAGTCGTCGCTCCACGTGTCGAACGCACGTCACCTCGCAATGCTTCAGCCCCAGGTGACGACCACTGCTGCCCCATCATCATTGCGGTTGAGTATGCTGGCGGCGCGTGACGCTGCTGTTCTGCAACGACGCCAACGGCTCCAATGTCGCTTGCGCGAAGGGCCGCGGTACCTCGTTCGCGCTGTTGCTGCCGTGAGAAGTACTCATCATAGTCGCCCTCGAACCGCAACCTCTCCGGCTGGTGTCGCTGCTCATGGTCCTGCTGCTCGTCGTTGACGCGGTGCTGTTGCTGCTGGTCACGCATGCGTGCAGCTGTTGGTGCTTGCCGCCGCGCAATCTGCATTCCACTGTAAGTGAAGCCAGCATTCGCCCGTGCTGTGCGCACGTGGGCGAGGCCTTCCATCGCGCTCGAAGGGTGGTGATGTAAATGCCCCGCGCTTGGCGTGGCGTCGCTGGTCACGGTGCCATAATCATCACCACCGCCGCTCAAATCTGCAGGCGGCTGCGAGGAGGAAGCGCTTAGAGCCCCACCCCACAGCTGCGCCTGGCGGTGGTGCGCACGGTGCTGCTGATGATGATGATGCAATTGTCGCTGCTGGGACTGGCCCTGGTCTTGCAGACCAGCGTGCCAACTCATGCGCTGTTGCTCGTGTCGTGGCAACCACGTTGCTGAGGATGATGGTGATGCAATGAGCCAGCTGCCACGGCCAATGTGGGACCGTGACCGCACCCTGCGTGATTCCCCACCACCACCACCACCACCACCACCGCCACCGCCACCGCCACCACCACCACCGAAGCGTGCGTTGTCCTGGCGCGTATTCGTGCTGGAAACGGAGTCGTCGAGCGGCTGCGCGTCCTGCGTGTCCGCTGTCATCACTGTTGTTGCAACGCGATAGCTCGCACGCCGCGGGCGCCTTGCAGCACCTGTTGCCCGTTTTTCTGCGCCGGCTGCACCGCCCTCGTGTTGGCGTTGGCTGCGACCACTCTTGCGTCGCGTGGATGAGCGACTGGGTTGGTTCACGCGCACAAACGCAGACAGCACCGTGCTTCCCTCGCCGTGTTGCTCATGTGCGTGGTCTGTGTCAGGCCTCACCTCTGGGTGCTGCTGCTGTTGGTGATGAATGTTCGGGGCTGCCGATGGTGCTGCCGAAGCAGTGGAGGGATCCAGCCCGTCATCGCGCGAGTGCAATGCGATACGTCGGCGCATGCTGAGCCGGCGCGTGTATGTGGCAACAGGCATTGCGAGCGGGGCGTCAATGTCGGCGTACAAGAAGTCAATGCCACCGGTCGTGACCACGTTGCCAAACTCCACCGCAGGCAAGTCGTGCGACCATGCAGAGGAGCTGCGCGTGGTGGCTGTGGGTGCGCGATCTGCGGGGACCGGCACGAATATGTCCTCAACCTCCCGCGCAAGCTGAAGACGGTTGACGGTGTCGAGAACACTGCGCAGCCATATCAGCTGCAGTCGGCACAAGAGCGCGCGCGCGGGCTCAAAGCGTGCATCGTTGCCGCCAGGACCACCACGGCCACGGCTGTCTGGGTGTTCCTCTGCGTCGCTCAATGCATGGCGCAAGGACAAGGACGTCTCTGTGGAAGCACGAGACAGGCCAATGCTGGAGAGATCGTCTCCAAAGCTTGTCGAGGACACGGGGGAGGGCGTTGACATGCGAATACGGCGCCACACTTCTTCCAGGGATGAGCGTCCAACCACAGCACCACGCTCCCTGCCACCACTGCCGTGACCGGGACTCGATGCTGTTGGCGTTCGACCGACGGGTTGCGGGCGCGGTGAGCGCAGCAGGTGCGGGGATGAGGTGCTTGATCGCACGAGTGGCGATGATGTCTTGACGCGGCCAGCTACAGCTGCAGCGCTGCCCACACGGCGCATGATGGGGCGGGGGCTCTGTTGGGTGGTGCTGGTGGTGTCTGGCTGATGTGATGTCGATGGTGCAGAAGGCGCTGGTTGCCGCGGAGGTGACATCACGACGTTACTCTGCACCGCATCTGTCCATGCGCGCTCTTCATCAAACGACTCCACTTGTTGTTGTTGTTGTTGTTGTTGTTGTTGTTGTTGTTGTTGTTGTTGTTGTTGTTGTTGTTGTTGTTGTTGTTGTTGGCGTTGTTGTTGTTGGCGTTGTTGCTGTGGTTGTTGCTGTGGTTGTTGTTGTTGTTTCTTCCAGCGTGGAGGGCTCTTCAGCTCTTGTCCTGTTGCACGCTGCATTGCCTGTGCAATTCCAAAATCCAGCACTGCCAAACGGTTTCCACCACCACCACTACCACTGCCGTCTTTCCTTCGCGGGGGCGTGGCCAGTGCGCCAGGAGTGTCGGGCGAGGTATGATGCAGCGCTTCTGTTGCTGCTGCTGTTGAGCGGTGCGGCGTTCCCGATGCTGATGAGAAGGAAGTGGGCGGTGACCGAGGGGAACGGGGCGATAGCGGAGATTTGGCCGTGGGCGTCGCCGACAGGGAAAGTGGGCTCCCACGCAGGTCATATGTTTGCTCCTGCGCGTAATGCCACGCAGAGCGGAGTGCGTGGCGTGGGTCAGGCAGGCGCTCATCTCCACCGCCCGTGCCAACGCACAGCGTGACATCTGCCCCTCCTTGGCCCCCGTCAACGCTGCTGCCGAGCTTCGCCTCCAGCGTATTCAGGGCCTCAATCATCAGCGACAACACGTCCTCCTCTGCACGTGCGCGCCTGCGCGTGTTGGTGTGCTGCACAAACCGCGCGAGCCATGCCTTCTCCGCGCCACTCGCCTCCACGTCATTGCCGCTGATTGTCGACGAGGTCGCAATGGAGGAAACTGACGGCGCTGCCGACAGCCCCACCGGTGCCGATTGCTGCGAGTACAGCGGTGCAACACCGCCTTTGCCGCCTGTGCCACCCTGTGCCGGCTTCTCCCCAAAGGCGATGGAATGCCGCCTGGACATGCGGCGCCGAATGCCGTCGCGAAACCGACCAGCGAAGGACTGGCGGTGCGAATGATGGCGAGCTGTGCCCTCTGCATCGACCCCACGGCTGCCGCCAGAGTCATGTCTTTCTTCACCATCATCACCCTCTCTTCCTGCTCCACCACCGCGACCACCTCCTGTGTCGTCAGCGTCCTTCGTGTTGCTCTCGTCGTCACTGCCGCTGTGGCCAACATAGAAAGGGCGACGAGAACGATAACTGGCATTTCTGCCACGCTCACCACGAACAGCAACACCAGTTGAGTCGGTGGGTGTTGTGGATGTGTCTTCAGGCAGCTGTGTGAGAGCTGCTGTCGCGCGTGCGCCTTCCGACTGCTGGGCTGCTGAAGCACCGCTGCTGTGGCCGGTCGTGGTGCTGGTCGTGGTGCGGTTACTGCTGCTGCCGCTGTTGACCTTGCTGCCACTGTTGACTTTGCTGTCGCTGCTGCGTTTGCTGCGCCAGCTCATCCCGCGACGAGACGACCGGCGCGTGCTGCTGGCTGACGACGATGCCGGAGACGGCGCGCTCGTTGGAACGGCAACGGAGCGAGTCATGTCTGCGGGGATGAGAGGGGCAAGGCGCTGCACAACTGCACGCGCTGGGAAGCGAAGGCAGTCCTTGAACACCGACAGTGAAGCCACCTGTTCCGTCACGTCATCTGTAGGCGCCGCTGGCATTCTCCCAGCACCCATCAGCACCGCGCGAACCTCCCGCACGCACCGCTGCTCCACAGGCAACGACCACGAGCCCAGACGCGGCAACAGCTCCTGCTTGATGTACAGCGAGGCCAACGTGTCACCGTGCGCGTCATCCTTGGTCATATCAGACCACAGCTGGCTTCGGCCTGGTTGCTGTGCGAGATATTCACGCCGTCGTTGTCCTTGTTGTTGCTGCTGCTGTTGGCGATGGTGCAGAAGAACGTCTGTTGCCATGTCACTGGCAGCACTCGCGCTCGCACCAGCATTTGTTCCACCGCTGCTGCGGCCATTGGTTTTGTCGCCATCAGCCTCGCTGGCACCGGCACGGGCACCACCAAGGATGAGCCTCACTTGCTCTGCCAAGGAGAGCGGCTGCTGTTCGTTGGCATGGGCAGCGCCTCCGAAGATGTCTCGGGTGTCCCACGCCATGCCATCTTGCTCGCTGAACCCTGCTGCTGCTGTTGGTGTTGGTGTTGGTGTTGGTGTTGGTGTTGGTGTTGGTGTTGGTGTTGGTGTTTGTATTGTTGGTGCCGCGCTTTCGGTTGGTTTCCGTGCTGATGCTGATGCTGACACTGATGTTCCGTCGTCACCTGCGTTGGCGTCGGTGGTGCCCGTATCATCGCCCTGCGAGTGCAAGCGCAGCTGCGCTTCCACCAGGACGTCGTGCGCCACCATCATGACGTGAATGTCGGACAGCGTTTGTAGGTACTTGGCAATCAGCGTCTGCACGCCTGTCTCAAAGAGATGGCATGCGACGGCACACATGGCTGGCTGGAACACCGTGTCTTCTGTTGCCTTTGTTCGGATCAGCCACGGCCCAAGCTGCAGAGCAAGCGCATGCAGCCCATCACCTAGCTGGTACGTGTTTGCATCAGAGTCACCGCCCGCAGGTGGTGCAGACGGTGGAGGCACAAACGCGCTCCCGTTGCTGTTGCTGCTGCTGTGACTGTACCGGGCACTGCTGGCTGTGGTGTTGGTGCTGGTGCTGGCACCAGTGTGTGTCGCCGGGGGACGAAAGCTGCCGTGCTTGTGCTGCTTGTTCATGTCGATGTTGCCTCTGTTGCGGTGCTTGCTGCGGCTACGCTTTTGCTCTCGCCGGACCCACAAGGCAAGGCTGCGGCCGACCTCACTCCACGCCACTGTCTGCATGATGGCCGACACAAGGTCGTGGTTTGGGTGCTCGGTGTTGTTGAAGAGCGCGCCCTGCACCTGATATGGGGAGCACTCGCCATCTTGGCTGTATGTGCGCGTGAGGCAGGAGTAGCAGAGGCAGCGGCGGCACAGCTCCTCCTGATCATGCTCGCGTCCGCCCATTCCGCTGGCCATGGTCGCTGTTGTGCATGCGGAGAACGCACGCGACGACGCACGCGATGTGGCAGTGCTTGCGGCTGCACTGCTGTCGGGTGGCGGTTGTGGCCGGAAGAACGCAACATCGTATGCAGATGCCGGCATGTGTTGGGGGGAACTGGTCGCCTGCCGCACGAGCGACGCATGGCGGCGTCCTTGACGAGCAGGTGCCGCGTGCATTGCTGGCGACGCTGCTGGCACTGCCTCAGATGGTTCTGTGTCTGTTCTGGCTCCTTGTGGTGCTTGTGCAGCCGTTGGTGTCGTGCTCTCTGCTACACCTGTGCTGCTGCCATCGTCGGGGCCGCTGGCGTTGCTGCTGTGGCCACCTGGCATGTCCTTGGCAACTGAGGCCGCATGTTTTGGGTTTGGAGACAGTGCCCTCAACAGCATGGGATTGGGCTGGTGGTGCTGGTGCTGCGGCATGCGGTGTGTGGGTGTAGCTGAGGCGGCAGTGGAGGTGGCAACCGACACATCGGAGCCAGTGCGTGTGGAATCGACGGCGTGCGATGATGGCTGGTGCTGGATGCACGAAGATGGCAGCAGGACGAGGGGATCCTTCAGGCAGAGAATGTACTCCAGGAGGAGATGCGCAACAAAGTGGATGGGGGTGGTCTGGTCGGCAATGAGTGCCGTGTTGCCGTCACACACGCGTGTCCGAAACCGGTCATACACGTCCTGTCGTTTGGGCCACCGGTGGGCATAGGGACATCGAGAGGATCGCAAGCAAAGCAGTGAGTGGATGACGAGAAAGGGAGTGTCAGAGTGGCAAGCGAGTCCATCGCACAAGCAAGCAGCCTTGACATCAGGCCTGCATACCCACAGAGGAAAAGTTGCGGGCAGGCAGGATGGCCATGCTAACAATCACGTACGAACGAGCACAGGGACAATGATGCACACACGCGTGCACATGTACACACACATACAAGCATAAACAGCCACACACACAGACACGCACACAGACACAGACATGTACACACACAGACACAGACATGTACACAGACACAGACACAGACAGACACAGACAGACACAGACAGACACACACACAGACACACAAGCATACACAGCCACAGAGAGACGATTATACGCACCTGGTCTGTGCGAGGAATGTCTTGCAGAAAGGGGGTGACGATGGCCGTGGTGGACTCAAGAAGACGTTGACAGCAGACAACAACAAGATAGGGGACACGGCCACCCCACACTGTGGACTGGGGCTCCTGTCGCAACAACAGGGCTGGCGCAAAGCCCAGTGGGCCCTTCCACGGGGCATCCTTGAAGTAGTGCAGACCCTCCATGTGCTGCAGGGCTTGCGTTGTTGCGTCCAGCAGTGATTGCTGGGCCACCAACTCGGCCTCAGCCTCAGATGCCAGGTGGTGTCGGCGGTGTTGCGGCAATGACGGTGATGATGATGCTGATGACGATGACATAGATGAGGACAGCCATAATCCCGACGACGGCGCGCTCTGACGTGCGGGCGTGTGCATGCGAGCACGCGCGTGTGTTTGAATGTGTGTTTGGGGATGTGGCTGTTCTGGTGTGATGGTTGTATCGAGATCGTCGGCATCGTCATCACCATCGTCATCTCCGTTGCCGTTGCCGTTGCCGTCGTTCCTGGCTGGCGCGCACGGCACGGACAGCTGTGCCACGAGGCGCTGTGCGCGCGCGTGTGAGAGGCGGCAGCGCGGACACGTTGCTGTCATGCGGCAGCACCGGTGCTCCTTCCGCGCGAGAAAGTGGTGGGAGAGCAGCGTGTTGCCTGCACATGTGCCTTGAATACGCGGCACGCATGTGGGGTGGACGGCTTGCTTGCAGCAGCGGCAGGTGTAGCCTGGTTCCAGCAACCAAATGGCAGCGCCACAAACAAGGCACACGTCCATCTCGTCAAAGTCTGTCAGCAGCAGGATGTGCTTGTGTTGGATCAGCACAGGCGGGTGCTGGTGCCGCGGTCGCCTGTCACGCGGTGGAGCAAACAACACCGCAGGGAAAAGCACGGTGGTTGTACTGTTGGTGGTGCCCCGCTTTGCCGCGCTGCTGGCACTGCCACCTTTATCATGTGCTGTTGTGCTGGTGGTGGATGCACGCCTTCCGCTACTGCCGCGGCTGTGGCTGTTGGTTCCGCTGATGGTGCTGCCCCTCTGCTGCTTGCCGCCATCCTGTGCTTGGCTGCTGTTGAGGCCGCCGTCCTCGTTCGCAAGCAGCGCCTCAAACTGCTTCGGGAACCGCTTCGATTGCTTGCGCGTGTCGCGATCACGAAAGGCAACGCTACCACCAGCCGTAATCATGCCCTGCCATGCTGCTGACGATGTGCCGAGGTTGAAGCCCGCATAGCGCAGAATCACCGTGCGAAACAGCGACAGGCAGTGGTAGCGAACCTGTTTCTGCCACTCCTCCACGTCCACATCCGCGTCACCCATCGCGTCATCACTGTCGGTCCCATCGCACTCATCACTACCACCATCATGAGTGCTGTCGCGTTGCTGTTGTTGCTGGTGCTGTTTTTCTGCACTACTCCTGCTGTTGTTGTTACTTGTGCTGCTGTTGTTGTTGTTGCTGCTGCTGTTCTTTTCCTGCCCGTCGTCGTCTTGCTGTGCTTGTTCTTGTCTTTGCTGTTCTTCTATTTCTATTTGGTCTGTCTCTGAGGTCTCATGCTTCCCTTCCGCTTTCGTCTCTTTGGTCTTGCCCTTGGTGCTGCTCTTGCTGCGCTTCCAGTCGTTTGACCTCTGCTCGCTGTGTTTGTGTTTGTGTTTGTGTTTGTGTTTGTGCTTGTGCTTGTGCTTGTGCTTGTGCTTCTTCTTTTCCTCACTGCTGCTGTCGTTGCTGGCTGCCATGGGCTGTCGCTGCTGCTGTTGCTCACGCGCCATGCTGGAGAGGACTGCGTCAACGTGCAGCACAAACACCTCCATGATGTCCTTGGCTGTTTTCATGTGCGTCATCGCAGTGCACCCGGTGCAGAGAAGCCCGTGCAGACTGGAAGCAAACTGCAGCCGCAGCGCCCACAGCGCGCGCAAGAACGCCTGCCCGCCAAGGGTCAGCCCCATCTGGTGGCGGATGTACTGCGCCACCTGCGCCAGGAACGTGTCGAGCCCAATGGCGCTCTGTAGGGTGTCCAGCCTCGCCGCTGACAAGCGCGTGGGCGCATCGGCGTGGGCGTCCTCCGTGGCGGGATGCACGATGGCGCGACCCAGGCCAGCACCACGCCCTCGATAGTCGTTGAAGCAGAGCATGATGTACCGCGCGGGGGTGGCAGGGAACGTCAGCGTTTGCTGCGGAAGAACGTCGCCACCTGCAGCACGCCGCTGCCGCTCGCCCAGGGTCGCACCACGCACGCTATCCAGGACCAGGGAGCCGAGCTCATACCAGTTAAGGGACTGCAGCTCGCTTGGGCTGTAATCACCAAACACACGCGTGCGCGTCTCCACGCTCTTTTCCAGCTCTTCTGCTGACAGGCGCTTGCTATTGCTGTTGACAGAACCGGCGGTGTCGCCTTGGTCGTTCAGGCGCCTGCTCTTCTTTCTCTTCTCTAGCGCCTTCTTCTCCTTTTGCTGCTGCTGCTTCTTCTTCTTCTTGATCTTCTTCTTCGATCTTCTTCGCTCTCTATCCCTCTGCTTGTCCACATTTGTGTTCTTGACCCCGTTCTTGGTGCTTGCAAGCACGCCCCCGCCACCACTGGCATCAGCACCCTCTTCAGTCTCGTCGTCATCCGCGTCAGCGTCATCATTGCCTTCTTCATTCTCTTCGTCCTCCCCATCATCTTCGTCAATGTCCTCAAGGTTTGAAGCTCGGTTCTTGCGCCCCCGCTTCGTGCGACGCGACAGCCTGCCTTGCCGGTGCTGGTGTTGCTGCTGCTGTGTAAGGGACGGCTTGAGGAGTGCATACGCCGTCACGGTGCGGCTTCCGCGCTCTGTGAGCGAGTCGTTGCTGCCCGTGTTGGAGAAGGAGATGGCAGACACCGAGGTGGCGCTGCGGAGGTCAAGGACAAGGCCCGGGCCAGTCGCACCCGTCTTCATGATCCAGACACACTCCGAGCAGTCGCCGTATGAATCCGTCAAGAGGTTGGCGGGATTGTAGGCCTGTGAAGTGGCGAGGTCATCGCACAGGCTCCACGCAACGACATACATTACGTGGCGGCGTGTGGGCTTCGTTGCAGCGAGGAGGGCGAGTGCCTGCTCGGAGAGCTCGTACTTCGCCACGGCGCTTGTCATCCACTCTGTCTCATCATCTGCAGCATCCTGCAGGGAACTGTTGCGTGTGCTCTTTGATGTGGCTGCATTGGCAGACGCCTCATGTGGTTGCCGGTGTTGTTGTGAATGTAAATCTTCACCGCCAAGGGCACCTGCGCCGAGCTGGGCTTCTTCTGGGATGGCGGCCGCGCTTTTGTGTTGCTGTTGCTGCTGTTGCCGCTGTTGCTGCTGTTGGTGTCGCGGATGGCCACCCTTGACGCGCTTGGACCAGGTTCGCTTGCCCACCTCCAACGGCAAAGGCTTGAGCGCCACAAACTCGGCCTCGCCTGCCGCCTCTTGGTCCTGAAAGTCGCTCAGTGTGATCGGCGTAGCATCTGAAGGAGCTTCATGGTGTGTCTGCGACGCGCTGTGCTGGGCGGCCTGTTCTTCTTCGTGCTGGTTCTTTAGCTCCACTGAACTGCTTTCCGCAACGGTGTCAATGTTGTGGCTGGGGTCGTTGTTGTTGTCTGCCTTTGCGCTACCATCTTGACTGTTGTCCGTGCTTGCAAGCAAAGTAGGTTGTTGTTGTTGTTGTTGTTGTTGTTGTTGTTGTTGTTGTTGTTGTTGTTGTTGTTGTTGTTGTTGTTGTTGTTGTTGTTGTTGTTGTTGTTGTTGTTGTTGTTGTTGTTGTGTAAGTGTGGCGGTGCTGCCCTGTGCTGTGCTCCCGGAGGCAGAGCTTGCCTCCGAAAGAGCCAGGGCGAGTGCAGCACGCGATGGTGATGATGTTGAGGGTGTGTGGTGTGCCGGGATGGTTGCGCTGGCAGCCTGGCGAGCAGCCGGTGCAAGGCCGAAGAAAAAGTCCTGGTGGCTGCGAGAGCTCAGGCGTCGCACCAGCTTGCCTTTTGCATCTTTGCCGGCCATGCCACTGGTGGCAGTGTTGCCAGTATGACGGCCACTGCCACTGCCACTCAGTCACTGCAACTGTCCTGTGCGGAGTGGTTGGGCCGCATGCAAAAGTGCAAAGGCTTGTGTCCTCTGTGTGTGTCGGTCGGTCGGTTGTTGCTGGAAGCCGTTAGATTGAGACTGTGACGTGCAAGATAGCACAGGCAGCTGCCTGTCCACGAGTGTTGCTGGTGCGTCACACAACACAGAAGGCTGCTGCTGCTGCTCAATAGGATTGTCCGATCGCCACGCCCGCGGTGTTGTGTGTCTGTCTCCGCACTTGATGTTTGGTGGCGACAACACAAGACCGGCACGACAGCCAGCGATGGGAGAAATACGCACCCACCAACCAAACACAACGCGCAACAACAAGCAAAGCGCACAAGGAAAAAACCAAAACAAGGAAATGAGTGGCGCAAAAGATTTGAACTGTGTTGTTGCGTGCGGTGCTGTCTGTGTGCTGTGTGCTGTAAGTGTGTGTGTGTGTGTGTGTGTGTGTGTGCGTGTGTGTGCGCGCGCGTAGGTGTGTCTTTGGATGTCTGTGTGTGAGTGTGTGCGTGTGTCTTGGGATGTGTGTGTATGTGCTGCGTGTGCGTGTGTTTGTGGTGGATTCACATCAATTCTTTCGTTCTTCTTTTCTTCTTTTCAGTGTGTTGTGGCAGACACGCCTTTTCCAGGAGCCAACAAACCAGCAAGCCAGCAAGCCAGTTAGGAAGTCACCAGGCAGCAATCTCCTTCGTTAACACGACCAGCATACCTGCGGAACCTTGCTTGCATGCAAGCACGAGTACACCCCGTTCCTTCCCCACCACAACCCGCACCCCCTTAGTGTTCGTCTTTGCCTTGGTCAAATGTGAATGTGTGAGACGACGACAGCACGGCGCACACGAGCTCCTGTCGTAACAAAAGAAGCAAGAGAGCAAGAGAGCAAGAGACAGAAACGCCCAGAGGACCGAATGAGGAAATGACACACACGCGAAGAGCACAAGAACACAAAGTGTTACAACATCTTGCGTTGTTGGCAGCTTTCCACAGCCGAACACACGCCCACCTGCGTCATGTTGAGAATCCTAAGCGCACACTCGACGTCTGCATCGGAGGTGGAGGCTGCAGGCTGCATGCCAAAGGACAATGTCGGCCCAGGTCTGCCAAGAGCCAGTTTCAGAGTTGGACAAGCCATGTCACTGGCACGCCGCCGCACAGATAGATTTTACAAAGGCTACCGCACACACAACGTGCTCATGCAAGCCCTTGTGCGAGCCCTTGTGCGCATGCATGCACCCACCAAAGCACCAACACACGCACCACATGCACACCAACACCCGCACCACATGCACACACACGCACACACACGCACACACACGCACACACGCACACGCAGCACTTATTCGCATTCTTCATCACGCTTGAGGGCTTACCTGTCATGTCTCGTTGATGACGAAGACAGAGGCCAGTGATGCTGGCGGTGGGCCTCCTCCTGCTGTCTCAGCTGTGCCAGCAAGGAAATGTGTTGCAAGTGCAGCTTGTAGAGAATGTCTTGAATCTCGGATGCCGCGATCTCATCTGTACAACGTGGCAAGTAGACCGCAAGAGAGAAGCACGGGCAGGATGACTCAATGGCTCAATGACTCGATGAGGGCTGTGTGGCAGGGCACTGAAAGTGTACGTGTTGAGGGGATGTGCTGAACGTGTAGAGCAGATTTGCACCACCCTGGCGCGCCGTGGCACCCTGTGCTGTTGCACATTGCAGCATCAAGTGCTTGCAAGCAAACACAACTGACCGATGGTGTGGAGGTGCTGCAGTGGTTCCTCTGCAGGCCACGCCGCTGGGAAGTGAGTAGGAGGCAGTGGCGTGTGCTGCTGAAGATCATAGTGCATCGAGGCTGAGCTGTGGGTTGGATAGTGTTGGCACTGCTGGTGATGCAACTGATGGTACATGTGCGAGTGTTGGGGCGCGTAACTTGTCATAGCTGCCGCAGTTGAGGACACCGGCAGTGGGGACGTTGCCTGTGGTGCTGGTGGCTTTGTCGTTAGTGGGGTCACTTGAGCCAGTTGGTGAGAGCCGTACACATCCAACCCTGGGTATGTTCTTGTCGCCGTTCCTGATGGCTGCTCCTCGAACCCCTGCTGTTGATTCTGTTGATCGTACTCTTCTTCTTGCACTGCGCCGAAGGCCTGTTGTAGCTGCAGCTGTGGGTGTGTCCGAAGGGGCAAGGCGTACTGGCGGAGGGTGGCGGGCGAGCTGGGTCGGAGTGCAACCTCGGCAGGGAGGCGCCGCTGTACCAGCTCTTCTTCGTAGCCGGTGGATTGCTTGTTCATTGAAGGCGAGCTTGGTGGCAGCCTGGTGTTCGCACCAGTAGGTACATGCAAGCTGCTTCCTCGTGCGCTGCTGACCAGGTCTGTAGATCCCGAAGGGGATGCTGGTGTTCTTGAGGTGACGCTGCTTCCACTCGCCAGCAATGGGAGTGTTGAAGCCTTTGAAGTTGCAGACCTGCTGCTGTTGCCACTGCCGCCGTCACTGCTGTCGGCGGAATTACGGCTGCTGCTGTTCGTGCTGTTGTTGTGGCTCTTGTCTGCGATGTTGTTGCTGCGGCTTCTGGTGTCGTTTCGGGCTCGCACAGCTGTGAGCGAGACAGGCAGGGAAGGCATCTTCCCTTTCGGCAGCGGTAGCAACAGCTGCTGGTCTTGTTGCTGCTGCTTGAAGTTGAACATTGCCAGAGAGTTGTTTGTTGGAGTTGCTGGCTCAGTCGCTCCGGTCCCTTTCCCAGTCGGCGTGGCAAAAGCAGCTGGGCTAGCTGCATGGCGTGCATGTGCGCTTTCGTCGCTGCTATTGTTGCTGCTGTCATTCTTTGTGCGCTTGTTGCGTGTCCCCTCAGCATCCGTGCGCTCAGGGTGCAGGGTCCCGCTTGAACCAAGGAATTCAGCTGCCTCTTCATGACCATGGTCGTGACAGCTCCTCTGGCGTTCGTAAGTCACGCTTGGCGTGAGCGATCTTTCAAAGTTGAGTCTGCGGGCCATGAAGAAGGGTGTGCTGGAGTGTGCGTGTGCGTTTGTGTATGTATGTATGTGTGTTTGTGCGTGCGCGTGTCCTTGAAGCAGTGCAGGGAGGTAAAGAAGTTTGGCGGGAAAGTGAGTGTTGGATGAGTAGTCGGAAGGTTCAGGTTTGAGGGAGTGAGGGTTTGCACACGACCACGTTGTAAATTCGCGCCATCTTCTCCACATTACAGAGTCATTATTCAGACAGACAGACAGACAGACACACACACAGACAGACACACATGTCCGATTGGCTTTCTTTATGTGCTCGCGTGGGCAGTGTGGGACTGCCAAGAGCCAGAAAGCAGCATGTGAAGACAGAAATGCTTTGTCAATCAAGAGATGTGGGCGTGCGCGTGTTGTGGTGGTGGCGGCATTCGCTTCACAGGCAGCGCCACAAACGGCAACAAACGATGACAGACGACAACAGTCAACAACAGACGGTCAATGACGACAAAGGGCAATGCATCACGTGCGTCCCAGACAAGGATTATCACACTGATGCACCATACACACCACACACACACACACACAAGCAAGGAAGCAACAAAGCAGACGGGAACATGCAGTAAACAGCAGCAACTACTCAGGAGGAAGAAAGTACAGTATACCAAGCACACAAACAGCACATGCACAAACAACACGGTCACTCTACACACCAAGTCATCAAGACTCGTACATGGCCAGTTTGCGTGTCAATTCTGCGCACGATGTGTGATGTGTGTGCATGTGTGTGTGTGAGGGGATTGCCTGGGAGGTATGGAACGTGCAAACGCGGCGACACACACACATGCACACGCACACACACATGCATGCACACACATGCACACACACACACACGTACATGCACACGCACACACGCGCACACGCACACACATGCACACACACCACACACAATGCACACACCCCACACACAGCAGACCAAGCAAGACTCACCATCGATCCGCTTGTCCTTGAGCTTGACAAGCTGCTCCATCTTCCGCACTTTGACCTTCAGGATCTCGATGGTCTCCTGGTAGTCCATGATGCTCTGGTCCTTGTCCATCAGCGCCTGCACTGGATCCTCAATGTCCTCATATGCCGGCGAGTCGAGCACTTCCGCAAAGCTGTTGTGTCTGGGTAGAGGGGATATCGTGGATAGCGAGGGTGGAGAGGCGGGCAATGGTACATATTGTGCGTGCGTGTGGGTATCGGTGAGCGGTTTCGTGCTTGAGCAGAAAAGTAGGCGAGACAGCGAGAAACAAGAGAACTACAGAACTACAGAACAAAGCAACAAAGGAAGCACAAGCGAAGCACAAGCGTGTTGGTGCGATTGCAAGCTCGCGTGTATTTGGGTGGGGTGCTGTGAGCCAGAGAGCGCCCTGTTGTTCTCTTCTCTCTCCCTCTCGCCCACTGTCATGCGAGCAAGGCGCACAAGCACAGTTGCTCATCATGACACGGCGACGTACTGCTCCTGTGGTTTGTCGCTTGCTGCCTTCTTCGGTTTCCGCCTTTTCTTTGGCTCGAGGTCGCCCCAGCCCGGCGTCTTTTGTGAATCGCGGGTGTCAATCCCTGCTCGTCGTTGCATGTACTGACAGTCATACAGAAAACATTCCGGTGCGAGCATTATGTCAGCATGGGCAAGGAACAGCACGTGGCAACACAAAACAAGACACACGAAACCGTTGCACAGGGGTGCAAAGGTGACACACATACACAGACAGACACACGCACACGCACACAGATACACACAGATACACACACACACACACACACACACACAGACAGGCACACGCACACACACACACACACACACACACACACAACACACACCTGCTCGATTTTGACGCGGAGGTTGCTGAGGACAACCTCCACAACGCCGGCCTTGTTGTTCACGACACCTTTGACGACATTCTCCGGCACGGTCAGCCCCAGTTTCTTGAACACTTTGGCTGCACATGCGCGCGCGCGTGTGTGTGAGTGTGTGAGTAGAAGAGGGATAGAAAGGGGAGTGAGCTCAAGTGCTTCTTAAGTTGCTGACAACTGACTGATCAGAGACACAAACTGACGTGCGATTGCACATACTCAATCCACACAACACACCACGCCACACACACATGCACATGAGCATGGTCTCACCGTTGAGTGTGTGCCAGTTGTCCAACTTTTGTCTGGATGAGCTTGCTGGGGAGTAGTTGTGAAGCTCAACGAGCTTTGGAATGAAGTGGTGTACAACCTCCGCCACCATAACTGTGTTGGCAAGCAGCGGCGCGTGAGGCAAGGGATAGTCGAAGAACAGCGGGACAGGGCGAAAGCACAAGTATGCATACAAACAAGCATGTGCATAAAAACAGGCACGTGCATATGCGCACCCATTCAAACAAGCATGACTGTATTACGTTCACACACTGACACGCGCTCACAGACAGACAGACAGACAGACAGACAGACAGACAGACAGACAGACAGACAGACACACACACACACACACACACACACACACACACACACACACACAGACAGACACGCACACACACACACACACAACGTCAGTAACGCACCGCCATCGCTAAAGTCACGGGCGATGTTCTTCTTTGGCCTGGACAATGGAACTTCATCAATCCACGCATACAAGTGTTGCAGTTCTGTCTCGTCCATTCCGCTCATCGTGGCAGTCAGTCGTCGGGGCGCACACAACAAACAAAGAACGACGGTGATCTCCGCACGCCAACAATAACACAAATCAGAGAGACCGAGACAATCAAAGGAGCAGCGGCACAGCAATGATCCGAGTTTCTCTTGCTGTACAGTGGGTGGTGGTGGTGGTGGTGGTAGGATCAAGTAGCCAACAACAAGCCAGGGGAGATGGATGGATATGGCACGCAAGCGAGGGCAAGGTCGGTCGCGAGGGGGATGGTGGTGGTTGTTTGGATGTTTGGCTGTTGTTCGTTTTTGCGTTTGCGTTTGTTTGTGTGCGTCAAGGGCAAAGTCAAAATTGCTTTCCAGGTCAAAGGTAAAAATTGACCTCACGTGGTTTGGTTGTTTGCGTGTGTCGTCCTGCCTGTTGTGTCACACACATCATGCATGTCATATGTCACATCGTGTTCACGTGTTTGGAGTCCACCCACTCACGCCGCACGCATGAACTGTAAACTCACAATCAGCTAGCTAGCTGTGTACTTCTTGGCTTGTTGGCTTGTTGCGCGCAAACACCCGCGCAACAGCGGTGGCGGCGGCAAGACAACGAGCAAGCAGGCAAGCAAGTGAGCAAGAAGGGGGAAAGCAGGGAAAAAGAACAAGGGAAAAGAAGAAAGAAAAGGAGAAGAGCAACAGAGCTTCGCATGTCAATCAAGGCTGTCAATTACGATAATGTAAGCTACAAGCTCGGGTCTTCCCTCCACAGCGAACGAGTCAACAAAACAAACAAACAAGACACAACACACACACACACACACAAACAAACAAACAAATAAACAAACAAACACACGCAAGCAAAGAGACAAAACACATGCAAACAAGCCAACAAACAGAGAAGAAGAGTACGGCCACAAGGGAGAGAAGAGGAGCAATACAATAATCAGCAAAACGAGAAATATATCGCTGTCTGGTTCGATCAAACACAAAAGTCACTGCTACACATCGCGGTCAAACCCCACACGACCATCACTTGTCAACCACACACCACACCACAGGACACATTCATTTCACCACCACGTCAAGTCGTTTACATCAACCATCACAAACTGACGCCATCACTCTCCATCACAACATGTGCCTTGGTTATGGCAGATCACATCACACCCGCGTCCCCCACACCCCCCCCCCCACACCCCAAAGATGGCTGCGCGCATCACGCTGGCTGCGGTGCGTCCTGCACGGCACCGTAGCGCGCCTGCGGTGGGGCATTCCGCCGACGAGAGCGTGCAGGATCACTTCGTGACGCCTTGGCTGCATCCTTGCTGGCGGCTGCAGCACTGCGGCTGCTCGGGCCACAGCACCCGACCCGCCTCAGCAGCTCGGAGAGGCCCCAGTCGTCCCAGGCCAGCGCGCCTCGCAGGAACACGTACAGGAAAAACACGTCAATGAGCCAGTAGCCGCCAAGGTAGATCCACTCCTGCCGGCCGCCCAGGTCGCCCTCAGCCATGACAAAGTACGTGTACTCCATCTCACTGCCGAGCGTAAACAGAACCAGCCACGAGGAAAGGTGCGCCCCGGCCCAGGGCGCAATCCACCCGCGCCCGGAGGAGCCGCTCGACTGCGAGCGTGCAACACCGCCAACGGTACCAGCGTGCTCACGTTGCTGTGGTTCATGTTGCAGGCCCTCCTCGAGCGAAACGGCGACGGCGTCGACGGTGGACGAGGGCATGCTATCCACACCACCGGCGCCACCTGCACGCGCGCAGTCATCGTGCTCGTTGCCGCTGCCGGCGCTGCTTGTGCTGCCGTCACGCCTCCCTCGGCCCCGCGCTGCTGCTGCTGCTGCTGCTGTTGTTGCGGTTGCGGTTGTGGTTGGCTGCGTAGGCGAAGCAAGCAGCCCCGTGCGCTCTGTGGCCGCGTACTGCGCATGGCGCGTGTTGTACGGGTGTGACGGGAACGGGTGAAGCAGGCGCGGTGTCAGCACACGTGTGCGCTGCAGGCTGATCATGCGCGTCTTGGAGTTGAGAGCCAGGTGGTTGACCAGGGCAAGCCCGCACAGCACGAGCGTGCGGAAGTTGTACAGGGCAATGTGCACCACGTCCATGGGGTAGTGGTCTTCTTCAAGGTGCTCTGCCGTGTGGTAGCTCACATACACGCCGTTGATAAACGCCAGCAGCACCACCACAAAGCGGAACGTGTCCCACAGAAACTGCAAAATGCCGCGGTGCCAAACAAAGCGGTCCCAGTGCCGGAACGCCGTGACGAGGAAAAACAGACAGACGAGCGAGCCCAGGCTCAGGGTCGGGGCGCTGTAGATGGAGGTCACAGATCCGTGCGCCAAGCGGCGGTGGGACGGCACGCTCGACATCTGTGCAGGGCGAAGACAATGGCAGGAGACAATAAGGCAAGGAAGGAGAAGGAGGGGGAAGAAGGCGCGATGTGTAACAACAAGGGGTGGGTGAGTGCACGGTCAAGGGCACGAGAAGGCAAAGGGCCAAAATGGGGGCACGCAAACGCAGCATATCAGCATGCACGCGCGCGCGCGTGTGTGTTCCGTAGTTGTTTTCACTGCTGGCTATCGTTCGTACCTGAGCGATGGTAAGGCCCCACAGCACCAACGTGACAAACGCCAGGCCCATGGCAAACCGCTTAATGTATTTGGCAAAGCGTCGCCGCTGGAAGCACGTGGGAGGAAGGAGGAGCAACAGCAAGGCACCATGGCGTTATGTGAGGATATTGTCATTTGTTTTGTTTGGGGATAGGCGTGAGAAGTCAAGCACACCTTGCATGGACGGACGGATGTACACGTGTGCGCAACGAGTACAGCAAACAGAACACACACACACACACACATCGCACACGTACAGAGTGCATACTGCGGCTTGCACCCACGCGCATACATATATATGCACACACACACACACACACATGTGCGCACTTACACAGCGCGCACTTACCGAGTCCGTTGGCGCGAGGTGCAGAGCATCAGGCAGGCTGTTGACAGAGAGGGTGCCGGAAGAGACCGGGTTGCGACGCATGCCGCCACCGCGACCATCCTGGCTGTCATCACCATCATCATCAGGATTGTCATCCGCGTATGGGTGGTGGCGGTGGTGGTGGCCCTTGAATGCACGCGCAACCATCACGTCGCCACGATAGCCGCTGCTCACGCCGCTCCACGCACGCCGCCCTTCCGCCGCATGCACGTGCATGACTTGGTCGGGGTGGTAAGTGCTGTTGTCTGTACTGTGCGGCCTCGGGCTGTCAACACCTGTATCGTCCCGCTCGCCACTGCCGTGTGATGTTGGCGATCCAATGGGACCGCGCCCCCCGCCGGCTCGCGTGCCCCAACCACGCTGCTGCTGCTGCTGCTGCTGCTGCTGCTGTCGCTCGCGGCGGCGGCGGTGGCGACGGGCGCTGCTGCTGCTGTGCTGATGGCGGTGTTGGCGGTGATCGTTGCGGTGGCCGTGGTGAGCAGACGGCGGGTGGTGGCCGTGGCCGTGTCCGGAGGCTGCGAGTTCCAGCTCCATGAGCGAGGAGGAGGCCATTGCCTGTTCGCGGCCGGCCCGCTTGTGCTCCTGCAGCAGCTGCTTCAGCTCGCGCCGGTCCACAACCTGCAGCAGCTCGTCAATGTGCGCCGTGTCGCGGGCAAGCGCAGGGCACCAGGCCAGCGCCGTGTACACGTCGTACAAGCGGTCGTACTCGCAGCCCTCCACCAGCAGCCGCAGCGCCGGCTCGTAGTTGAGGTTGGCGGTGCCTAGGCGGAGGTACGAGACATAGTCCGCTCCAAAGTCCATCAGCGTCTCCACAGCCAGCTGCAGGCCTGGTGGTTGACGGGGGGGGGAGGGAGGGAGCGGTGGTGCAAGGGCGGTCAGGCAAGCGATGGCACAAGGCAAGTGAAGAGAGGAAAGGGGGGGGGGAGAGAGAGCAAGCAAGATAAGAGGCAAGAGGGAAAACCAAAACTAAACACATGACGTCCAACAGCAGGCGCTGCAGCAGCCAGAACGTAGCGACCGCACACACATAACGAACCGAGGCTGGTGAGGGATTCTGCGGGCATGGAGACGAGGTGGATGAGCTTGGGAGTGCCGGAGGAGGTGAGCTGGGCGTTGGTGCAAATGGCGCGGACACATGGGTCGTCACGGCGATTCCAGTCAATGGTGGTGAGGAGCCGCATGCTGGCAATGGCACCAGGCGACGTGAACATGTTCTGGCGCGCGCATGGGGCAGCAAGCAAGTCCTTCTGCGAGGTGGCATCTGCAGACGGGTCGCGGGCCGTGATGGTGGTGGTGGTAGTGGCGACGGAAAGGGAGAAAGGGACTGTGAGCGTGGTGGGGCAAGGCTGCGCGCGCATTCATGCCAACACGAACAGACATGACGCATCACCGACGACACCGGATCCACCAAGAGGGGGCATACAATACGCAACACGGACGGCGCTTCACACGTTCATATGCACGCACCGAGTTGGAGAAAGGAGGCGATGCTGGCGAGGGGCTGCTCAAGAAACTTGTTGACGCCATAACACGCGCAGAAGACGCGGTCCCAGTAGGGGATGTTGTAGCGAGCAAGCACCGAGGGGATGGGCTCCTCGGTGGCGTGCTGCAGCGTGCGCAGCAGACAGCGGACCACCCTGGTGACAGAGGGGCACAAAGGGATGGGGGGGGATAAAGAAGGGATGGGGGATAAGAAAGGGGTGGGTGATAAGAAAGGGATGGGGGGGGGGAAAGGATGACAGGCAAATACACACACAGAGCACACGCACAGAGCACACGCACAAAGCACACACACACACACACACACACACACACACACACACACACACACACACACACACACAGCACACGCACACACAGACAAACTGGGCAACTTACGAGACGCAGTCGGCGGTGTAGAGGGGTGGGATGTGAAGTGTGGAGGTGAGGGCGTGGGGAGGACAGCACAGCAGCGCATGGAACGAAAGCTCCTGTGCAATTGAACAAAACGAGCATATGACGGGAAATGACGTGGTTATGATGGAGCAGAACAGTACAATATGTGGCGGAGATGGAGGTGTGAGCGTTTGATGGGTCATGATCAACATCATCACAAACATGTCATCATCGTGGGCCATCATGACGCAAGGGCGGAACGACAGCACAAAAAACACAAGGGCACTCAAAAACGAGTCAGCGATAATGCATCACTGCTACTGTCGTTCGTTCGTGTGTGTGTGTGTGTGTGTGTGTGTGTGTGTGTGTGCGTGCGTGCGTGTGTGTGTGTGTGTGTGTGTGTGTGTGTGTGTGCGTGCGTGTGTGTGTGTGTGTGTGTGCGTGTGCGCGCGTTTGGGTGCTTGCATGTTGCATTGCATACCTGTTGCCTGATGATGACGGAGAGTTCCCTGTAACCGTGTGCAGCGACAAGTGCCGCCAGGTCGTTCGCCTCCAGCTGCAGCAGATTCAGCGCAGAGGCTGGCACACAGTCAGTCGTGTTTGTGGGTTTGGGATGAGAGTGAGTGAATGTGTGTGTGTGTGTGATTGAGAGAGAGAGTGTGTGTGTGTGTGTGTGGAAGTGAGAGTGAGTGAGTGAGTGAGTGAGAGAGTGAGAGAGTGAGTGAGTGAGTGAGTGAGTGAGTGAGTGAGAGAGTGAGTGAGAGAGTGAGTGAGAGAGTGAGTGAGTGCGGAAGGTGCCACATGACATGACATGATGTGATGGGGTACCTTGGACGGCAGGCGGCTTTGGTTGGTTGTGGCCCAGGGGGCGGCATGCCACCTCGCGAATGAGCTTGACGGCCTGCTGGCCGTGGGAGGAGACGGTGGTGGCGCCTTGCAGCTCACGCGTGGTGGTTGCGCGCAGCGTCATCTCGATGGTGCGCGACGAACCGAAGCGAAAGAAGACGAGGTCGTACGTCAGCGGGGATGCGCCAGCAAACGCGCTCACCGCATACAGCCCCAGCATGTCGTCCACAGCTGGAAGCGAGCACACGTTTGCGTACAGATGCGTTGTTTGGTGTATGCGTGCGTGCGTACATGTATGAATGTAGGTATACGCATGTGTGTACAAATGTATGTGGACGCATGTGTGTGTGTATGTGTGAGCAGAGTGACATGAATACACAACGGCGCGGCAAGGCGAATGCATGCATGCAAAGGCAGAGACAATCACGCGCGTGATCAGGGCCCCACTTGAGCCGAAACACAACGTGCACACCCGACGTGCACACATGATCCTATCATCACACATCCCAGACTGGCATTGCAGCGTGGTTGACTGGCTTACCGTATCCGCTGAGCATGTCCCTGTTGGCGTTGTTGATATAGAGGCGAAAGCGGCGCGTGTGCGTGTTGCCTCGGTCATCTTGGCGCGCGAACCAGCCGAAATAGACGGCTGGCACCAGCCCCTGAACACCCGTGCTGCTGGCAGCTGCGTTGGCATTGGTGGGCCTGCGCGAAAGATGCTGGTGTTGCTGGCGCTGCTGCATGTGTTGTTGCTGGTGCTGACCGCGTTGTTGATGTTGCTGTTGGTGCTGCTGCGCTGTGGCGTGCGTTTGACGGTGAATGCCGTGCGTTTGGGGGTTGCTTTGCAGGTGGCGTTGGGAAGAAGGGGACTGGTTGAAGCGCTGCACCATTTCAGGCGGGATGCCTGGCGGCGGCTGCTGCTGGGAGGCTGCTGATGACGACGGCGGTGTGGAGGAGGGCGGTGGGTGCGGGTGTTGTGCAATGCGCAGGTGGGGCTGGCTTGCTGCGCGCTCGCGGCCTTGCTCAAGCTGCGGGTCAACGGGCGCAGGTACAACCCCAACAGGGTATCGCTGCCCCGTTGCTGCCCACAGCAGGTGCACGTTGGTCGTGTTGTCGTTGTTGGTGCTCGAGCTACCGTCGGCGTTGCGGGCATCAGGGTTGGTGCTGGTGTTGGTGTTGGTGTTGGCGGCGTTTGGGCGAGCATGGGCAGGGTGAGGTGGCACGCCTACTGCAGGCAGGTTGGCGGCACTGTGGGCACGCTGCGCCTGTGTCATTGCCCTTAATGTGGACAAGTCCCCTACGCTGTGTACACGCTGCTGTTGTTGCTGTGCTGGCTGTGGGGATGTGGCACGGGATGAGGCAGGGGTGGTGCGCTGAGACTCTTCCCCGGCGCTGTCGGCATCACTCTCATCCGTGCCCAGCGACGTTCTGGAGGATGTGCGGGAGTGCGCTCTGTCATGCCCCTCATCATCGGACGAGGAGGGCCGTGGGTTGCCACGGTGGCTGTTGCCGGATACGGAACCAGACGCCAGGGACTGCAGGTCAAACGGCCGACGCAACGGCACGGATGATGAGGACGATGGTGACGCTGACGTTGATGATGGCGGGGGTGGTGGCCCTGTGATCGTTGTTGTTGTGCTTGTTGTTGCGAGTGCTTGGTTGATGACGGGTGTGTGTGATTGCAGTGTCGATGACGGTGTCCTCCCCGCTGGGTGGTTGGGCACGTGGTGCGTGCCCATCATGGCAGCGGCTACTGCATTTGGCGGCAAGCTACGCATCGGCGGCTGTGTGATGGCAGGGGCGTTGTCGAGCTGCTGATGGTATTGCTGTTGGTGGTGGTGGTGCTGCTGCTGTTGTTGTTGTTGTTGTTGTTGTTGTTGTTGTTGTTGTGGTTGTTGTGGTGTTTGTGGTCGGTGCTGCTGTTGTAGTTGTTGGTGTTGTTGTGGTGTTTGTGGTGTTTGTGGTTGTTGTTGGTGCAGTGTCGCCCGCACGCCAGAGGGGCGATCCTGTGTCAACTGGCGCATGGCATCCTCCAGTGGTGGTGGTTGTGCAGATTGTGGAGAGGGCTCAATCGTGCTGATGGTGTGGAGGAGAGCTGGCTGCGCTGGAGAGTGATGCGTGTGCATGTGGGTATTCGCGTGCGTTCTCGTGGGATGAGCTGAACAACAAAACAACAATACAACAATACAACAACAAGCAAGCCAAAAGGCAAACACGCAAGCAAGCAAGCACACAAGGACGTCAGAGCAGAGAGAGAGGGAGAGAGCCAGCCAAACGTGCAACCACGACCGCGCAGACACATGCACACACCTGCTGCTGCAGGTTCTGCTTTCCGTGCTGGTGTTGGAGGGAGGCGTGTGTGTGTCTGTGTGCGTGTCGGTTTCTGGAGGAAGTGTTGGGGGTGTGTGGTTGCGTTTGCCTCTTTTTTTTTTTTTCGCCTTGCTTCACTTCTTTTTTGGAGGAGTCCCGTCATCACAACTGAAATCAGTCGATCCCCTACTGAGAAGGTAACGACATGATGAAATTCGATGAAAATTCATCATGTCGATCTTGTTTAAGCTGCGAAATCGGGCACTTCGGATGATTTAATGAAGATACAGCTGATCCTCGATTCGGCGCAACATTCGAACCTCGAAGGTTGCGTTGCTGCGTGCAGACAGGTTGGTGGGTTCCACAGGGTTGGTTGCGGTGCGGTGGCAGCGTGCTGGACGATGATGATGATGATGATGATGAGCGGCGGTTCAGATGGGTTGGGGTGTGTGTTTGTGTGTGTGTCTGTGTGTGTGTGTGTGGTTGTGTGGCTGATGCGGGCGATGTGTCGCTTGTGTGTGTGTGTGTGTGTCTGTGTGTGTCTGTGTGGTGATGACGTGATGTGTAATTGTGTGGTGGTGATGTCGTCAACAACCGTTCTGGCTGCTTGGTTCGTGAAAGAATCAATCAACCCATAGTGTGTGGTCTTGTGGTTGGAGCACGAGTGAACGGGGCAAACGAGAGGGAGGGGGCCCTGCTGCTCTTGTCCACCACACCTTGTTCAACAGTACCGCTTTCTGTCCACTTGCTGTTGGCTCTCGTGGCTGGTTCTCTTTGTGCTCACACAAATCACCAACGCACGCACACACGCACACACAACACACACACATCACATCACAGAACCACACACACACACACACACACATCACATTCAACACACCACACACACACACACATCGCATTCAACACACCACACACACACATCGCATTCAACGCACCACACACACACACATCACATTCAACACACCACACACACACACACACACACGCCACACACAACAGCAGACATGGGCAGGAAGAACGCTGCCAACAGCAGCATGCTGCAGGAGGCGTCGATGAACAACTACTCCATGACATCGGCGGCCTCAGGCGCATCATCGTCGGGGCGCGGGAAACGCCGCGCAAAAACCCGCAACATTGCCATCGCCAGTACAAAGGAGGTGCAATGGCAAGGCATCTTCATGATCATCGTCTGGCTGTGCGTGATGGGCAGCCTCATCTTCTTCGCCAACCCGGAGGCGTCCCGCCGCGTCTTCGCCAAGTTCTCCCACCTGCAGAGCTTCTACGGCGCCACCTCCGTGGCCTTTGCCTTTGCTACGGGCCTCGACATCCTGGCCTACGTCAACGCCGTCTCCGATGAGAAGCGCGTGCTGTCCGGCATCCTGGCCTACGTCGACGGCGTCGCCTGCATCTCCTACCTCTCCATGGCCACCCTCAACCTCTACTTCCTTGTCGACTCCACCCAGGGCAACCCGGTCTGGCTCATGCGCTACGCGGAGTGGATCATCACCTGCCCCACCCTCCTGTACTGGTGCGGCCTCGCCTCCCGCGCCGACCGCTCCTCCGTCTCCGACATTGCCACGGCAGACGCGCTGCTCCTTGCCGGCGGCGCCCTCTCCTCCATCCTCCCGAGCTGGCCCGCCTTCTTCGTGTTTGCGGGCTCCTTCGCCACGTACATCTATGTCATGCTGCACATGTGGGGCATGTTCGGCAAGGCCATGCAGCCGGACTTCCAGCCGCCGCCGCCGCTCCCGCGCCACGCCCTGCACCTGCTGCGCTGCGAGATTGTCATGTCCTGGAGCATCTTCCCCTTGGTCGAGTTTCTGCGGCGCCAGGGGTACATCGACTTCCAGGTGGGCGAGGCCATGAACTGCGTGGCGGACTACGCCGCCAAGGTTGGCCTGGCCATGATCATGGTCAACTGCAACCTGGAGCAGATCAACGCCCTGCGCGTGCAGCAGATGCACTCCGCGCTCACGGGCATGCTCAAGGTTATGCGCAAGACCAACCTCTCCTCCTCGCGCATGGCGCAGCTGGACGGCGTGGACGACGACGTCAAGTCGTGGATCATGAACGAGTTTTCGGGCTCGACCGACGGCAAGGGCGGCGACGACGCAAAGGCACAGCAGCGCGCGCGCGGGCGCAAGGGCCACTCCGCAGCCATGGACGCAGAGAAGCTTGCGGCGTCCAGCCTCTTCACGTGGGATTTTGACGCGCTGGACAAGTCGGACGAGGACCTGACGGCGGTGTGCGTGCGCGTGTTCCAGGAGCTGCACGTGATTGAGCAGTTCAACATTGACGAGAAGAAGCTGCGCAAGTGGCTGCAGAAGGTGCGCACGCAGTACAACAAGAACCCCTTCCACAACTGGCGCCACGCCGTGATGGTGCTGCACACCACCTACCTCCTCCTCACCTCCGTTGCCACCGAGTTTATCACAGAGGTTGAGCTGCTGGCCATGCTCATTGCGGCGCTGAGCCACGACCTGGACCACAACGGCCTCACCAACGCCTTCCACATCAACTCCCGCTCCGAGCTTGCGCTCGTGTACAACGACCAGAGCGTGTTGGAGAACCACCACAGCCACCTTGCCTTTGAGATTCTGCTGGAGAAGGGCTGCAACGTTGTGGAGAACCTGGACGAAGATGAGTTCAAGCGCTTGCGCGCAGTCATCATCAACTGTATCCTCAACACGGACATGGCCACGCACCACACCAAGCTGTCCAAGATGGAGGAGGTGAACCGCCTCGGAGGGTTTATCAACCTGGCCGAGAACAATGACCAGCGCCTGTTTGTGCTCGCTGTGCTGCTGCACACGGCCGACCTGCACAACCCCATCAAGCCCTTTGAGAGCAACAAGCGCTGGTCCGCCCGCCTCCAGAAGGAATTCAACAACCAGGTTTGTGTGTTGGGGGGGGGGTGCACCTTGACTTGTACATCCGTGTCACTCTCGAACCAAGCTCACGCATTCAAATCGAGCACTCTCAAACGTGCGCGCATGCACACTTGTACTCACACCCACACACCCACACTCACACACTCATACACACTCACACACACATGAACGCACACTCACACTCACCCTCATTCACACACAAACGCTCAACTACACAAATAGGTTGAGCTTGAAGCGAAGATGAACCTGCCATCGCTTCCGTTTATGCGCGGCAACGACGAGGAGTCGCTTGCCAAGGGCGAGATTGGCTTTATCAACTTTGTTGTCAAACCATGGCACCAGCAGCTGTCACAGGCCTTTCCCAAGCTTGATTTCCTCCTGGACACCATTGACGCCAACCTTGCCGAGTGGAAGGCCATTGCAGAGTCCTACAGACAAATGCATTGAAAGCCGCATGCGGCACTTCATGTGTGTGTGTCTGTGAGTGGTTGTGTGTGTGTGTCTGTGAGTGGTTGTGTGTGTGTGTGTGTCTGTGTGTGTGTGTCTGTGTGTGTGTGTGTGAGTGGTTGTGTGTGTGTTTATTTGTGTGCATGTACTTCAACGAGTGTGCCACGGTTCACGCACACACCTGCGTGGTGTTCTGATGTGGTCAACCAAGGTGTTAATTGCTGTGCTTCTGCAGTGCGTGTGTGTGTGTGCGTGTGTGTGTGTGTGTGCGTGTGTGTGTTTTCGTTCGCAACAAGATTTCCTTTTACCCCCGCTCCCTTCTTCTGCGTTTTCCGTGATCGCCACTAGTTGTGCCACCAGGCAGAGCAAAAGCGAAGCCGGCTGCGCATGCTTTGTATTGTATGCAGTTGTGGATTTGTGTAATGTCTGGGATAAACCAACCAACCAACCAACCAACCAAAGTCAACGGACCGACCAACATACATGGCTTGAGAGCGAGGTAATGGTGATGGTGGTGGTGGTGGTGGTGGTGGTGGTGACGGAAGAGGGGGTTGCAGCCGTGAAGCCAGGGAACAGGGCTTGCTTGGGTCGGGTTGAACATCACCAGACACGGGAACGGAGACAGCGAGAGTGGGAGAGAGAGGAGAGGGGAGAGGGGAGAGGGGAGAGGGGAGAGAGGGAGAGAGAGAGAGAGACCCACCAGAGGGGAAAGAGTTCAAAAGAAACGACAGCAGTTGGGGTACAGGGGAAACGCGAACCCAGACACACAAACGGAGGTGTGGAGTGGAAAGACGGGGGGGGGGGGTTCAGCTGGTTCAGGTGGTTCACTTGTGCTCGTAGTATCCCTTGCCGGACTTTGCGCCCATCTCGCCGCGCTCCACCTTCTCGTCAATCGACTTGACCGGCTGGAACAGCTCAACGTCCTGTGGCATTAGCGAGAGGAGGGGGGGGGGGGTGAGTCATGTGTGGCATGCGTGCATGTTGGCACGACTGGTTATTGTGCATGTAAAGACCAGCTTGTGCGTGATCCTCCCCAAACGAAGCATTCACACACACACACACACACAAACATACACACACACACACACACACACACACACACACACACACACACACACACACACACACACACAAAAGGCATGGGCCTGTGTTTGGGCACTGGGGACGTACGGGGTAGTCGCGGGCCCAGCCGTGGGTGATGAAGCTCGTCGTGTCCAGGCCAACGTAGTCCAGCAGCTGGAATGGGCCCATTGGGTGGCCTGATGATGGTGATGGCGATGGTAGCCGACATGAGTGAAAGAAAACGACGGTGAATCAAGAAACGTGAGCGGTGTGAATGGGATGCGTATGCGTGCACATCGCCTGTGTGTGTGTGTGTGTGTGTGTGCGTGCGTGCGTGTGTGTGTGTGTGTGTGTGTGTGTGTGTGTGTGTGTGTGTGAGTGCGAGAGCACGACAGA
>NW_004754931.1:2106433-2132143 GCF_000188695.1 Salpingoeca rosetta | reverse complement strand
GTTCGTCGTCGTGTGTGTGTGTGTGTGTGTGTGTGTGTGTGTGTGTGTGTGTGTGTGTGTGTGTGTGTGTTCGCAGAGCACAAACAAAAGTTGGAGAGGCAAAGCCTTCCCGCATGAATTGTGGCCAAACGAAAGCAGTGGCAAAACGAAAAGCAGGGCAACCCAAGCAATCACCATGGCATGCAGCCGTTCGCACCATGGTAGCGGCGACGTATTCGTTGGCCTCTTCCTCGTTGTCACGGAACTTCTTCCTGGCCACGCGAGACAGGCTGGCGTGTTCCAAACACGCGACGGTACGCAAGGTACGAACGAGCCACACGACATGTGTAAAGGTGAGACGCGTGCAAATGCAATGAGCAGAACCGGGCAATGTCTCCGGCGTGGTGTTACCAAATGAAAGGACACGCCATAGCTTCGTAACGCGTGTATGTGCGCGCGATAAGCACACGCGAGCACCCAAACAAACGCACAAACAAACAAACAAACAAACAACCGCACAACAAACAAAGAAACAAACACAACACACAAACAAAACAACCACACACAACACACAAACACAAACAAACAAACAAACACAACCACACACAAACAAACAAACACACACAACACACAAACACAACACACAAACAACCACACAACCAACAACAAACACAAACAGAACCTGTTCTCGATGCGCTTCAGGCCAGCATCAAGGACGTCGCTGGAGACATCCACAAGGCAGACCTGTGGCAGAGAAAAGGGGCGCCAGTGTCACATCTGTCAGCTGGGAATGCCTATCGCATTCCAAAACAGCTTTGTTGTGTGATAATGTAACATCACAACACCAGCCAATCCACAACCACGCTTCACACACACACACATACACACATCACATCATGAAAGCGTTCGCACCTTATGGCTGGTGGCTGCCGCCACCTGGGCGATGCCGCCTCCCTGTGGTCAGACATCAATTCCACGCCAACGGAAAAGGTGAGGGGAACACGCTTGTTCGCAGCCGGCTCAAAACAACCAACACCAGCAGAACAACGACGCAGTCAAGTCATGTCAAGATCCAACCAACCAAACACAGAAAGAACAACAACAGACCTGACTGCCCTCGATTGGCTGTTCACCACCAAGGTGCAGTGCACTTACACACACACACACACTTACACATTTACACACATATACACACCATGAGGCCAGCACCAAGCACGGTCACGTGCTGGACAGCGGCAAGGCAACGGGTCGCACGATGCATTGTTCTTGGTGTTGTTGACAACAAAGATGACGATGGAGGCAGCAAGGAGATGAGTCAGTGAGCGAGAAATGGATTGGTGTGGTTGTGGAACATTGATGAATATCATCACCCATTTTTCTACATTGCGTCGTTTGGCGTCCTTCCACGGCCACCAAACCAGACAAGTGTTTGACTGACTGCAGCAATGCCCGCGGACAAGGCCAAGGCCTCCTCCCCGCAGAAGGGGAAGAAAGGTGGTGCTTTGTCGCATCAGAAGCAGAAGAAGAACAAGGCGGCAGGGTCCAAGAAGGGCACAGGCCCAGGGTTCCTGTCCCTGAGCTTTTGCATGGCCCTTGTCGCAGCAGGAGCATACTTCCTCTACCAAAACCCTGAAGGTGTGTCCGCATGTGTGTAGGTGTGTGTGTGTGTGTTTGCGCACACGCGCGTGTGAATTTACATGTGTGTGTGTGTGTGTGTTTCCATGTGTGTGTGTGTGTGTGCTTACATGTGTGTGAGTGTGTGCTTACATGTGTGTGAGTGTGTGCTTACATGTGTGTGTGTGTGTGTGAATGCACTCAGGTCACACGCAACAACCCACATGATCCGTGCTCTTCTTCACGGCTTTCCCCTTCATCGCCGTCTCCTCCCCCTTCACCCTCATCTCTCATCGCCGCTTCCTTTCTTTTTTGACAGGACTGGAGCCATGGACCGGTATGCGGCATCCAAACAAGCCTTACAAGACATTCATGGATTTCTACCCATACTACCAGGAGGAGCACACGGACAAGACGTGCAGACTCCTCCACATCATGTATGCAACAGCCCTGCCCTTTAGACGTGTTTGCCAGGGGCAATCCGTGGCCTCAAATGCTGTGCTGCGGGACTGCTTGTTCTCCCCTCTTCCCGCGCACACATCCTCAGAGATCACCAGCATGTCATTTCTTCACGCCAGCAGCCACCAAGTTGCTGTGTTGCTTCACACCTAGTCGCTCGCTCACGGATACGCACACACACACACACACACACACACACACACACACACACACACACACACACACACACACACACACACACACACACACATAACCAACTGCGATCGCCGGTGCAGCGGGACAAGCATTGTGCTGACCATCATGGCTGCCTCTCCTTCAACGTTTGTGTCCATGGCGCTGGCGTTTGTTGTGGCGTATGCCTGCTGCGGGCTGTTCGCCTTCATGCCCAATGGCGCCGCAGAGGCTGCTGTCATGGTGACCGTCTTCTTCTCCACCCACTACTTCCTCAAGCGCTCCATCAAGCTTGTAAGTTCCCCCCTCCCACTTGGCATGGCGTGTTTGTTTCCACGCACTGTTGTGTTGTTCGTGTGGGGACGCCCCACACCCTTCAACAAGAGAACACACACACACACACACACACACACACACACACACACACACACACACACACACACACACACACACGCACACACACGCACACACACACACACACACACACGCACACGCATACACACGCACACGCACACACACACACATACATACATCTACACACACACACACGCTCACTCCCCCTCCCTCCCACACACACACACATACATACATCTACACACACACACACCCGATACCGCGCACGCGTAGGCGCTGGTTGTTATGCTGGTCGGGTATGCGTTTGCGTGGGTTGGCCATTTCTTCTTTGAGCAGAACAAGCCCGCCACCTTCATCTACGTGAGTAGTGTTGCTGTCTACTGAGTTGCGCAGTCCCGCTGTTTGTGCTTGCCTGGTCTCTTGCACATGTTTAATTACGCGTGCTGATTCAGGCACACTGCACACACGCATGCGTTCTTTTCCCTTGTCTCTCTGTGTGGCGCTCGCTACTCCACATAACTCACACTCACTCCCTCACTCACTCACCCTCACTCTCACTCATTTCCACACACACACACACACCCTCACTCTCACTCATTTCCACGCACACCACACACACACACACACATTTCACTCGCGCACACGCACACACACGCGCACGCACACACGCGCACACGCGCGCGCACACACACACAGCCATCTTTCAGCTTGATGTCCGACTTCTTCATGACGTTCCGCGTCATCACCCAAGTGGAACCACTCGATCCACGCGCCTGAGTGAAGCAGTTCATTGCGTCACGCACACACCGCCACGACATGTACAAGCACACGACCGCCTCTGTTACATCAAAGTCCTATCGTCACAGCCTTCCTCTCCCTTCCCACCTGACAATCCTCCTCCCTTGTTGCATGTTTGCACGCTTGCTTGCGTGCTTGCGTGCTTGCGTGCTTGCTTTGCTTTGCTTGCTTGCAAACAGCCGTTGCCAACACAATGCCCCCGACGTAAACCCCTTCACTCCCGAGTGCTTCGCGATGCTACAAAACGCCGTCATGAAAGTTCCCTTGTTTCATTCACAATTTTCTGCGATTTTTAGCTTGCTCTCGGCTCAGCAACCGGCACCGACTGTGTCAGGCTAGCATTATTTTCCTCCTATCTGCGCAAGCGAACACAGACCGGCACGCCTCACCCCAACACACACACACACACACACACACACACACACACACACACGTACACCCCGCGACTCGCCGTGCCTCCTCTGGCAACCGTTGTTGTCTCTCGCCTGTCGTGTAAGTTGGTGTCTCCTCGCTTGCTTGGTGTCGGTGTGCACAAACGGTTACTTTTGTTGGTTGCGACTCGCCCGCTTACCTACCGCGCGCTACGGGTGACACACACACACACATCCAAACAAACAACTCGGACAAGAGGTAAGATCGGCGCCCACACGTTACCCCGTGACCATCACCATGCATACATGCAAGCGTTATTGCCGTTGAGCCAAGCAATGTGACTGACTGTCTGTATGTTTGCACTGCCAACACTCGTCTGTTGTTTGTTCACGCTATCGTTTCCATGGAGGGGGGGGGGGTCATGAGTGCCAAAAGCATGCCGCTTTCGTACCGCTTCCATGGTCTGCGAAAACCCACGATCAAGTCCATTGTTCTTTCAAATCAGCATCTTCCCTCTCTCACATCTGCGTTGTGTCGGCTGAATATCCTCTTGGCACACAGGGCCTGCACCAGTGTCCTCGTATCCACCACTCGATCCTCGTCACGCACGCCCGCGTGCTCGTTCTTCCACTTTCTTCTGTCCCGTTTTGTTGCTGGACCGCTCCTGTCTACGGTTTGCTTGAAGCTTGTTTTCACTTGCTTGTGACACCTTTCATCCCTCGTAACGCGCAGCAGTCAAACGCTCGAAGCGACAACCAACCATGCCTCGTATGGAGGTGTCGACATCCATGCAGCTGTCGGATGTCCAGGTATGACTGCTGTGCCTTGGCAGTGCGCGTGTCCACGTCCACGTGCTTGCCCACGCACGTGTGCATGGGTGCGTGTATGCATGGGTGCGCATAGGAGGTTGTTTGGGTGTGCGTGCGTGTGTGCATGCGTATGTGTGTGTGTGTGTGGTTGGATGTGTGTGCGTGCGTGTGTGCATGCGTGTTCGTGTGTGTTTGGTTGTTTGTTCATCGACGATGAATGACTGCTGTGAGCTCGTGCATGCTTGTATCTGTGCGCGCTCACGCGACCACAACGCATGCCTTCTTTTACATCGTGCGCCTGCCTTCAATGGTATGTCATCAGACGGACAACTACTGGCGCGACCGCTATCGCCATGACGGCATCCGCGACAAGAAGTGGCAGGAGGTATGCGCTTGCGTGTGCGTGTGTGCGCACGTGTGTGGAGGAGAGCCTTGCCATACTGCCTCGTACCTCCGGACGCTAACAACCGTGCGCTCTACATGACTTATCAGCTCACATCCCCCGCCCCATGCGCGCACACATTTGCAGAAGCCGAAGAAGCGCCGCTCATCCTCTTTCAAAGTGATGCCTGTTGCACCACAGCTGCGCCCTGTGGAGAAGGTAAACACAAATGTCGCCTTTGCTCTGGCAATGTGCACTCGTGTTGCAGAGCAGAGATCTCCTCTTCACGCTTCGTGTCGCGAATTAGCCCACCTGATCACCGTCGTGACCACCGCCTCCATCCCCCACACTACATTCTCGTTTTCTCGTTTTCACCACCACCACCACCAACACACACAACATTCCCGTTTCACGACCACCACCACTGCCCTCTGCAGAGCACGTCGCAGTCGCAACTCGCCGTGGGCGGCCGCCGGTCCTCGTACGAGTGGAGCGTCCCTGCCAAGCCAAACCGCAAGGCGCAGTCGCTGCCAAACCTGCTCGTGCCGCCGCCGCCGCTCAAGCAAAACAAGCGCCAGTACCTTGCGCCACAGCAGGGCGGCCGCTACTCGCTCTCGCCAATCCCGTCCCGCCCCACCTCCTCCATGAACCAGACGTCCCCCAAGTATCTGGTCCCGGAGGTGTGCAGCACAAACCCGTCCCCATTCACGTCTCCATCCAGCACGCGTAAGGCGTCGCTCACGTCGGCACGTATGCAGGACAAGTCCCCACGCATGGGCAGCATGGGCGCAGGAGTCGGTCTGTCGAGGGATGGAGGAAGCAAGTCCCCGGGCCAAGCCAAGCGCACGTTTGTTTCGGATATGTCCAGCATTGGCCGGAACTCCCGCCGCTCACCCTTCCGCCGCTAGCTGGCTGTCTCCTATCCCCCCCCCCCTTGCAGACTACCTCTGGTTGAACCTCTCCAACAACAATTTTCAGCTACCTCCTCGTCCTTACCTCCTTCGCCCCCCTCCTCGATGTCTCTCTCTCTCTCTCTGTGGACATTGACGCCATTGCTGTTGTTCCTACCGCCTGTTCTGTCAACCAATCCCCCTCTCACATCACCGCCGTGATGTGTTTTTTCTTCCACTGTATGCTATGATACTGCTATGATACCATTTGAATCACGTTTGTGAGTAGAATTGCTCTTCCTCGCTGACCTCTCAGGGCCCTTATTGCTGTACATTTATTCTTCCGTCCGTGTCTTCATGTGTTGTCTTTGCTTGCGCTTTCGCTTGTGTTTCGTGGGATCATCAGGCACCCCTGTGTATGGGCGCACATGTGCCACGTGTGTGTTTGTGTGTGTGTGTGTGCATGTCTGTGCACATGGAAGCGATTCGTTTGCGTGGGCATGTGCACGCGCGTGCATGTGTTCGCGATGTGATGATCGTGTTGCTTCTTGTTCCGTGGTGTGTGTTGATTGGACGGACGGGGCTTCCTTTCGTATCTGATTGACTTGATTGATTGATTGACCCACTCTTTTGTTGATTTTGCTCCCACTGAATGCATTACCGCTACCACCGCTGCCACCGCTGCCACCGCTGCCACTAATCCCCGCATGTCATATTGCTGTTGGGTGTGTTGGCGGTGGTGCGTGTGGTGGTTCTTTCCGTCCTTCAGTTCTGTTTTGGCTCGTTGAGTTTTTGCGTTTCCGTGCTGTCGGGTTGTAATCATATACACATGTGCACAAGCGAAACAGCAACAGCAAGGGACCACGAAGAGAAGGGGGGGGGGGAGGAAAAGGGTGGTGGCAGTCATGAAGGTTCAAAAGCAACACACACACACACACACACACACACACACACACACACACACACACACACACACAACATAGAGCAGAGGAGAGATATGCAGTCTGAAAGGACAAGCGTTGTTGATCAGGGGGAGGAAACAAGGGATGGTTAGCAGCCATGCATTGGTATTCCTATTGCCTGGCATCCTAGCTAGCGTGATGCATTGCTGCGGGTAGAGTGAATTGGAGAGATGGACGTGGACATGGGGGTTGAGCTGGCCGGCGTCGCTGCAAACACGATGGACACACATCGGGAGGCAGGTAGTGTGTGAGGAGGTTGACTTTGGGACGTGACAGCGTGTCATCTTGCGGCTTGCAAGAACCAGGCTTGGCATTGCTCAGCACCACAGACAGACAGACAGACAGACAAACAGACTGACAGAAGCCAGCCAGCCAGCCAGCCAGCCAGACAGACAGACAGACAGACAGACAGACAGACACACACACACACACACACACACACACACACAAACGCATACACGTACATCTGCGGGAGGAGAGCAGCCTGCGGTGGGCGGACTGGGAGGAATCGCTCGCCGTCAGGTCATACACACGAAGAAGGCGCGACAGCCGCGGGACAATCTGCACGCAAAGGATATGGTGGTGGTGGTGGTGGTGGGGTGAGGTAGGGTGGAGCGGTGAGATGTAAATGCAGTCAAGGTAATATGGTGACAGACACACAGACACACAGAGACAGCCACAGACACACACAGACACACACACACACACACACACACAGACACACACAAACACACACATTTACGCAGAGGCGTGCGCAGTACCTCGGCGATGTGCGGCCTCTGCTCTGGCGGTCCCATCCAACACTCGCGCATGACAGCGGCGATTTCGCTCGGCCACGACGCAGACACATGTGGGCGGCGGCCCGTCACAATCGACTGCTCAACATCCAGCTGCCGCCTGTTGCAGGTGTTAAGGAGAAGGGGGAAGCGGCGTTGGTGGTGTGGTGGATGGTGTGGGGGGCGGGGCGTGCGTGTGCACGAAAATGTGTGTGTGTGTGTGTGAGCATAAACATGTGTGTGTGTGTGTCGTGCAGGTGTGGCCATGCAACATACAGTAACAGCTCACCCTTCGTATGCTTCGGGTTTGCGTGTCCACAGACACCATAGGGTGACACCAAACGAGAACACGTCCGCCTTTATAACAGCAACGACGACGAAGACGACGAAGACGAGGGAGCGGAGGTGGCGGGAGATATGCGCAACGTGAGACAGCAGTAGGATAACACATAGGCCAGCTTGCACTCCCCGAAAGCACACGCACACACAGCCATTGAACACATACTCGCAAAGAGTATGCACACACACGCATACACAAGTGCAGAGCATAGCAGATGTCCATGGACGAAAAACACAGGCACACACGCACAGCACATGAGACATTTACAGCACGAATTCAGCCGCCCACACCATAGCCCACCTTGCGCGTGTATCCCGTGTCTGCGCCGTCCGTGATCTCTGGCGCTGTGAACCCTCGTGACCCAACACGCGGCGTGGGCGGACGGGCGGGCGACGTCGCCGGGAAAATATCACGCGAGCGAACGGGAATGTCGTCAAGGAGGAAGCGGCTGCTCTTGAAGTCTTTGGAGTGCGTTTGTGTGTGTGTGTGTGTGTGTGTGTGTGTGTGTGTGTGTGTGTGTGTGTCGGGGGAGGGGGTGAAGGAGGAGGGAGGGAGGAGGTTTGTTTGAAGAACGAGACAAAGAGACAAAGAATGCTTGGACAATTTCTGATGACCTACACACACATGCATACACACGAACTGTGGGCTTACTTCCAATCTTGACTGTCCAGCCGTTTGTCACCATCAGGCTCTCTGGTGTGATGTTGCGGTGCACAATTGGCGGATTGTGCACATGGAGGAAGTTGAGGCCTGACGAGTGGTAATGACAAACAGTGGGACGGGTTGATACGTGCGTGAGTGGGGACGAGCGGGAATCAGCGAGGGTGAATGTGTGCTAGCGTGGGTGGTGGGGTGTGGTCTTGATGGGACACATGCCTTTTACAAGGATGCACACACCCTCATGCACACAATCACACACCACACACTACACAACCAAACACAATTACACAAAAAACGTGCAGTGCGAATTCGTACCTGAAGCGGCGTCGAGCGCCATGGCCACACGACGCGACTTTGGAAGGTCGTGCTCATGCTGTGCACACACACACACACACACACACACACACACACACACACACACATACACACACACACACACATTGAAGGAAGGGCGAGTGGTGAGACGAGTGGTTAGTTTGGTGAGGTGTTATGACCATTCAGCAATACAAACACTATTGTACGCGTGAACCATGTGCTTGTTGCGTGCGTACAGTTGCGATGACGTCACGCAGCGAACCGCGGTCCGGTCGTTCAACGACGAAGAACTTTTGCTGGCGGCGAACGCCTGTGTATCGAGAATTGCGTGCGTGTATTTCATTGTGAGGGACGCAACATGGAGTTCAGGCATGTACATGGAAATTGTGAGCGAGTGCTTGGCCGCAATCACAGCTCACGATTCTTTATCTTCGTCCTCAACACCCCCCCCCCACACCCACACCCACCCACCCACACACACACACACATACACGGACACGAACCTGATCCGATGAAAGCGATGAGGTTTGGGTGGTTGAGGAGCGAGAGGACGTGCTCGACCTCCTCCGGGTGTGTGATGCGCGGCCCGGCGTCCACCGTCGGCACACGATTCGTCTCAAAGTACTCAACTGGTGATGGTGGTGGGGGTGGGTGGGATGACAACAGGTCCACGCACACACGCACACACACACATGTGCACACGCACACGCATAAACACACACACACACACACACACACACACACACACACACACACACACACACACACACACACACACACACACACACACGTGCGCACATGCACACATGCACTCATGTACACGCACAAACATGTGCACACACATTCTTCTTCGCATGCTCACATGCACACTTGCACAACGTGCACCATCACCACCAGACTTCACAGGCAACAAACGAGACATTCGCATCCACGCACCAATGACGGATTGGTTGAAGTAGGAGCCGTGAAATGCAGAATAGTTTGAAAAACTCGCAATCCTCTCATGGAGCGAAATGTCCTCGTGTGAAACGGTCGGAACAGAAACGGTTGAAATGCGCACATTCATCGCCCACAGCGCATCTGCACATCCAGAAAGAAAAAAAAATGCAAGAGGCGGTGACGTGAGAGTGGCAAGAACGAAATGGCATGCTCAGGGAAACCCATGTAGAAACAAGAAGCCTGCACAAACAAACAAGCAACAAGCAATCGAACACACACACACACATAGGGAGGTGCCAGCTTACCTTGCACGTGGTCCCTGACGCGACGATGAAGCTGAAGACAAGAGTGGCATGGCCAAAGCAAGATGGGCTCAAGCCAATCCTGCCAAAGCTGCGCGCAAAACGTCTGTTGTTGTTGTTGTTGTTGTTGTTGTTGTTGTTGTTGTTGTTGTTGTTGTTGTTGTTGTTGTTGTTGTTGTTGTTGTTGTTGTGGCGGTGGCGTGAGCAGTGGGAAAACAGCAAAGTGCGAAGAATAAACTTCGACGCACAAACGGCAACACTTGAGCAATCACAACAGAGACACACATGCACAGTTGCGCACATGCGCACAAACACGCAACGCGCTCACCTCATCGCGAAACGGGGGTGTTGCGCTGTCGTTGTTGTCTTGATCTTCTTCATTCTCGTCACTGTCTTGCGGGGGCGTGTTGATGCTGTACTGGCCATACCTGAAGATGGCACCATGCACGCAGAGCCGACAAATACACGTGCACAAATCAGCATGAACGTGGGAAAACAACATGTGGTGCATTGAGAACACCGGCAAGTTGGCGTGCGCGCGTTTGTGTGTGTGTGTGTGTGTGTGTGTGTGTGTGTGTGTGTGTGTGTGTGTGTGTGTGTGTGTGTGTGTGATACATGCTCGCACCTGCGGTTTGAGTCCGTGTGGAGAAGAGACTGGCGTTCAGGATCTGACGACGGCGGAAAATGTCTCCGCCAATCCAGCTGTGGTGACACGAGGGAAGTGAGAAAGAATGGAAGCACACACATACACACACACACACATGCACACACACGCACGCACACACACACGCACACACAAAGTGGTGTATCGCGTGCATGACAGCTCAGCAAAGTACGATTGGCGCTGCATGCGTACATTGTATGCTTTGACGAGCAGCGGCACGGTGATGCAGAACACATCCACAATCCACAGCGGAATCAGCCCAAACTCCCACGCACGTTTGTGCCTGAAAAACAAACAAGCACATGATAACATGACGAATGTGAGCACCAACAGCGAAGATATGGACTTGCATGCGTGCAAGGCGAGCGTATTGATGCACAGCATGCTTGCCACAAGTGCTGCATGTTAAAAATGTGTGTGTGTGTGTGTGTGTGCGCGTGTGTGTTTACGCACCATGGCCCGTGGTCCAGGGAGACGAATGCGAGGATGTACATTGAAAACTCAACCATTGACGCCAACGTGATCAGGGCGAGGGCTGGAAACGTGCAAGAAGGGGAAAGAGCGGTGGAGGAAGGAGATGAATGGAGGCGAGTGAGCAAAATGGGTGAATTACGTGTGACAATGACGTGAGACGATTGTGTGTGTGCGTGTGTGTGCTTTTGCCGAGCGGTTGTGCGAGTTCAGACCGGTGTGAGTGTGAGCGATGGTCCAGGGCGGCGGAGGCGAACGTGGCGCGAATGCAGCGAAGGCAGCGAACCACGCGAGCACAATCGTGCGCACGAGGTACACGCTGACATGCGACTGTACGTGTGCATGTAAGCAAACCCGATTTCAGCCATGCATGTAAGCGGGAGCAGTGTGATGGCATGTCAATGGTCATGAAATGTTGTTGGTGCATGTGTGAGGCGAAGGACAGTGAAGAAACAGGGACATCAGTGCGGCAGAGTCGGCGTGCTCAAGACTATCAACCAGCGTCATCGATGATATGCACAGGCACACATGTCAACACGACCAGAAGCAGCCCCAAAAAGTCAAGGCGTGTGCGCACCATCAGGAGAATGCAGTGACCAGGGGAATACTCGGAGCAGTGGGGCATGGAGATGCCGAGAGAGTAAAAGCCATATGCGGTTGGCGTCACAGCGAGTGCACCCCAGACGAACACGCGCGCAAAGCTGCCACTGAACCGGTGGAGGGTGCGTTTGTACACCGCAAACGCGTCGACAGCCATCACCAGCACCGTCAGCGCAACAATGCCAATCATGGGCACGCAGATGAGCGACTCCAGGAACCCGCACTGCCGTGGTGTAGGTGCAACGTGTGTGTGTGTGTGTGCGTGTGTAGGAAAGCGTACTGTGAATAGTGGAAAGCGAAAGCATTTGAAGAGCAGAAAGAGGGTCAGGTGCACACGCACATATGCACTCACGCACTCACGCACACACACACACACACGCACACACACACACACTCTCTCTCTCTCTCTCTCTCTCGCACACACACGCACATGCACAACGCGCGCAGACCTTGTCGCTCTTCTCCCTTGTGATTTCGTCAAACAGGATGAGGTTGATGAAAACGGGGACAGCGATGAAGGCGACGGCAAACAGCTGCACACACACATGGCCGCATTGAACATGAAACACACGCGCGAGAGAACGAGGGAACGATCAGGTGAGAATTGAATGCATTCCAAAATCGACAAACAGGCAGGCACACACAGTCACACGCACACGCACAGAGCAAGCAATAACCATCTCGGCTTGCACACCATACGCAGATGCACGCATCTGGAGTCACAAAGTCATACGTGACAGTGCACACACAGGTACTCACCACCATGATTGGAACGGCCACTCTCAACCAGCGCCACTGCGAAGATTTGCCGGTGGGTCGAAAGTACGCGTTCTGACAATGAACACAGCGGGGGGGGGGGCGTGCGTGTGTGTGCATGTGTGAGTGAGCGAGGTTATGTGTGAGTGTGTGAGTGTGTGAGCGTGCCAGTGTGACTGAGCGGATGTGAGTGTTTGTATTTGCAGGTACACGTGTGTCTGGATACATGCTTCGAGTTTCACATGTGTGCGTGTATGTGTTGAACACAACCAACCTTTGGGTCAATGCTTTCATCCTGCGATGCAAACGCTTCAACCAACTCTTCATCATCATCATCATCATCATCATCATCATCATCATCATCATCATCATCACCATCATCACCATCCCAGCCGTTCACAGTCGTTGCGTATGCTGTCGACGCTGCACGGCTGAACTTCTCAGGTGTCGTCGACTGGTGGCTCGCAACCAGCATGTGCGCCTCCTGCAACACAGATATGGGCGGGGGGAGGAAAGGAGAATTTTGTGTGAGGGGTGTGTGAGTGTGCGTGCGTGAGTGCGTGCGTGAGTGCGTGCGTGAGTGTGTGTGAGCGTGTGAGTAAGTGAGGGTGCGTAGGGGGGGGGGGGCACATGTTGGTGCACATGTGGTACAATCTGTGACATGCATGTGGCAGCACGGAGAATGCGCAATCAATGCATTCACTTCATGCCGCGCTCTGTGCATGCAGTACAGCACGTACGCTGGTCGGGGTATCTGACTGGGAGATTGTTCTGTGCATAAAGGAAATGCTTGGGTTTGCGCGGAGGAGGGCATACACGCTTGCCGTGTGGTGGCTGACGAGCGCCGCCTTCATCACCATCGGATGGCGCCCGTGGTGCCGCAGCACGCGCTCCTTGTGCTTCAGATAATACACTGGTGTGTTTGTGTGGTGTACATGCGTATGGGTGGGTGTATAGGGGTGAGGATATATGGGTGCATGGGTGGAAGTTCGTTTGGGTGTGCGTTTGCATGAGAGAGAAAGAGAATGAGAGAGAGCGAGAGAGAGTGTGTGTATGTGTGTTTGCGTTGAACTGGAAGAAAGCGTGCTCTAATGATCAAGGTGTGGCGTGAGGGAGAGCACTGCACACGGACAGTTGTCGCTGCCCACCGTATTCAAAGAAGAAGTCAAAAATCTGATCTGCGATGCGCTCATATCCAACGGGTGTCATCGTTGTTGTCGTCATTGCCGTTCCACTGCACCGCACCAGCATGTCGCGTCCTGACATGTGTGCAAACAAGAGGACAGGACACAGTGTTGGTGGTAATTGGGGTTCGCGCAAGGTAGCACGCGCGCAGTTGTGCATGTGTTTGCACGGCTGTACTTGTGCACAAGGGAAACACGGACACACACTCACACACACACTCTCACACGCACGCACACACACACACACACTCTCTCTCTCTCACAAGCACACACACACACACACACACTCTCTCTCTCTCTCTGCCGCACCTGTGAGCGGGATGCGCGTTTCCCACTGGTTGCTGTGACGACCGGTCCGAACTGTCATCTTTGACAGGCGGAGGGGGCGACGCAGCTGTCATTGTCATCGTTGTCATCGTTATCGCAGGTGGGTTGGTGGGAAAAAGGGAAAGTGTGTGTGAGTGTGTGTGTGTGTGAGTGTGAGTGTGTGTGTGAGGCAGTGAGTGATGTGTGGGTGTGTAGAAAGGGGATACACGTGCATATGTGTGAAGGGCGCTGTATGCATTGAACGACGACAAAACCGAAGCATCTGGTGGTACAACAGTGGCTTGGACAACAGCCAATGCCTCTGCATCACCTGTTCAACGGCGCGCACGTCCTCGTGTGTTCGCGTGTGATACATGCGCGGTATTGCCAGCGCTGCATTGGTGTTGGCTGCAAACAACAGGTTGTTGTTGTTGTTGTTGTTGTTGTTGTTGTTGTTGTTGTTGTTGTTGTTGTTGTTGTTGTTGTTGTTGTTGTTGTTGTTGATGATGAAGAATGTTAGGTAAGGAACACATGTGCACGCCCATCGTGCGTTGCGAGGTATGACAGTTGTTCCAACATGCACACAATCACACAACACGAGATCCCACCGTCATGTGCAAAATAGTCGATAATCTCAGCAGCTGAGAGGTTCAGGAGCGTTTCAAACGTGGACAGGCGCCGGAAAAGGGGATCTTGCATGGGGACGTGGCAGTGAAAACGCGGACACACGCGCACACGTGCGTAGGATCTGTGGTGATGTGACGGGAGGCGGTAGCAGTGAGTCTCCGTGAAATGAAATTGTGCATGGCAGCGTCATGCACGCAAGCAGTCGGTTGTGAAGCGTCCATGTGCTTGCATATCCGCGTGTGCGTGCGTGCGTGTGTGTGTGTGTGTGCGTGTGTGTGTGTGTGCGTGCGTGTGCGTGTGCGTGCGTATGAGAGTGTGTTTGTCTCCCACCTGAGTTGGAGAATCCATTCGATGATGGCCATCATGTAGAAGCTGTGCTCCTGAGACGCCAGCCCTATCACCAGCAAACGGTATGCAATTGTGTGTATGCGCGTATGGTGTGTGAATGTGCGTATGTGAACATGTGCGCGGAAACACACGTACATACACGCTCACTCCCTTCCTCTCAGTGCGTGCGTGTGTGTGCGTGCGTGTGTGCGTGTGTGTGTCCTGAGGTGTAAATCCCTGTGGTGCAACGCCAACCAACCCAGATACTCGCGGAGTGCAACTGCATTGCGGACAGCGAGGTGCTCCAACGTGCACGGCTTCTGTAAACACACACACACACACACACACAAGAATGCACACAGGGTGAGGCGATGGGGAGGCCATGAGTGCATGCGCGCGAACTCGTACATGCCCATGCACGGGCGAGACGAGGGTAACAGCAGGAAGCAGCACCAATGCGCACTTTGCATTTCTGAAGAGCTTGTGCCACCTGCGGCAGCCCGAACCGCGTGCACAGCTGGACACACACATACACACACACACACACATATATACACGTGTCAGCATGAATGAATGAATGAATTGGGGTTGTCAGCAGTCATTGAAAGAAGGATGCGAAAGCAACACAGCGAGTGAGGGGGGGGGGAGGCCGCGGAACGATGGTGCACGCAAGCACAACCATTAATGAGATCCCACACAAGCAGCACACACACACACATACACCTGCGAGCAAACGTTCACACCTGCACAAAATGGGCCTTTGTGATGAGCGGGGAGCAGAGCGGGGATGATGTTGGGTTGGGTGCGCTTTGGATGTCATGCACATCTGGATACACGTGTGGGCATGGGAAGCGGAGATGGGAGGGACGCAGGAACACGTGAGCAACGTGCGTGCGTGAAACGCGCACACCAGGCACTGCAAGACAAGCTGAGAAATGGCATACACACATGCAGTGACAAAGGGGCACACACACACACACACAAAAAAAACGCAGCACGACCACGACCACGACCACGACCACGACCGTGCGGACATACATGCGTTTGCCCATCCGCGTTCAACCGGTGAGGGAAACGCGCTGAGGAACGGGGTGTCGCCCACGACGGTGAGCGCAAAGCGACCAATGCTCTCCGGTGGGAGGCCGTCCTTCAGCGCAAACGTCCACCCCGATATGCCGCCGCCACCAGGCATCACGTGGCCTGGACAGTGAGCGAAGGAACAGAGGGGCAAAACCGTGCGTGTGTGCGTGTGTGTGTATGTGTGTATGTGCGCATGTATGTGTTAGCTACATCATGATCACGATGATAGCACGTGTCTGTACTGTAGACAACAGCAGTCTGTGGGAATTCTCATTCAATACGTCGCTCGATACACTTCACGCGCGTGTTTCAACAGGTCATCAACCACCACCACCACCACCACCACCACCACCACCACCACCACCACCACTAATGGCGTGAATGCTCATCGTCGTCACCTTCGAGCAGCAGCTTGCGGTGGATGTGGATGTCTTCCAAGACGACGCGAAACGGGGCTTCGTCCACGCCAACACCGCGCCACCCGCACCCGACCAGCTGTCGGGGCGTGTTGTCCAGACCTGTGGTGAAGTCGGGGTGAAGTGGTGGTGAAGGTGAGGGGGAGAGGAAGGGGCAAATGTGGACCATTGGGTTCAGGTTCAGGATGCACACCTTGGTCATGACATACACACACACACACACAGAGGCAGACACATACACAGACACAGACACAGGCATAGACACACACACACACACACACACACACACAGACGCAGACACATACACACAAACACACAGGCACACACCGACGAGGACGAGTGCCGCGTGATTTTCGACGGTGTGGTCGTGCGGAATATCAAATCCATCACCACCAGCACTTGCGTCATTGTCGTCACCATCATCGTCATCATCATAACCATTGATGGCATTGCGAGTGCGGCCACCACCACTGGCACTACTGCTGCCGATGCCTGTTGGCATGGACAGGCGGCCTGATGGTCGCGCGTGCGTGGATGACAGGGAGGACAGCGCCCCCACTGAGGAGGACAGCGGGTGGTTGGGGCGCAGGGAGGACCGGGAGGACCGTGACGTGGCTGCTATCCTTGAAGGTAATGGGACAGCAAAGTCCGAGGCGACAAAGTTGCTTGGGGTGGTGAGGTTGAAGGTTTGAAGGTGTGGGGGCGGCACAACGGCCTGCAGCAGACTGATGGTGCGACGCGTGTCACGCTCAACCTAAACACCCACGATGCAAAGAAAGCGAGGGTAGGGATGTGTGAAGTGGGTAAGCATGGAAACGCGCACTGTATGTGTGCATGTGCATATGTGTGTATGTGTGTGCAAATGTGTGTGTGCATGTGTGTGTGTGTGTGCATGTATGACACATAATCAAGTTGGCGTTGTCACGCAGGATAGCAACACACCTCGATGAACCCTTCAAGGTGTCCCTGCTTGTAGGACCACGTTCGTGGCGTCAGCCGACGCGCACTCGCACGTTGTTGTTGTTGTTGTTGTTGTTGTTGTTGTTGTTGCTGTTGTTGTTGTTGTTGTTGCTGTTGTTGTTGTTGTTGTTGTTGCTGTTGTTGTTGTTGTTGTTGTTGTTGTTGTTGTTGTTGTTGTTGTTGTTGTTGTTGTTGTTGTTGTTGTTGTTGTTGTTGTTGTTGCTGTTGTTGTTGTTGTTGTTGCTGTGCACGACCTCGTGAGACGGCTGCGTGCTGGAATGCAGAGTCCTGCCCAGCACCGCCTGCACGAGCGCCACGCGTCTGCTCACCACCTCTGTTGCTTCTCCTTCGTGTCGCGTCGTGGCCGCGTGGGGCCGGAGCTGCGCAGTAGTCGTCCACAGGTGCAACATCACGAAGGGGGGGGGGTGGGGGCAGTGTCAGCCGTGCGGACGAGCGCAGGGCGTTCGGATCGGAAAGACGTGGCAGTGAACCAAACACGTTAGTCAGTGACACACAAGCGCAAGCGCAGACAGGGATGCATGCACAAGCGCAAACGTGGTGCGCAAAGGCGTAGATACGCACAAACGCGAACGCGCACGTGACATAGGCTTCCTCTGAGCAACGACACGTGCGCGTGCAACCGAGAGGGTTTCACTCACCTTGCGGTTGAGACGGCGAGGGCTCTGCCCGGTCCGATGGCGGCAGGCGCAGCCCAGCGCTGTAACAAGTGCATGCGCGAGCGCGCGTGCATCCGTGTCAGCAACCACCAATCGATCGCCCATGGATGCAGCAACATCAAGGCACGCACACACATGATACACGCACACACATGATATACACACACACACACACGCACGCACACACACACACACACACACACACACACACACACACACACACACACACACAAACATGATACACACACACATACAACGCACGCGCGATACTCACGTGCTGTTCTCCAGGTCTGCGATAGAGAAGTCGGGGTCTTGCTCAACACCCTACACGCGCACACGTGGTGGTGGTGGTGGTGTTGTTGTTGTTGTTGTTGTTGTTGTTGTTGTTGTTGTTGTTCAAAGAGAGCATTGCAAGTGAGGAAAGGTTGAAAGATACATGGTTGCACGCGAGATCGCTTCGGGATTCAAGATACAAAGAGCAAGTGCACAACGGCCGGATCAAGCACTTGAGCATCGCTACCTCATCAAAGTCATTCATGCCAAGGTCTCCTGCATTGTCACGCGGTCGTTCCCCGTCATCCTCGTCGTCATCCCCGTCATCCTCGTCGTCATCATCATCATCCTCATCATCCTCGTCTTCGTCACTTTCGGTAATGGGCCCTGTGTCTGGGTCCTGAAACTCATCGTCGTCTTCGCTAGTGTCGCCGTTTGTATCGGTTGAACCTGGTTCCTGCTGGCTGTGGAACTCGTCCTCGTCCGAGCTGCTTCCAAGGTCCATCCTGCGGAGGGGATCTGGCGCGATGCCTGGTTGGTACACCTGAACAGCTGGGAGATCAGACACAGCTGAAATGAACGTTGTTGCGCGTTCTTCTTCCTCTTCACCCGCTGCGTCCGCTTCGCCTGCTTCGTGCGGCCCTTCTTGCCTCGCAAAGCCTGGTTCAAGGCGAGCAGTTGCTGTCGCTCCGTTGTTTATGGCAGCGCCCTCTTGAACCTCGCCATTGCCAACGCTATTCACGGAAAAAGCCCATGGCTGGTTGGAACGCTCCATCCCAGCCTTGCGGAACACCAGCTCAAGCTCAACCCGTGCTCGTGTTGTGGAGCGGTAGACTCCTTGCTGCTGGCGGACTTGGAGCAGGTGGTGGTGGTGTGTTGTGCGAGGAATGCGCGGTAGAGAATGATTTCAGTTTTATCGACTGAATTCAGACCAAGAAGCAACTCGAAAGCAAACTTCGACCTCACACGACACGCAAGTGCACGACGTGTTCGCGGTCCACGAGTGCAGGCTGCTGGGTCAGCACCCACCAGCCTGTCTCACTCACGCCAGAGCAACTCGCGCCACGCCAGCCACCCCCGCGCTTCCCCTGCCCCTTCGAGCGGTGCCGCAAGCACCAACACTCGGCAGGCGCCGAAGACAGACGCTTCGACCTTACCAAGCTGGCTCAGCACTTCCGTTCCCAACATGCAGACGACCTGTCCCCAGGTCTCGCGGAGGCCTTCGGACTCACATACTGCACCAGCTGCACGGGGCACGTCTTCTCGCCGCGCCACAGATGCAGCAATCGGGCACACGCCCCCGAGGCCGGGGCTGATGCCGACGCCCGTGACCTCCCCATCCTCCAGCCCTCCGACGGCTAGTGGACTCGAGATCTGAAGGGCATCGAAGCGGACCTCGTCGAGCGCGTGCGAAACAAGGACGACAGCGACATCTTCCACTGCTACCGCACCGCCCAGAAGATCCCTAACCATCCCCTCGCGTATCGGGCCTTGCGGATCGCATCCAACATGATCGTAGAAGCTGAAAGCGACCCCAACAAGCGGAAGCGGCACAACGACTACGTCCTGGGTGCCTTCCACCTACTGCAGCTCATTTTCGCCAGGGACAAGGCACACTACATCCGGAACAACACACTACACGCCCGGATGTGCCTCCTCGCGTCGCGCAACTGGGACCGCCTAGAGGCACGAGCCGCGATCCGGATGCGGCCGCCACGCACCGACGAGGAAGGACGCGCCGGCAAGGCCCGCCAACACCTCGCAGCGGGAAACATCTCCAACGCATACCGCACCCTCGCAGATGACTCCACGCAACTGGACAGGGCCGCTTACCGCCGCCTGCTGGACGAGGCGTGGGCGGCCATTGGGGAGGCCCACGCACGGGACGTCGCGCCAATCCCCCGCAGAAGGTCGTGCTGAGCAGGAGCATGCAGAAGCTGCGCTGGTTTGCGCTGCCCACAGACGACATGGCTGCACCACCGCCATCAGTGACGGAGGTTGCAGCACAGCAGCAGCAGTAGCAGCAGCAGCAGCAGCAGTTTCAGCGTCGCCGCAACAACAGCACGCGTTCACAGGAGGGCATGGTGGAGTGGGGCGACCTGCCTCAGTGGTCGCTCGACCAAGGTGGCGGCGTTGGCAGATATGATGCTGACAAAAGCAGCGACGAGAATGGCAGCCCTGTGCTCTTGCAGGCGTGGGCGAGTGGTGATGACGACGGCGACGGCGTTGGTGGCAATGGCGGTGATGGTGGTGCAAGCAGCACCATCTCATCGTAAGTGAACATGCACTCGGCTGTGTGATTGTGTGATTCTAAAGTTCAATATTGTGCGTGTGCGTGTGTGTCATTGCGTTTGTAGTGTGTGTGTGCGTATGTGTGTCATTGCGTTTGTAGTGTGTGTGTGTGTGTGATTGACGTGCATATGTGTGTGCAGTTGCCGATGTAATGACTTGCTTAGATGAACGCTCATGGGTGTGCTGTGTGATGGTGTGGGGCACTGTGTTTCTCTTGCTTGCAGTGACGAGGAGGCCGAGTTGAACGGACCCGTCTGCTACAACTGCAACGGCCAGCCCATCGCCGAGGAAGTGGAGGAGGTGAGCATGAGTGCTTGTGTGTGTGTGTGTGTGTGTGTGCGTGTGTGTGCGCATGTGTGTGGTGCATGCTTGTGTGCGTGTGTGTGTGCATGCTTGTGTGCGTGTGTGTGTGCATGCTTGTGTGCGTGTGTGTTGTGTGCTGCCGTTGTACATGTACCTCGCAGCCTTGCAGCTATACCCCTTCACTCAGAGCGCCAATCGCGCATGTAACATCACGCCCACACTCAACCACTCACTCCCTCACTCCAATACGCTGCGGCACCTGTTCTCCTCCGTTGCATGCGCGCAGGCAGAGCGGCGTCGACGTCGCGCGAAAGCCCAGCGCGTGCTTGACGGGTTTGTCAAGGCAGGCGACCTGGCTGTCCAGGGAAGTGGCGTGGACCCGTCTCTTGCAGGCCTGATCCTCGGCGTGTGCATCTGCTTCACCTTTGGGCGCCAGTGGTGCAGTGGCCTCTTCTCCTGATGGGGGCGGCAACCGCGGTGGACGGCGTGACGAAGATGGCATGGTGGCACGATGTGCTCATGATTTGGTGATGGTGCGGTATATTGCTTGCTCGAGTGGTAATTGATGGCTGATTGCTTGCTTGGTGGCTTGATGTGATGGCTTGGTTGCTTCATGTGTATGAGTGAGTGGATGATGACTGCCTTCTTTTTCGTTTCACCGATCTTAAGTGTGTTTCATGAGCCCGCCGTTTTGCTTCCTTCATTTGCTTGTCCGTGCCCGTCTTGAGAACCGACATAAACAACACAAACCGCACACACGCGGCAAACGCGACCACACACACGCCCCCCCCCCACTCCGCACCTCTGACATGAGTTCACACCACTCGTGCAAGTCCACTACAAGTCGCCCATTCCAAACATCTAACCCCCTTTCGGCACCAATGTGTCTTTCATCTCCAAACACACTGCACAGGATCCAGACTTTTCGATCAAGGAAGTCATGGCGTGTCACGTCATGTCATGTCATATGTCACGTCACTCTTTTATGCACGGGATAGACGCATACCATATTTAGCTTCATGGAAGTCACACCATCATAGCACGCACAACAAGTATCACAAGGAGGCCTGGCCCACCACAACAAGCAAATTAGCAACAGCAACAGCAGACAAAACACCAGACACAGCAATTTCACCACCTCAACCACCACTACCGTCATCATCGTCCCCTGTCACCGCCACCGCCATCAAAGAAGGCAAGGGTGGCTGCACCAACACAAGTCAAAGAATGGTAGCGTTCTGCATTCCTTCGATGAGCTTGTTGAGGATCTTCAGCTTCTTCTTCACGTCCACCTCACAGCCTTCCTCCTCCCCCTCCTGCTCCTCATCATCATCATCATCATCATCATCATCATCATCATCATCATGTCCGTGGTCACCGTCGTCAGCGTTTCCACCGCCCTTATGCGCCATGTCACGCTTCTTCTGCTGCAGCCACTCAACAAGTCGCCGGCACGCATCCTCAAACCGATCACACGTGCTCCGGACATCAAACCTCTCGCCAAAGTCGGGGCGAGCCCATGCCATGGCCAGTGAGTAAAAGTCGTGGATGCTTTTGAACGGCAGCCGGTCCTCGCCCGAGCGACAAAACAAGTCAGGATGGCGTTCCAGCAGACAACAGTTGAACCCGTCCGGCGTGTGCGTTCCAAAATTCTCCACATCGACGATGAAGGCTGCAGTCGCATCCTTCACCGCGATGTTTTCTCTGCGGACGTCGGCGTGGGGAAGTGAGTGGAAACACAACCGCAGGAGCTGCTCTGCCACACACAACAGCTGCTCTGGCGTGGTGAACTTGCCGCTGCCGAGGAAGGGCATGACGATGGTGTTGCTGTTGATGACGCGAATCGGGTGACGTGGGTGCAGGATGCGCCACATAAGACGAATACGGTCGATGTTCTGGTCGTCAGGCACACGCTTCACCACAGTGTCGTCAATAATCTTCACATCTGCCGCCAGTTCTTCAAACTCGAAGAACACGCGCATGTTGGCCAAGACGACCTCGTCTTTCTGCTGCTGATGGTGCTGTGGCTGCTGTTGCTGCTGTAGTTGCTGGTGCTGCTGGTGCTGCTGTGGCTGCTGTGGCTGCTGGTGCTGGTGCTGGTGCTGTGGCTGCTGGTGCTGGTGCTGGTGCTGTGGCTGCTGTGGTTCCTCGGGGCAATCGCCGCTCAAGCGAATGCGCTCAACAAGAGCAGGTGGGATATCGCACTGGGGAGATGGCAGCGGTGGCGGAGAGGTGGTGGCAGGGGCTCCAAAGCATCTAGCGTAGAGCGAGTCGTAGTAGGCCAGCAGGGGCTCAGACAAGAGCACATCCAGCACACGGGAGAACTTGGACAGCTGACACCGCAACAACGCAGGAAGCACGAGAGCAGGCGTGTGGAGATATGCGACACATGAGCGTGTGGTGTGAGAGCATGTGGCCCGCCACCGACGGAGCAAAGGGACACCACAACGGACGAGGATAGCAGCATGTCAGGGGCAAGAGGAGCAAGCCATCACAACAACAACATATGCTAGCAGAGGCTCACCGTGGTGGATGCCAGGGTGATGCTGTTGATGACTGGCATCTTCTGTCCCCCAGCGAACGTCTTGTGTCCAAGGACGAAACCATACACATCAACACAGTTCCCGGCGACGGCGATGCCGATGGGGTACATCAGCCCCTTGATCACAGACTCCCAGTGGGGAACGCACTTGATAGCGTGCAATGCGTGTTCGCGCAATTGCTCCTTTGCTTCCGCTCGCTGTGCACGCTGCTGCTCGAACTGTAACATGCACACAAGGTGGATGCAGCAGTGAGCAAGCAGGGTTTGTGTTTCCACGCGTGTGTGTGTGTTTGCGTCTGCGCGTCCGTGTGTGCTTGTGTGTGTGTATCGTGTGGTGGCTGGTGCACAAGCAATTGGAATAAAAAAGTCAGAGGTGCACACGTCAATCATTACCTCAATGATAAGAGGCAGAAAGCTGTGGTGCAGCTCGCACACGGTCGGACGAAACGCAGCGTCAATCTTGTACTGCTCCGTGTTCGAGACAGGCGCGTTGGCGATGACCATCATGCGGCTGTGCAGCTTCTTGCGATTGAAGTAATTGTGAATGCACACCATCATTTGGTATTGTATCCACCCTTCGTATCCATCCGTGCTGATGGCTTCAAAGCCAGAGGCTGGCCCAGCAAAAACGCAAAGCAAGAAGAACACACGAGCTTGTGAGTCATTGCATGCCAGTGGCGGTGCATGTATGTGCATGAAAGTGCATGTACGTGCATGAAAGTGCATGAATGTGTGTGTACATGTGTGTGTACATGTGCGTGCGTACATGTGTGCATACATGTGTACGTGTATTGCAACCACCTTGCGACACACAACACACAACACACACACACACTATCACAAGCGCACAAAGTAGGCACACAATCACAGATGCTCTGATACAGGACTTAAGGCAAGTCACATAACAAAATACCACACACACACACCATACACACCACACCCCACATACACACCCCACCACACACATACACCACATACACATAAACTCACTCCCGTCGCCATGTGTTGCTGTGGCCATGTCAAGCTGCTTGGCGAGTTGTGAGGTGACCGCGAAGGTGGACGGGTCGACGGAGATAAAGTAAGGGAAGGAGCTCTCCACACCCCCCTCTCTCCCCTGCTTGTTCAGCCTTTTCTTTGAAGCTGTGCTTGGTGCCACGGTCCGCACAAGGTCTGCATGGGAGTGTGCGCGCGCATGTACATGCACGCGTGTATGTGGTGGAGCCAATTCGTTGGGTGTGAGTCATGGTAAGGCATGAGAAGCACGTCGCAAACAGCCGTCGCAGGACATCAACTCAAACATGCACTTACTCAGCCGCTTGTTGAGCGCAGATGTGTCCAGCTTGGGAGGTGTGCATTTGGACAATTGCAGCTCCACAGCGTCCCACGCTGACAATATCGCATGTGCACCAGTCGTGAACGGATTCAGCGCGTCCACTACAATGTCAAGGTCTGGGAATAAGACGGCGATATGTATGACTTGTTGTCGCAAGCACTCCAGCGCGTCAGAATCGAAATCACGAAGAGATGTCTCAACGTCAAGTCCTTTGCGAGCAGCATTGTACTTCTTCCGCAAAATCATGGCGGCTCTTTGGAGCACCATGACCTGCACCGTTCAAGCCGGGAAGACGAGGCGTCAGGAGAAAAGAGAAACGATTGAAACAATGTGTCAGCCCATATGAGATGCCATGCAGTACAAAGGTGCATTGGCAAGGCAGAGCCAACAAGCGTACCTCTGTTGCCGTCAGCTGCGGTGGGGCTGGCATGGTGTCTTCACTCATGGAATCCGCTGAGGATGGCACCTGAGGAAGAGACCAAAACGGTGGCAGGTGAGGCGCGAATGACACATCAGATGGCAGGTGTCGATGCTCTGTGGGTTGTATGCAGCTAACGCTGATGCAGCGTCAAGGCACATGTGTGTGTGTGCGTGCGTGCGTGCGTGCGTGCGTGTGTGTGTGTGTGTGTGTGTCGACGCCTGGGAGCACATGGAATACCTACAACTGGACATGCAAAGATGTGTGATCGACAAGAAAATGAGTACGTGTGCCATCACCTTTGTCGCTTGCGCATCGCCACTGGGGCGGCGCTCACAAGATGCTGCTGCTGCCACTGC
>NW_004754931.1:2103347-2106333 GCF_000188695.1 Salpingoeca rosetta | reverse complement strand
ACCCCCCCGGGGCCCAAAGAGCCATCGCCCCATCAACTTTTTTTAATGCTACGGTTGTCGTGTTGTGTGTGTTGTCGCTGGGCTTTTGTTGCGGGCCGGGTGGCTTTGTCGGGTGGGTAAGTGGCTCCCCTGTCTTGTTTGCCTTTTGTGTCTCTGCCGTTCTGTCCCTACCTTTTTGGGGGTTCCCCCTGCCTGCTGCACTTTTGTGGTTACAGCCACTGCTCACCCCCCCCCCCCCTCATACACACACACACACACACAATCTCTTTCCTTTCCGCGGGTTTTGTTTCAGGGCTTGCCATCGATTCCAGTCGCACCCTTTATTCTGTCTTGCATGCAAACGGGTACGTGAGGCTGATTCCACTGCTGCACGTGTACTGCGTCGCTGTACTGTCTTCACTCACTGCGTTTGCTACCTTTGTGTTGAAAGGGCTTGCTCTCACCTCATGCGAGCGCTGCTGCTGCTTCCACCTCATGCGAGCGCTGCTCTTGCTCCCACCTCATGCGAGCGCTGGTCTTGCTTCCACCTCATGCAAGCGCTGCTCTTGCTTCTTCCTTGTGTGTGTGTGACAACTCCCGACAGCTGCTGAGCCAGGCATGCATCACCAGTACACGCGTTGGCGGTCATCCGCGGCTTGTGAACGCGCTTGCGCGGCATTACTAGCCCGAGTAGACCTTCGTCTTGTCACCTTCCTCCTCACCTTCACCGTCGTGTCAGGATGAGCAATTGGGCCGGATCGCCTCATCCAGCCAATGCAGCGCACGCAACAGTGAGTCTCCACACACACACACTGCTGCGGACTTAACTGCCACTGTATCGTGTTTTCACACACACACACACACACACACACACACACACACACACACACACACACACACACACACACACACACACACACACACACACACACACACACACACACACACACACACACACACACACACACACAGAGGTACACGCCGTTCTGCGTGACGACGCCCGCCTCCGTCCTCGGGAGCCCCCCCTCCTCCCTCTTCAGCGCCGCCCCCGTTGACAGGGTCGACCGCGCTGCAGCCACCACTAACAAGGCCTTCCGCCACCTACCCCTGCAGTGCATCCTCGTCCTCTTGAGGTACTGTGTAGTGGCCAAGGAGAACTACACGATGCGCACCACCGCGCACTGCATGCAGGCGTGCCGCAAGCTCGACGAGCTCATCGCCCTGTCCCTGGCCAGGATGTTGGGGCACACGAACCCGCTTAAGGATGAGTCGCTTCAACGCTGCCTGCGGCCCTATCAACGTGGCGGGCTCGCCCTCCGGTCCCAGGAGTCGGCTGCCCCCGCCGCCTTCCTCGGCGCCATACGTGACTTCTTCAACAGCACGCGGCACCCCTTTGAGCGCGGCCTCCCCAGCAACGCGCTCAGGACCGAGATGTCGACGGCACTGACGCGGCTCGCGTGCACGACACGCGACAAGGAACAGGGCGGCGTCACCACGATTGACGAGGTCCTCAAAGCCGGGAGAAAGCTCCAGCGCACCCTGACCAGGATCCTGGATGAACGCACCCCTTACAGCCACAAACGCACCGTCCGCGCCTTCCAGCTCAGCGCGGGCGGCCCCGGCTCCTTCCACTGGCTCACCGTGATGCCCAGCTGCCCAGAACTCACCCTCAACGATGCACAATTCAGAACATCCCTCAGCGCTCGTATCCGAGTTCCAGCGGCTGGGTACCACCCTCGCGCCTTGTGCAGGGCATGCCACAAGCCGACGGAGAGCGCGTTCCACCAGGAAAGCTGCCAATCTATCCGCCAGAAATGGCACGATCATCTCAACGGCGACATCGCCGCCTTTCTCCGCAGCAGCGGCCTCTTGGCCGTATGCGAGACGGGAGGCTACGTGGACGGCGGACAACAACACCTGGACATCGACTGCACCGTCGTCGCGACCGACCTCACTATGACCGACGTCGCCCAGACGAGCCGGCTCGCCAAGGCATCCTCAACGGGCGGCTGGAACGCGGAGTGCGCTGAGACCACCAAGAAGAAGAAGTACGACAAGCTCATGAGGCAGAACGACAGGACCTTCTTCCCCTGGCCATCGAAAACGGCACGGGTCGCCTGGGCGAGTTCTTCGTTCGCTTCATCAAACGCGTCATCTACAACGCCGACCTCCCAGTACATGTACACAACCACGCAACACCCAGCTACTACGCCTACGCCCTCCAACGCCTATCCATCGCCTTCCAGAAGCGCAGCCACGAAGCCACCATGACGTGTCGCTACGGCAAGGACGGTGAAACCGCCACGGACATCCAGACGCACTCCATTTTTCCTACCGAACGCAACACCAACACCTGGGCCACAGCCGCCAGAGGTCAGCGGGCGCAGCGCAACCGACCGCCCCGCCGCGGAGACGGGCGCAGAATGAAGCGACAAAGGCAGACAACCGCAACAACAACAACAGCAGCAACTACAACAACAGCAACTACAACAACAGCAACTACAACAACAACAACAACAACAACAACAACAACAACAACAACAACAACAACAACAACAACAACAACAACAACTACAACAACAACAACTACAACAACAACAACAACAACAACAACAACAACAACCACGGCACAACGGACGCTCCGACCGCGGAGCCACCCAACCCTCGGAGGCCGGCCGCAGCGCCTCCGACGCGGTCGACGGGGAAGGACCGGGCGACAGACGCGCCGCCTCGCAGCCGGCGGCAGCGGCGTCAGCGACCACCCACTACATAGTTCGATAGTGGGTACCCCCCCCCCAGCCGGCCTGAGGGCCGCGACGTGTGACCCACTTACATACGAATGCTTTCCCCCCTCTTTGAAGGGTCCACGTACCCGACAACTTGCAACCCACCCACGAACCCGGGTAGTGTGAATGTGTGATTTAATTTGTTTGCGTAATGTGCAACGGGGCCGCGGGCCTTCCTGTCTTGTGCTTCCTGCTTTCTCCAGCTGGTCTGGCGACCACGG
>NW_004754931.1:2100523-2103247 GCF_000188695.1 Salpingoeca rosetta | reverse complement strand
CGGTGGTGGTCATGCCTTGTCCGCTGGGAGCTTTTTCGATGAAAGCTGTGGTGTATTGCTCACATGCCAGTGTCACTGGTTGTGTGTTTTTGCCTTTGCTGTTATGTTGGCAGTGGCGCGGAATGGTCTGTCGAATGCCAGACGCAACGTGGAAGGTGGTGACCCTGTTGTGTGTGCGTGTGAGTGTGAGTGTGTGTATGTGTGTGAGTGTTGTGTATAAGCATGAGCGTGAGTGTGTGTGTGTGTGCATATGTGGTGCTTGTGTTGTTGGGTGTTCTTGGATGCCTATTTGTGCGACGCTTGCTGGCGTCGTGTTTGTCGCAAGCTCACGGTGCTTGCGCCTTGCCTCCTTACCTGTTGTACACACACACACACACACACACACACACACACACACACACACACACACACACACACACACACACACACACACAGTTGTGGATGGGAACCCACAGCAAGGCGCCGTCACAGGTCGTGCTGCCTGGAGGAGAAGTGCAGGACCTTCGTACCCTCCTGCAAGCCAACCCGGACCTCATGTGTGTGTGTGTGTGTGTCTGTGTGACTAATGGCGTATCCTCTACGCCCATGTGCATGCATGTACCTGGCTGACTGGCTGGCTGGCTGGCTGGCTTACTCACTCACACACGCACTCACTCACTCACATACACACACTCATTCACACACACACGCTCACACTCACTCACACACTATCTCTCTCTCTCTCTCTCCTTTATTTCGTCCCCATTTGCCCTCTTTGTCGTTTCATGCGTTCGCCTGCGTCTTTGATAGGGGCTCTGCAAAGAGTGCAGAAGGCCAGCTTCCATATCTATTCAAGGTCCTCTCTGTCAACAAAACACTCTCCATTCAGGTTCGGCTGCAACCACCACCAGCTGCCCCGCACTATGTTTCTGCTGTCCCATCACTTGCTCCAGTTAGTGGTCCGGACTCATATTTTTCCTAGCATGGCATCAGACTTTCAACTGCCTGTGGTGTGACCTTGTCAATGAGCTCAACCCCCCCCCGCCCTCCTCGGTTGTGCAATGGTGCAGGCACACCCGGACAAGGCGCTCGCTGAGAAGCTGCGGCAGCAAGATCCCGAACATTACCTGGACGACAACCACAAACCGGAAATGGCAATCGCACTCACGCCCTTTGAGGTGTGTGTGTTGTGTGTTGTGTGTGTGTGTGTGTGTGTTCACATACTCACATTCTGTCGCCCATCACCTGTGCCCGCACCTGTCCCCTCACTGTCACACTCCCCAGGGCATGTGCGGGTTCCGCCCCCTGGCGGAGGTGGCCGCGTTCCTGTCGTCGTATCCGGAGTTCCATGCGCTTGTTGGCGACGCCGCCGCTGCCTGTCTGCACGCTGCCGTCGGAAAACCGCAGCCGGAGGTGGGGGTATGGGTGCTTGTGTCAGCGCGTGTGTGCGTGTGAGCGAAGGGTTTGTAGGGTGTGTGTGTGTTGTGTGTGCGTGCGTGTGTGTGTGTGTGCGTGTGAGTGTGAGTGTAGGGTTTGCAGGGTTTGCAGGGTTTGCAGGGTGTGTGTGTGTGTGTGTGTGTGATGTGGTGTGCGTTTACATGAAAGGTTGTGAACACGTTCGACTGTGCCATGTTCACATCGCCATTACATTTCGGCTTCTCGCACGTACTCAATCTCACTAACACACACACACACACACTCTCTCTCTCTCGCATGCACACATACACATACACGCACACAAATACACGCACACATGTACATACACATACACGCACACACACCGCCAGCAACACGATGCGCTCAAGAAGTGCTTCTCTGCACTGATGCACGCGGACCCCAAGATGGTCGAGGCCAAAGCTGCGGAGCTTCAGGTGGGGCGAGGGTGTTGCGTTATTTGTGCATGTGTGTTTGTGTTGCAGTGTTGTGTGGGTCCGTGTGTTGTGTTTTGTGTTGCGTTGTTGTGATGTCTGCCTCCATATCTCTGCCGCGAGCTCAGATGTGTTGTCTCACGTGCTCTCGCTCCATCATTCATGCTTTCGTGTGCATGGTGCTTGTCAATCGACGTGTGCAGGCGCGGCTCGAGGCCAAGGCTGACAAGCAGCTTGTGGACAACTTTGTGCTGCGTGTGCACTCTCAATTCCCGGGTACGCACACAACATATAGCACGACACATTCGCACGAACACGCACTCACGTAAACGCTTGCATGTGTGTGCGTGTGCGTGTCTGCGTGTCTGTACAACCCGTTCTAACGCGCAATCACACACACACACACACGCACCATCACACACACACACACACACACACACACACACACACACACACACACACACACACACACACACGTGTGCGCAGGCGATGTTGGCTGCTTCTGCCTGTTCATGCTGAACATTGTGCAGCTTCAACCTGGACAGGCCATCTTCCTCGGGCCAAACCTACCCCACGCGTACATGGCTGGGGACTGCATTGAGTGCATGGCTGCAAGCGACAACGTCGTGCGGGCCGGGTGCACAGGTAAGTTCAAGGACGTCGACAACCTGGTCAACATGCTCACATATGAGACGGGCACCGCACAGGAACAGGTGCGCCATCGTGTGTGTGTGTGTGTGTGTGTGTGTGTGTGTGTGTGTGTGTGTGTGTGTGTGTTGTTGTATTCGCTGGGACACATTTTGTTCCCCTTTGACAACATGCTCACACACACACGCGCACACACACGCATGTGCGTGTGTGTGTGTTTGTGTGTGTG
>NW_004754931.1:2094727-2100165 GCF_000188695.1 Salpingoeca rosetta | reverse complement strand
GCACACACACACACACACACACGCACGCACACACACACACACACACACACACACACACACACACGCACGCACACACGCACGCACCATCACCACCACCACCACCACCACCATCATCATCACTGTCTCAGGGCGGGTCGTTGGCCGCACCGCGCGGGTCGACATTCTTCATCGCCGCTGACGCCGCCGCCACCGTCGAGGCAAAGGCAGACACAACCCTCTTCCGCGCTTACTGCTGAACCGTGCCACCCACGGTCACCCGTTGTTACACACACACACACACGCACACACATACACACACACACACACACACACACAGTGTTTCGCGTTGTTTTGATGACGTTGCACCACACTACTGTTGTTGCGTGTTCTATTCAGGCTGCAGTACACCACACACACACATCACACACACACACACACACACACACACACACACACACACACACACACACACGTGAGTGAAAGCGACGCATGATACCGGAACGCGTTCATGCAAAGCAAATGTAACCAAACACTGCAGCGGGCGCAAATAAAACAAAATTGTGGCATACATTAACGTGCACACGCGCACGGCACCCCGGGTGCGAGGTACATCCTCTCATTGCGCACACAACGCATGTACAAGTGTGCAAACATACACACCACACGGCACAATACTTAAAGGGAGCAGAAGGGGAGATCAACAAACACCCACACACACATGCACTCAAAAGCACTCTAGCACGCCATCACTCCCAAAGCGTGGGCTGTGACCAGGGCGGGGGCGCGGTTGTGAGACCGTGGGGCGCTATCAACGGCAGCTTCTTGTAGCTGAGGGGCACCGGGTACACCGTCTGCTTGCCGCGAATGGCGTCAATGAGCTCGCGCGCGCCAGACCACATGAAGCCAAGCGCAAACAGCGCCGCGAGAAACGGCAGCAGCACCACCAGCACCACCAGATACCAGATGATGTCGCGAACACGGCGCAGGGCTGCAGCCATCACCGACGGTGACTCGTCGCCCGACTGCCACGCGCTGTCCACCGTGACCACATCCCCGCTGCCCGCAATGACAAACGTGGAGAAGTGGCGCTTCCGGCACACGGGGCACGTCTCCGTCTGGCTGATGCAGTCGAAGCAGAACGTGTGCGCGCACGAGCACAGCGCAGGCTCGCGCATGCGTGTGCATAGGCAGACGGGGCAGCCTGTGGCCGACACCTCTGCGTCGCTCTCCTCACCACCCGATGCTTCGTCCGTGCGCGTTGCCTGTGCCGTGCTCGCTGGTGTAGAGTGTATCGCAGGGGTCGCGGTGGCCCCGCTGGTCGCGTTCGCTGCAGCAGTGGTGTTGCTGCCACCTGTGTGTGTTGTGCCGCTTGGTTTGGCCGCGCCGCGGGTGAGCGCCGGCGACCGTATTCTGTTGTCATCATCACATTGCTTTGTGCTGTCGTTTCGGTTGACTCGTCGCCGTCTCACTGTCGCCACTGTCGCTGGTGTGTCAGCGGCGTGCGCTGCAGAGTGCGCTGTGTCCTCGTGCTCCAGGTCTTCTTCTTCATCAATGCCTGATTCCCGTGCATCATCCCCTTCACCATGAGAATCCATCGCACTGCCATCAAGCCCGCCACCATTGTGCACTCCAACCACGCGTCCCGCTGCTGCTGCTGCTGCTGGATCTGCATCCTCATCCCGCTCACCATCGTGCGCACCATCGCCGTTGCAGGTACTGTCACCATCATCACCGTGGCAGTCAGCCGCGCTGCTGATGTCATTGTCGTCGCTACGGGAGGATGTGCCGGTGTCTGGGCGGGCGGGAAGGTCTTGCAGCATGGCCAGCATGCGAGCAGGCTCCATGGACACATACGGGTACCACTGCTCAAGCATCGTAGAGGCTGTGTCATAGCAATGGCGGTCATGGCGTGTGATGGGCCGAAGAGGGGGGGGGGGAGGTGAGGGAACGCTGACACGAGAACAGTCAGAAGAGGAGGGGAGGGAGGGGCGAGGAGAGAAATAAGGAGGAGAAAAAGTCAGACAGGCAGACAATGGAGAAGGCAGGAAAGGGGGGAAGAGAGGAAATGCAACAAGATGTAAGAAGGAACGAGCTGTTGCGGCCACATGGACCGCACATGCAACCGACGCTTTAGCACCACAGGTACAGGCATTGCAGTTGAGAATGAATGTACTTGTATCGGGGAGGATGCCCTGGCCTAGCCGACGGCGAATCTTCTTCGTGATCTTCTCGACCGCCGTGTAGTTCCATTGCCCAAACCCTGCCGTTTCACAAAGCAGACACGAGAGTGATGAGCACCAACGTCGCCACTGCATACAGAAGTTGGGAGAGATATAGATACAGGGAGAGAGAAAGAAAGAAAGAGAGAGGGGGGGGGAGAGATAAACGTAGGGGCAGAGAGAAAGAGGGGGGGGGGAGGAGAAGGGGGAACACAGAAGGTCACACACACAAGCTCACACACATACACTCACACACACACACATACAAGCTCATAACACTCACAAGCTCACAACACTCACACACACAAGCTCACAACACTCACACACACGCACCGACGAGCTGGTTGATGCGGCGTTCCAACGAGGCAATGGCCGATTCCCTGACTGCAGCACAGTTCCAGCTCTGCTTCTGCAGCTACCGGGGTGCGTACACATGTGCGCATGCACGAGAAGAAGAGAATGGGTGAGCCACAAAGGAAATGCGTGGTTGGCTCGTGATTTAGGCTCATGACACGAGGAGTTGGCAAGCAGCAGCCGCCGCCGAGTGGTTGGTACCTTCGCGTACATACCTCGTTGAAGGTGCGCATGCAGTCAAACTCTTCCTGGCGAAAGTGGTGCTCCACCTTTTCCATCTGTCCCAAAATGCAAACACAACAGCGCGGGTCAGGAAACCAACAATCCTGGCTCAAAGGCAGCTTGTTGGGTGCATCGGGTTTGGTTTGACGACACCACACACACACACACACACACACACACACACACACACACACACCTCGAGGTGGAGGTTCTTTTGTACAGCAGAGATATCCTTAGACTTGATGTGTTGTTTGATGGTGTTGTAAGCAAAGTACTTGTGTGGCTGCCCGCTTCGAGCGGCCTCGGCCTCGATGCGTGCTCCAAACTTCATGTCTGGCACCACAAGGCGGAGAGAAAACCTTCGGCTGGCTGTTGGAGCTTGACAAAGCGTGTATCTGCTGTGTGGTTGGCTGTTGTGTGGTTGGCTGCACAAACAAAAACACAATCGAAGAAATGGGCACGAACGGATCGATGGTGATGGTGTGGTTCCCGTATTGCTTGCTTGCTTGTTTGTGTATTGGTTGGTGGCGCAAGAATGCTTGCTCCGGTGGTTGCTTCTGTTGCGGTTGTGCGCTATTTTGGTGATGTTTTACAGCAAATTTCAACAATTGCATTGTCATATTTTATGCTGTCGGCAATGAAGATCTGTGCTGCCGCGCGGCGTTCAAAACAGCTGCACTGCTGTTTGTCTCCCACAACGCAACTCACACACATACACACACAATACACACACACACACGTGTCTCAGGAGTCTGTGCTGAGATGGATGCAGTAGCTGCTCTGAAGGTAGGCGTGCAGTGCCGCTTGGGAGGCGTGCGATGAGCGGGTGAAGGTCCCTGCCGCTGTTGAATTCATGTGGTGCAGCTGCTTCCACCCCGACGTCGCCGATGACGACGATGATTTCGACGATGCTGGTGATGATGATGATGAGGATGGCGAGGGTGCGACCACAGCACCGGTGTGCTCGTTGCTTTCATCTACAACGTCGTCCACAAGCACCTTGGCCATTCGTTCCTTGAACCCAGCGTGAGTGAGTGAGTGAGTGAGTGAGTGAGTGTGAGTGAGTGGGCGAGTGAGTGAGTGAGTGAGAGAGTGTGTGTGAGTGAGTGAGTGAGTGAGTGAGTGAGTGAGTGAGTGAGTGAGTGAGTGAGTGAGTGAGTGAGTGAGTGAGTGAGTGAGTGAGTGAGTGAGTGAGTGAGTGAGTGAGTGTGCGTGCCAGTGACAATCAGTTGCCTCCGAGGTTGCATATGCAGCGAGTGCAGGTGGCAATTCTTGTGTGCGGTTTACCTTGCATGGCCGTCCTCTTGCATCTAGATCAACGTGCTGCGTCCGCAAACGCTTCAGAAATTCCCCGACATCTGCCGGTTCTCCTACAATCACAAGATAGATTACGTTGTGCTGTAATGTAATGTAATGTAATGTAACACATTCGACGAAGCAAAAAGTGTGCACGTGTGCCCGTGAGTCAGCGATTGAAGGAGAGAGGTGGACTGAAAGTCACCGATGATGCGGTGTGCAAAACGTTGTGTTCAACACAACCAGTGGGTCGGGCACACATGTACACGCGAGCCGTACCCAGGTGGTAAGATGGCCCATGACAGTCGTCTCCGCGCAAGCCTTCAGTCGTCACAAAGCGGCATCACAGAGACAGGGCATTTGCACAGCGTCACAAGCGTCACACAGGTGTCGAACGCGTCACGTGAGTGTCCCAACTATCGTATGCGACACAAACACGCACACGAAAAACGACAACACACACAACACACACACACAACACACACACACAACATACAACACAACACATACACAACACACATACACAACACATACACAACACGCACACAACGCACTTGGCGGAGGAACTTAAAATACGTCTTTGGACTGTGCATGTGGTCAATATGAATGAGGGCCCTTCGCAACGCTGTGTCAAGTTTGGGCGATGGCCGTGGCCGTGCAAGTGATGATGATGATGATGGCGGTGGTGAAGATGACGAGCGGTGTGGACGAGAGCGGCATGCATCATCGGCACCGATATCGGCAATGTCCAAATTCAAAGCGTAGTCGATGAGGGGGAACAAGCACTCGTCTCCACTCTCCACGTTCTCGCTGGTCGACATAGGCAGAGAGGGAACGGAGAAATCAGGGGAACGGGAACATGTTGGAAAGCGTGAGCGTACAAAACGGGCGAGGGGGTGCATTGGGGGAAATAAGCACGGCATACAGGGACAAAGCAAGTGAATGCGCGTGACATACACACACTGCCAACGCACCTGAGGTACTGGCGAAGCATGGCCAAGACGACATCGCACAGCTGCAGTTGCACGTGCCAAACACACAAGAGCATGGTGAAAAAGAACATGATGAAACCCCGCCAGGAACCCAAAAAGGCTGGGGAGTGTGGGAGACCACGCGAACAGGGAAGCTGAGCGACACGCATGTCACACACCACAGCCAAAGTTTAACAACCACGTACACTTACATGCAAAAGTACGCGCACATGCAAAAGTACGCACACATGCAAAAGTACGCACACTGTCACACAAAGAAGTCACAAAAGTGCACACACACACACACACACACACACACACACACACACACACACACACACACACACACACAGACGACACACACGACAGACAGACAGACACACACACACACACACGA
>NW_004754931.1:2092847-2094627 GCF_000188695.1 Salpingoeca rosetta | reverse complement strand
TCTTTATCCTATATATTTAGAGAGGGTGCAATATGTTATTTAATACAGATCTACACATGGGGGGGCGAATATCCAATACATATGCATTCCAGGATATCTATTTTCTGCCTCCCCCCCTCTCCTTCTCTCCCATACTTTTTTTCCATCCCTTTGAATTCTCGCTCAGTCAGTGGTTTGCGTATATCTCGGGGATGAAGCCTCTAACAAACCTACATTTTTTTACAGGGAGGTATTTTTATTTTTGCTACCCCCCCTCCCCCCATGGTTTCTTTTTGTGTGTTTGGGGAAAGACAGAGATAGGGGGGGGGGTGAGTTTAGACACTGAGAGACACGCGCACACTTCTAAATATATGCCTAGAAACACGCCCGCACACACCACACACACACACACACACACACACACACACACACACACACACACACACACACACACACACACACACACACACACACACACACACACACACACACACACACACAACACGCTACTGACCTGTGGTTGAAACCGCTCCACGACATCGGGAAAGATGGCACACACATTCTCCTGCTCCTGCTCCACATCCGCATCCAAACAACCGCTGTCAAGCATCTCCACCAGTGTCCTTCTTCCTCGCCCGTTACATTGGCATGGAATCTTTTCATATTTTTTCAAATTCTGTTGTGCGGACGCACGCTGCTGTGCACAGGCAGCACCATTTTCCCGCCACCACAGACAGGCACAAAGCACCACACGCACGCACGCACACACGACAGCACGATCGCCGCGGGGGGTGCCCTTGCAGCGACCGTCTTGTCTTGGCTTTTTGGTCCACGCGCACAACCCCACCCAAGCAAGCCTCGGGGTTGCGCGTGATCTGCCACCCCTGAGAATAGCGTAGGCCCGCCCACACTTGTGGGGCGATTTCACACAAAGTACATCAAGCAACCCACCACTCACCCAACATGAGCACCAGTGTCCAGCTGATGCTCTGTCAGGGCGACGATGACTCGACAAAGTTCTTCAAGAGGTACGGCAATAATGATGCGATGCTGTCGATGGTGTGCAACGCGCCCTTTTTCTGCTTGCTTGCTTGAGCGCATGCCGGTATGTGGGTGTGCTTCTGCGAGCTTTGGGGGTGGTGGTCCTGTCGACTCATGCAGCAGGCGTGTGTGCCCTTGTCGAGCCTCATCCATGCCCTCGACGCACGCACGTCCAACCGTGCCCTTGTCTTGATGCACTGCCTCACACCAATACCACGTGCACACAATGCTACTTACAGCTTGAAAGACCTTCGTGCTCACTGCAAACCCGTGGATGGTGGTCTTTTCGCGGTATGTTGGTGTCGAGTCGACATGTTGGTTCTCATCACCCAACAACACAACAGTGTCGTCACTTTGAGCTGTGGTGATCCCCTACCAAATCTTGATTTCTTTCACCTGTGTTCCATGACCATCGCGCCGCTGGATCCTTGCTATCATTATCATCCCATCTTCTTCATCACACACACACACACATACCTTCTCACTTCCCCCCCCCACTCCCTCCCACTCCCTCACATGCACGCCCACCTTCACGCGCGCGCGCGGTCTCTCTCTCTCTCTCTCTCTGTGTCTCAATCCGCCAGCATGCTGGGATTCGCCCAGAGCAAGTGCAGAGTGCCGTCCTCGGTCCGGCCCACGTCGCCCTCCTTCTCAAGGTTGACCTCATGAACCTGGAGCTTTATCACTTGTTGCGGACACATGTGAAGTCACATCACCCATACAAATACCCCAAAACACCCCCCCCCCCCCCACCCACACA
>NW_004754931.1:2044861-2092216 GCF_000188695.1 Salpingoeca rosetta | reverse complement strand
TCCCCCCCCCAACCAAGACACACTAACTATTCTCACTCGAGCTGTGTGGAGAAGAAGATGATGATCGATTATAACGATTAGAATGACGATGTTGATGATCGATGATGTATGATGGTGGTGGTGGTGGTGGTGGTGATGATGATGATGATCATGATGATGATGATGATGATGACGATGATGATGATGATATGCTGGTTCTTACACGCACACACACACGCACACGCACACGCACACGCACACACACACGCACACACACACTTGTGGTGATGACGATGATGATGATATGCTGGTTCTTACACGCACACACACACACACGCACACGCACACACACTTGTCGTGATGACGATGATGATGATATGCTGGTTCTTACACACACACACACACACACACGCGCGCGCGCGCACACGCACATACACACACCTCAGTTGCAGCGGACAGGCCTCGATCCAGAGGCGGCAGTCAACGTGCTGATGGGTGGGGATGATGAGGACGAGGAGGAGGAAGATGCCGAGGAGCACGAGTTTGCGGAGAGCATTCTGCGCGAAGAACGCGACCGCGAGGCCAATGCCAGCCACGGTCATGGCGACGGCGACGGCGACACCCCAACCTCGGTCGTCATTCGATACAACAGCGATGGCGTACGTGCTTCTTGAGAATGCGCGTGCTGGCGTGTGTGTGTATGTATGTGTGTGTGTGTGTGTGTGGTCGCGCTCGTCGTGTTGGTCTCTGCCATTGTTCTTCTTCCTCATCATCACAACCACTGCCACCACCTCGCTCGTCTCACGTGTCGTCGACCGTCGCTGTTACCCACGTTGCACAGGAGCTCGTCGTCGAGGAGAGATACGGCCCCTATGATGATAACAACGACAACGACAATGACAACGACAACGGCAATGACAACGACAACAACGAAAATGGCGCTGGGGACGGCGCTGATCAGCAACCCGGAGGCGCACAGGACAGCGGTGACGCGCCTGCTCAAGGCGGCAGTACCCAGACCCAAACTCCATCGCAACAGCAACAGCAACAACAACAACAACAACAACAACAACAACAACAACAACAACAACAACAACAACAACAACAACAACAACAACAACAACAACAGCAGCAGCAGCAGCAGCAGCAGCAGCAGCAGCAGCAGCAGCAGCAGGGCGACACTTCAACCACTTCAACTGCGGCAGCCAATGGCGCCGCTGGTGAAACTCATCAGCCGCAGCAACAACAACAGCAGCAGCAACAACAACAACAGCAACAACAGTCGGGCACCAACAGCGCTGCTACTTCAACAACAGCAACAACAACAACAACAACAGCAACAAAGCCAGGCGGCACGGGCGCTGGCGCTGATGCGAAGGAGCGCCAGGTGGCGTGGTGGCGCATGGAAGACGACCACCCTGGGTTCAAGAGCCTGGCAGCGCTGCCGTCGGAGTTGCTTGCCGTCGACAACAACGGCCAACTGCACGTGTGGAAGTGGTGCGACCCGCCCGCTGGCTGCGGTCCCCACCCGCGCCGCAACGTGCTTGGCCTTGCAAAGGAGTGCATTGAGCTCATGTGCTCTAGTGGCGCACGCGCCTCCGTGCTCACGCGGGCGGGCAAGGTGGCCACGCTCTACGACTCGGCGGTCTTGTGCCTTGCAGACCCAACAACGCAGCTCACGTCGCTTGAGCACGCGGCCAGGGCGTTTCCGTCGCTGCAGCGCCGCCAGGTTGCCGTGCTGGACGTGAACGCGAACATGACGTGGGCGGCCACCGCCGACGGCCGCGTGTACTGGTGGGGGCTGTACCCAACGAGCATTCGCCACCGCCGCGTGCAGGCCGCACGTAAGCAGCGCAGTGCCACGCGAAACGAAAAGGGCGTGTCTGCCAGCAACGACCCGGACATGGCCATCAAGCCGGGCGTGCGCGTCATCCTGCGCAACGTTCCCTTGTACCGCGCAGGCGCAAAGGGCTTTGTCATTGTACGTCATACGCATGCGTGCGTGCGTGTGTGCTGAAGTAGGGAGACGTTTTTGTTCAGTGTGTGGACGAGAGAGAACTCGCAGACCACAGCGTTCGCACGCCCATGCACACATGTACGCACTCCAGTACCATGTTCACCTTCCACTCTCACTTCCACACATGCACACACACACATGCACACACACACACACTCCTCTGCAGCGTAACGGGCGGGCGCAGGCTGGGCGCCTGGCAGAGACGGCGTGGGATTGGGACAACAAGGTGCGGGTGGAGCTTGAGGACGGCGGCAGCGCCAATTGGGCGGTGTCTGACATGGTCATCACAGACCTTGGACCTGGTCACCCTGTTGGACGCGTCGTCAAGGTCGACGGCGGGCAGTGCGCCGTGCTCTTCCCCGAATCCGCCCTGGAAGCGCCAGCTGCCATGGTTAGTCGTCTGCACACATGCGCGCACACACGTACATGAATGAATGGATTGTGTCATTTCTGCCACCTGCGACACCTGCGACACCTGCGACAGCATCAGTCTTGCCTTCTCATCTTCGTACATTGATTCGCTGTTCTCAAACTTCCTTTTCGAATTTACCTGCGGTGTCTGTTGTTGAAGCCAAAATCGGAGAAGGATTTGGAAAACCTTCGGCTCCACAATGTCAGCGAACTTGTCATCGTCAAAGGTGCGTTCAAATCCACTGTGCGTGTGTGGCCACATTTGCAGTTGCAACCTTGAAGTTAGCTGCTTCATCTTTGGTTCTGCTGATATCTCGTTTCATGACATCGTGCACGTCGTGGTTCGTGCACATAATGAACCCCGCCCCCCCCCCTTTTTCCCTCTTTTTGGAGCTTGCTCTCACCGCCTGCACACATGCACACTTGCACATTGGCCATTGCACGTTGCAGAGGAGAAAGCCAAGCCGGGGTATTCGCCGATTGTATCGCTGGACATTGCCGAGTCACCGCAGGAAATGCGCACGCCAGCGCCCGTTCTCAGCCTCGCCGTGTCAGACATGCGCGTGTTCATGTTCTCTCAGCATAGACTCACCCATGACGACGGTGACGTCGCAGCTGGTGACACCACTGACGACGATGCCGAGGAGAGCGCCTTTGGTGGCGGTGATGCTGCGGCCAGTCGTGACGCTTCAAGCAGCGTGGAGTCTTACCTGTATGCGCTCGACCTGTCGCGCGTGAAGCGCCTGAAGGATCTCCGACACGGTGCCACCCCGTTGTACGGAGGGTTCATCAACGGCCACGCCCCTGTCCTGCGAGACCGCCCTGCGCTGCTTGCCGGCCGCTGCCACAACGTCGTGCTGGTGCGAGAAAACTCGGGCACGCTGATCCCGCTCGAGATCCAGCGGTCGTGCGTCACGCTTGCTCGGCCCATTAACATGGGCACCGTCTACTTTGCCACGACAATGGACCTGGCCACAGCGCGCGGAGATGGCAGCCAGGGAGCAGCGCACGCTCGCTCACAGGCCGTCACTGGCAGCAGCAGTGGTGGTGGTGCTGCTGCTGTCCCGCCCGTGGGCGTTCTCTTCATTGTGCAGCAGAGTGCTGCCATCTCTGCTGTTGTTCAGCAAAACGTGCGCACGCTGCATGATGTGCTGACCGCGGACACGGCTGCCGCAGTGCTGCAGCGGTGCGACGCGTACCGCACCATCCTCCACCTGGCCATTGACTGTGCGGGGGAGGCAGTTGCTGCGAAGAACGCCAGCAGCGACAGCACTCCTGAGGCGGACCTGCACAGCATGGCGCAGGAGGCGCTGCTCGAACTCAGGCATGTGCACCGGCGGTCAGCGCAGCAGAAGCAGGAAGGGGAGCAAGACGAACAGACGGCAGGGAAGATGGAGCGAGAGGACAAGGAGAAGAATGGAGACCAAGCCGCCGCAGGTGTGGCTGCGGGGCATGCTTCAGCATCCACCATTGCCGGCATTGACTTGAAGGCGCCTGTCGCGCCGGTGCGTGTGTGCCTGCACCATTTGCGGGCCTCCCCTCTGCTGTACGACGCACTGGCGCACAAGGACATGCTTGGGCGAACGCCGTTCCTGGCGGCCGTGCAACAGGGCCTCTTTGATGTTGCAGGCGAGATTCTGGACCTGGCCCTTCAAGTTGCAGCGACCAAGCCATGTACGCCCAGCGCTTCGCATGCGCGTTGTGCGTGTGTGTGTGTGTGTGTGTGTGTGTGTGTGTGTGTGTGTGTGTGTGTGTGTGTGTGTGTGTGTGTGTGCGTGTGTGCGTGCGTGCGTGCGTGCGTGCGTACGTGTGTGCTTGCATGTGTGTGCGTGTGTGTGCTTGCATGTGTGTGTGTGTGCTTGCATGTGTGCATGTGTGTGTTGTATGTGTTTTTGTGTTGTGCTGCATGCGTCTCGGTGTCGTTTGTGGGATTGGCCCGTATTCACTCGTGTCCACCCGCCACGTCCGTCCCCTCCCCCCCCCCCCGGTACACCCCTAACACTGTGTTTCGCTGCCGCCCTCCCCTGCCACTGTAGCTGCTGAGAAGGCGATGCGGGCGATGGTGTGCTACCGTGACCCCATCCACGATGCCCCGCCCATCCACCACATCTGGGCCCCCGTGGTCTGGGACGCCCCAACCACCAAGGCTGCCTCTGCAACGTCATCGTCACCCGCCACCTCGGCAAAGCAGGTTGCTGCCCACAGCCGCGGCGGGCTCCATGGTACTGACGCCGTGTTGAGCTACGAAGACATGTACGAACAGGCGCTGCTTGGTGGGCCAGACGGGCAAGACAGCCACCGCCTGCGGCAGCACGGTGGAGCCGCAGCGGACACCATGGCCTCGTGGGTGATCCAGGATGGCGTGGCGCAGCGGGTGCACCCTTTTCCTGACGCCCCGCCACCCGGCCGCGGTACTGGGGCGCCTGCCTCTGCGTCTGCGTCGCAGAAGGACGATGCTGGCGACGATTCTGCCAGTGACGTGCCCATCGCCGGAAAATACGCGCCCCGCTTGAACCCAAAGGACGTGCAAGCGCGGTTGGCGCTGACCGCGGCTCTACTGAGCAAGACCGAGGCGGGCGCAATGGTCAATGGATCTGGCGAGACTGCGCTGCTGACGCTTGTTCTGGCCTTGGCTGAGCGGCACCAGACGCTTCGCACAGACGAGGAGCTCATCAAGATTGCCAACACCGGCATCAAGCCCGACGGCAGCAGCAGCCACGGCAGTGCCGACAGCAGTGGCGGTGATGGTGACACCCCTGCTGCCCGCGCTGCACGCAATGCGCAGAGGCGAAACCCCTATGGCCGACAAAGCCGGCTGCGGGACTATGACATGTACTACGGTGGTGGACGAAACCGCAGCTTTGGGGCAGCACATTACAATCAGCGCCAGCGGAGGCAGCAGCAGCAGCAGCAACAACAAGCCCGGCAGTACAACATCAACGTGCTTGCAGGCAACCAAGATTTCCTGAGGCCAGCGGATGGCACGAGCGAGAGCACGGGTGGCGAGCGACGCGACCGCGGTGCTCATTCTCGCCACGCCACACGGGCAGCCGTTCGGCGGCGTGGTGGTGCGCGCTCTTCCCGCGGCGCTGCCCACTCTGCCGGTGCCAGCGGCACCGGTAACAGCAGTAGCGGGAACGGTGATAACGAAGAAGACAACAGGAACTTCCTGGATGATGTCATGCTTCTGCTGGCACAGCACTGGCCAAGCGTTCGCGAAACCTTCCTGGTTGGACAGGCCAAGCCGGGCCATGGGAAGGATGCCTTCAGGCCAACGCACAGCGATGTCAGTGACAGCGACAGTGAGGAAAGCGCGTCCCCAAGCCATGCTGGTGACAACACGCTGTTGTTGGATGCGTTTGTCCACACCATGCTGGTGTCGTACCTGCCGCTGCTGCTGCAGGTGCTGGACACGCTCGAGGAGCGCCACGTGTCCCTCGGCGCGTCCCCAGCAGGCCGTGCCGTTGCCGCTTGCATTGGCCGGCTCGTTCGCTCGACTGTGCGCGTGGCCAGCGTGTACGCCAGCTCAGGGGACCCCAAATCGCTGCTTGCAGATGACGAGGCCGACGACACGTCAGCAAACAACCCCTATGGATACGCCTCCACACGCAGGCGCAGCCGTCACGGCAGGGACGGTGGCGATGGCAGCAACGCTGCCACCGTGCAGGACTTTGACCCACACCACCCGCTACTGCATACCTGTCGGCGTGTGTTCCACCGCTTCCCTGCGTTTTCCATGCGGGAGCTCGCTGAGGCTGCGGACGCCGTGCTAGCGCCGGTGCGCGTGGGCCTCTTGTCGCCGCTTTCACCGTTTTCCAGGCCGCCTCCGCTCGCGCTTGCAGACCCAATCAAGGGCTTGTTTGCAGAGACGCTCAACCCATTTCACCCACCGCCGATGGCCCGCAAGAAGCACGGCACACTGCGACCGTACGAAACCACCAAACCGGTGCAGCAGAAGCGAAGACAGCGGAAAAAGCGGCCACAGCAGCAGCAGCAGCGTGTGACACCGCAAGCAGCATCAAATGCCATGGATGCCGGTGCTGATGCTGATGCCACTGACGCCGTCGCCAGTGGTGAAACGATGGCCGGCGCAACGGGGGAGGACGCCGAGGACACGTCAAGTGCCATGGATGCCGCTGCAGACGACACCGATGCCAATGGCGGCGGTGATGAGGCTGACAACGAGAATGATGACAACGACAACGATGTCGATGATGATGATGATGATCGTGATCACGACGACAATGATGAAGATGACGACGACGAGAATGAGGACGATGACGACGGGGATGGCGACGACACCGGCCGCAATCATCATGGGCAAGGGGGCCACTCCGCCAACGGCGATGGTGGGGAGGACGAGGACGAGGATGCCGTGGACGATGTGGCCGAGGCAGCGTTCGGCGCTGTTTCTGTTGGACATGGTCAGGATTCAGGGTCATCCAGCGAAAGTGAAGGCAGCGAGAACGGCGATGCCGACAATGAAACACTGCTGCACGACAACAACGGGCGGGACGTGTCAATGTGGATGCCACAGTCCACAGGCAGAGGCGGCCGGTCCCGTACCGCCTCGAGCCGCGCCACGGCAGCAGGGGCCGCCGCCGAGGGCCTGGTGCAAGCAGCTGAACGAGCATCGCGACACAACCGCTGCCCGGATGTTAGAGTAGCCGCTAGCTCATCAGGCTTATCAGGTATCGTACCGGACATTTCGGGGATCAATAGGCCTACCCGCACACAGAAGTGGATTGTCAGAGATCGGAACAGACCTTAGTGGTGACCAAGCAACCCCATCAGCACACACTTACCATAGGTCTTGTACTTAAAAAGCTCAACCTCCCCAAGAGTGATACTTTTCTACAGTGCTACAAAGTCGCCTGTAACTCTGTGGCGATCTTTACAGAGTGGGTCCAGCACCACTCGAATGTCGCAGGCTCGCAGGTAAATTCGTTAGCCCTCATGGGCGCAAGCCCGAAGAACGACGACTATTCAATAAGGGGCGCATTAAGTATATTTCTGGGCTTCCCTCAAAGCTGAAAGGATACTAGCAGGACCCACGACGATAGGCCTGCTAAGCTTGAAAGCAGTTTTGCCAGAGGTTGCAGAGGGGGCTTACAGAACCCGACTAGAGGTAGTCTACTGACGCATAGTGATGTGTGTCCAAGCCTCTCTGGTCTGCCGCTGGCAACCGAATCGCCCCGCCGCCGTGGGCGCCGCAACCGCCGCCACCGCAGAAACGCAATGTGGTGGGACAGCGGTGAAGCCGGCAGTGGCCACGGTGTTGACGACGGCGTTGTGGAGGTGGGTGGTCATGGTGGCCATGGCGGTCACGCCGAGCGCGGCCTCGGGCGCCACCGCCGCACCGTCGCTGCCATGGCACGGGCACGTGCGGGCGTCTCTGCAGTGAGTGAAGATACCACGCCCAGAGCTGTGATGAACGTGCTTGAGGCAAAGCCGCGCCGCGGGTGGGAGTGGGTGTCGCGCACACGTGGCGGCATACCCTCGCTTCGGCGGCTGTCGACGTCCGGTGTGGCAATTGACGACAGCAAGATGCCCAGCTCGCTGACGCTTGTCGAGCCGTCCAAGTCCTTCACTGCACAGGCAATGGCGCGCCTCTTCAACCGCATGGTCAAGGAAATGGTGGACGTTGCTGGCGTTGGCTGCCGACTGCTTGTTCTCGGCGCGGTGCCGCCGCCCTCCGACAACGACGTTGCCCGCATCACACCGCTCGAGCAAGCAGCAGAGCAAGAGCACGAGACTGCCACAACGGCCACAACGGCCACAATGGCCGCCGCAGCTGCAGCTGGCGAGGATGAACCGGAAGCAAAACGTGCAAAGAAAGAGACACCTGCTGCCAGCGTCAGCACCGCTGAAGCCAGCGGCCACGGCGACGCAGCAGCGGCATCCAAAACGCACAACAAGGCTGCGGCGGCTGAGCTCGAGCAAAAGCGGGAGCAGCGCAGGAGCATGCAGCGTGCGCTGCTGCGTGCTGCGTTTGAGGCCGTGGAGACGCAGATGGAGCGGGCATGGACGTGGGTGCGCACGGGGATGGATGCGCTCGAAGCACAGCTGGTGTCGGGGATGCTGCAGTCGGGCTGGCAGCAGCGCGAACAGTACATCCGCGGCGTGCTGCACACCGCCTTGCTCCAGCAGCTGCAGCAGGAGCAGGACCGGCACCACGGCGGCCGGCGCGGGGGCGCCCCTGCTGCTGCCGACTTGTTTGCGCACGCGAGCCGGCGCGACCTCGAGCGCCAGGTGCTGTCGCTGCTTCGTGGCCACAGCGGAGAGCATGCGCACACCATGCCTTCCTTGGACGTGTCACAGTTCCCGCACCTGACGTTTGCCCTCGACGCCATCGTGTACTACCTTCGCGCGCGCCAGCAGCTGCTGCTCGACCTAGGACTCACCACCCCCTCAAGGAAAGACGCGCTGCCCACGTTCTTCCTGCGCTCGCCCTCCATCTCCGCCGATGGCGGCGTTCAGGAGCCCGACCTGTCCAAGCCGGGCGCGCAGTCGCTGCCGCTTGCTGAGCGGCCCGAGCGGTTGCACCCCCAGGCCACCCGCACCTCCCTGTTTGGCCGCGGCCGGGCCGGTGCCAGGCATGAGGCATCCCGCGCTACCCCGCGCGCCCTGAGCATGGGTCGTCGCACGCGCCACCAGCTCGCTGTTTTGCCACTGGCGGGCGCGTCCTCAGCGCAGCACAACGGCGACAGCAGCGCGGAAGACACCCATCCCACCAAGCGTGCAAAGGTCTCGTCAGACACCACGTGCAGCGGCGACTTTGCGTCGTTGCTGGATGCGTCGTCGCCTGTCGACCGCGTGTCTCGCCCAGGCTACGCCATGGACGTGCCCCTGCACGAATTTGCTGTGAGTGCTGTTGGCGAGCGATGGAAGCTGTCGGTCAACATCCTGAGTCGCCTGTTTGGGCAGACGGTGGGCCAGGAGCGGCACAGCTTCCTACTTGGCTTCCTTGGCTTCACGTACCGTGAGCAGGTGCTTCGCAGGATGCTGCGGTCGCTGCGTGGCAAAGCGCGTGGTGCGGGCCTGCGCTTCTTCGTCAAGCGGGAACGCGATAACGCCATCCTCACCACCCTCACCACTGTCCTCAGGCTGGCTCAGCGTGCCAACGCGGCCGCTGCCGCTGCTGCCGACGTTGGCGGCGGCGACGGCGGCGACAGCACAGGCCGGCAACATCTGCGCACCACCTACGCACCCATGCAACCGCCCATCGGCACTTATCGGCCAAGGCGTTCGGCCGGAGCGGACCTGCTTGCGCGGCTGGGCATCGCTGGCGACGACGCCCACGACTCGAGCGCCACCTCGGCCACGCGCTCGTCTGTGCGGCAGGACGTTGTTGACCAGCTGCTGGGAAGCCTCTACGACAACATGGACGCACCGGGCGATTATGACTTTGGTGACACGGGCCAGCCCATGTACTACGAGACACCGTCATACTCCTCCAGCTCCATTCCCTCAATCCTGCCGCCCGCGGTGCCGCCACCACCGCCGCCACCGCCGCCACAAGTCGCCGTATCGCGCCGCCCGCCGAGCGCAGCGTCGGCATCGGCGATGGCCCTGCGTGCACGGCGCATTCAGGCCAACGCAGAGGAGCGACGGCGCAGGCGCAACGCCAACCATGGCGGTGCCAGCGGAGACAGTGGCAACCGCTCCAGTAGCACCGACGCTCAGAGCGCCAGCAATGCAGCAGGTCCAGCAGCAGCAGCAGCAGCAGCAGCAGCAGGGACAGGAGACCGCACGAACAGCAGCAGTCATCGGACGGCGGCGACGGAGGCGATGCTGTCCAGGCTGGAGCGACGGCTGTCTCGGTGGGCCAACGATCCGCGCGTTCGGGGCCAGCACGAACCGCCCTCCGCCTCAACGCGTGCGGCGACCGCGACCACGCCGTGGGTTGGTGCTGGCGGAACGCGCCGGCTGGACACGATTCCGTCCGAGGCGTTGACTGCGCCACGCAGCAGCCTGGAGGCACCGCCCTTTGCCATGCCGGACCAGCCCGACATTGCGTTTGAGGGCGAGCTGGGCGAAGGCGTTGGCGTGACCCGGTCCTTCTACACGTACCTGTGCATGGAGCTGACGCGTGCGGCGGACCTGCCACGGCCCAACAGCACGGTGGCGCGCATGCTTGCCGATGCTGCGTTTGTGCAGTCGCTGTCTGCGGTCACGCCCACGGAGATGGAGGCGATTCGCCGGCGCCTCATCCACGACCTGGAGACGTTGGAGCGCGAGAGCAGCGGTGGGGCGGCAGCCAAGGCTGGCGCAGAGGCCCTGTTGGCCGTTGCCATTCGCTGCGCGGGCCTGGCAGACCACACAGACAACGCGTACATTGCGGACATGGCGCGCGGCGTGGTTGAGCGCTGCAGCAGCCGTGGCGGGCTGCTGGCGCAGGTGCGGCGCACCACGCTGCCGAGCCTGCTGCAGACGGTTGGCCTGGTGACGCCGCGCTCCGCCGGTGCCGGGGCAGACGGGTTTGACCTGTCGCGTCTGTTCTGGGAGCCGTCCAAGCCGGGCGTTGTTGCGCCGTGCCCAATGCGGCACCCGGCCAAGTCCAACACGTACCGGCTGGCGCTGCTGCAGACGGTGGGGCGGCTGGCGGGGCTGTGCCTGCTGCACGAGGACCTGTTCCCGCTCAAATTTACGCGGCCGGTGATCAAGTTTCTGCTGGGCCAGGACGTGCGCTGGCACGACCTGGCCTTCCACGACACGGCGCTGTACGATTCGCTGCGGCAGCTGCTGCTCATGCGCGAGACAGACCTTGCCGCGATTGCGTCGCTCAGCCTCACGTTTGAGGCGGCGCTACCCGGCCCGGCGCCAGCGGCAGCGGCAGGAGCAGGCACAACCAAGGGCAGCGATGCAGGAGCCACAAGCAGCGGCGATGGAGCTCGCAGCACCGACGGCAGCAAAGGCGTCAATGAAGAAGCAAAGCAGAGAACAACGGTGGAGCAGACGCCGCCACCGCCGCAGCCGCAGCCGCGCACGGTTGAGCTCAAGCCGGGCGGCGCGGACATTGATGTGACCGCGGAGAATGTGCTTGAGTATGTGGAGCTGTATGCGCGCTTTGTGCTTGTTGGCTGTGTGGAGAAGGAGTTGCAAGCGATGCGATCCGGCTTGCTGAGCGTGATCCCGCCGGGCGTGCTGGACCAGATGAGCGCGGAGGATGCCGTGCTGCTGCTCAACGGCTGCAGCGAAGTGGACATTTCCCTGCTGAAGACGCGCACCAAGTTCCGCAACGAGACGGGCGATGCCAAGCGCTTTGCGACCATGCAAAAGTGGTTTTGGCAGATTGTGGAGGGCATGACCTCTGAGCAGCGGCACGACCTGCTGTACTTCTGGACGTCCTTTGCCACGCTGCCTGCGACGTCGATGGGCCTTATGTCTGATCCGCAGGTGGTGGTGCGGCCCCCGAGCGACTCGCTCCTGCCGTCAGCCAACACGTGTTCCTCCCGACTCTCCATTCCGGCCTACTCCAGCAAGAAGATTTTCCGTCGCAAGCTTCTTCAGGCCATTACCACCAAGGCATTTGGCTTTGTTTGAGTTTCGAGCTTTGGGGATTTTAGTGATGTGTAATCACACTTGCACTGACACGCATGGAAAAGAAGGCGAACGTCGGTACTTGTGCATGTGTGCATGTGTGTGTGTGTGAAATGTGTGTTGTGTGTGTGTGTGTTGTGTTGTGTGAGGTGTGTGTGTGTGTGTTGAGTGTGTGCATGTGTTGTTGTTGTTGTTGTTGTTGTTGTGTTGGTGTGTGTGCATGTGTGTGTGTGCCAGTGTGTTCAGTTGTGGCAGAATTGACGCAACACAGGCGCCGCCTTTCACGAGTGACATGAAACAGTACACCAGCACACTAGCCGCGACATGAGTGAGAGCAAGGCGATCTAATGCAATCAGGCAGAGTGGGTGGGAGAGCGTGCGTTGGTGGCGGCAGGGAGCTGCCAAAACAGGTTCAAACGAGTTTCAAGCAGCCGCATTCATCATTTATCCCGCCAGAACAACGACCAAGATGAGCAGCGGCAGTGTTGGTGGTGGCAAGCAGGACCTCGCCAACTTCTATGTGGGCACGTCGGGCTACACATATCCACACTGGCGCAAGGATGCCTTCTATCCCCGCTTGGTCAAGCAGGCAGACGAGCTCAAGCACTTTTCAGGTGCGTGTGTATGTGTGTGTGTGTGTCTGTGACGGCTATGTTGTGTTGCGATTGTGTGTGCTCACCTCTCTCTCTCTCTCTGTCTCTCTGTCTCTCTGTCTCTCTCTTTCTCTCTCGCACGCACACATGCACATCATACATGCGCATGTACGCCTTGGATATCAACAGGCAGGCTGCCGTCGTGCGAAATCAACGCCACATACCATGGCTTGCAATCGACGGAAACGTTTCGCAAGTGGACAAAGGAAGTCCAGGACAGCTTCGTCTTTGCACTCAAGGTCAGCTGCATCACAAGTGTGCTTGTGTGTATGTGTGTGTATGTGTGTGTATGTGTGTGTGTGTGCATGTGTGTATGTGTGCATGTGTGTGTGTGTTGCGCGCTTGTTGACCTGCATGCGATTATCAGACTGAGTGTGCTGTTGTTCAAGTCGTCACGCTGTGCTCACCTTCAACACCCCCCCCCCTCCTCCTCCTCACACACACGCGCGCATACACGTGCATAGATGCACCAGATTGTCTCCCACAAGGAGCGGCTGAAGAATGTGGATGAGCTGGTGGAGGAGTTTTGCGATCGGGCGCGCGCCCTGGGCTCGCACCTCGGGCCCATCCTCATCCAGCTGCCACCGACGTTCCACCGCAACGAGGCCCGCCTTGCCGAGTTCCTGCCCAAGCTGCCCACGGACCTGCGCTTTGCGTTTGAGTTTCGCAGCAAGACCTGGCTGCACGACCAGGTGTACGCGCTCCTCAAGCAACACAACGTCGCCATTGTCGAGAACATCAGCCCAGACAACTCGTGCGTCTACACCGACAAGCAGACGGCCAACTTCACGTTCGTGCGCTTCCACAAGGCCCTCACCCCGGGCGAAACTGTGTACAGCGACGAGTTCCTGCAGAGGCAGGCGGAGCGGTTTGCTGCGCGGCGCAAGGCGGGCGTGACGCAGTTTGTGTACTTTATGAACGACATTGGGGCGCACGGCCCGCGCAACGCAGAGACGCTGGTGGAGATGGTGGAGAAGCTGACTGGCGCAAAGGCGGTGAAGAAATGGAAGCGCACGCCCGTTGTGCGCAAGGGAGGAAAGGGCTCGCTGCAGAGCTTCTTCAGCAAAGCCGCCGCCAAGAAGCCAGCCGCACCAGCAGCAACCACAGCACCAGCAGCAACCACAGCAGAAACAGCGCCAGCCAAGGCCACAACGGCAGCACCAGCAGCACCAGCAGCAGCAGCACCGAAAACCGCAGCACCAGCAACGGCAGCAGCGGAGGCCAAGGGAGGCGATGACGCTGATGCAAAGGATGCGGTGATCAAGCTTGACGATGATGACGACGACGACTCAACCACAGCCACGCCACCAACAGCGCTGCGCAACACAGAGAAGCCTGACACCGATGGTGGCAAGCGGGCGAGCAATGCAGCCACAACCACCTCGCCACAGAAAAAGTCAAAGAAGGGACCACAGAAGACACTGCACGCTTTCTTCAAGTAGTCGTTGCGTTGTGCCCTGTTGTGTCCCACTGATGGGGTTTGGCGTCAGTGTTGCTGTTTTCTCATCTCTGTTATCCCCAATGACAAGCAGCCCTGTGTGTTGACTCCTCTCCATCACACGCAGTTGCGCTTGATGTTGTTAAGCCTTCTCCGTAGTTGGATTATCATGCTGTCTCGCCACACCCGTGTACTTGCGCACGCGAATCTCAACACACAAACACACGCACAACACACGCACATGCCCACACATGCACGTACGTGCGCACATATTCCCACGCATCCCCCTGCTTCTAGTTGTAGTGCCATTCTTGTTCAACTGCCAATGTATTGGAACTGTAACCGACAGCAACAAGAGCAAGGGCCAGTCAGAGTTCCTCTCAACGAAAGCGCAAGCGAATGAGCGAGCGAGCGAGCGAGCGAGCCAACCCGAGCAAAGTAAGCACAAAAGTCACAAGAAAGCAGCGCTCGTTCCAATTGCATTCATGGAAGAAACAGGGTGCGTCAAAGCACTGGCAGGCAAACGTCGAATGGACAAAGGAAGACAATAAGCTTAAGCCTCAAACGAGCAAGATAGACATGAAAAGTCCAGGCGGCATGCCAAGCAAGCAAGCAAACGTGTCAAGAGGTGCGGTGTGTTGCGGGCAGGGTCTTTTGTCGCAGTACTGCCAAAGCACTTGTCACATCACCGCACGCGCCGCGGGTGGATGTTTTCAGTTCCCCCAATGGTGAGGAAGAACGGGCCTTCCTGCCCAGGCCGGAACGTGGCAGGAACAACGTGGTATGTTGTGGACGGCTGCAGCCCCATCTCCATCTTGCTGAAGCCGGGGCGATACCCGTCCGACTCGCTGCACATGGCATGTGTGGTGGTGATGGTGGTGGTGGTGGTGGTGGTGGTGTGTGTGTATATGCGTGTGTGTGTGTGTGTATGCGTGTGTGTGTATGCGTGTGTGTGTGTGTGTGTGTGCGTGTTAATGTGAGACAGAGAAAGCAATTAAGGAGGAGAGAAAGCAATCAAAGGAGGAGGAGGAGGAGGAGGAGCAGCAGCAGCAGCACGTGTGATTCTGCACGACACAATCAGGTCGCTGATGACGCAAGAGCATGAGACTGCGCGCGCTGTTGTGTGCGCGTGTGTTTGTACGTACGTGATTGGCTTCTTCTCTGCATCAAAGAGCGCGAGTGCAACGGAATACACGCGCGGCGCTTCCAGCTTGATGAGGATCGGAGTCGTGTCCGACTTTGGGGGCGTCGAGGCCGGCGTCTGAAACAAGGCGACAACAGGGGGCGGTGAGGCGGTATGGGCGGCAACCAGGATGGTAGATCGGCAACCAGCATGGGTGTGGTCCAAAGCATTCGCGTGATTGCGGCGATTTCCACGTGACTCTCACACACTAGACTCTCTCACACTAGACTAGGGTACTGGCCGAGGCAATCGCATGAATGATTCACGCATGATCGAAGCGCACCGTAAACGCAAACATGGGGTTTCGCGCGTACGACTGCGGGTCATTCTGGCACCCGCCAGCCGTCTCACGTGTCCACTGTGGTGATGATTGTGAGAACAATGGAGGTGAAAGGATGAACACATCACAACAAACGGTGAGTGGTTGGCATATGTGGTTGACATGAGCGTAAGAAGCACACACGCACACGTACATGCACACACGCTCAACCGCTTGAACGCGCACACACACACACACACCTTGTCGGACGTTTTCACTTCATTCGAATATCTGTGTGGCATTCGCTTCAGGTCAAAGTCCACCGTGGAGTAAACCTAAACAGCACAAGCACAGCGTGAGCGCAGCCAACAGCGACGTGTGTTTGCATGCTTGCCGCACCTGGTAATCGCACGCACACACACACACACACACACACACAAATACACACGAGTACATACACGCAAAACGCAAACAAGCCATCAAGCACAACCACACGCATACACACAGACACACACACAGACACACACAGATACACACAGACAAAGCGCAAACAAGCCATCAATCACGACAACGTCACACGCGTACCTTGAGGCTGAAGCGAATGGTGCTGGTCTTTTCGTATTGCGAAACGACGATTGCATAATGCTGCTCGCCCGGTGGAACGCGCAATTTCGTCAGGTAGTGGGGCGAGTTGATCTTGATACCCTGCTTGTACGCAGACTCTGGATAAAACACGCGATCCATGCCCCTGTACACGTGAAGCGTGATGAATTCCTACCAAGGTTTGTGCGCGTGTGCGTGTGCGTGCGTGCGTGCGTGTGTGTGAGTGTGAGAGTGGGTGTGAGAGTGAGTGTGAGAGTGAGTGTGAGTGTGAGTGTGAGTGTGCATGCGTGTGTGTGAACATGTGAAAATGTGTGTGTGTGTGTGTATGTGTGTGTGTTGAGAAGAAGTGAGGAGTCAGGCGGCGTGAAAACAAGGGTGGTGGTGGAAGACTAGCAAATGTCAAAACCACAAGCGCACCGAAAGCGCATCAATACAGTGGCGTATCGGGCATGCGAACCTTGTTGTCTGCAAAGTCGTCAATCTGGGTGATGTGGCGAGAGAGGAGTACCCACACCTCGGCCTCGTGCGCCGTCTTCACAGTCAACTTGAACTGACGCCAAAAATACACGCAGTGAAGCAGTGTATGCATGTGTGTGTGTATGCATGAGTGTGTGTGCGTGTGCGTGTAGGTGCGTGTGTGTGCGTGTAGGTGCGTGTGTGTGTGTGTGCGCGCGCGCGTGTGTGTGCGTGTATGTGCATGTGTGTGTAGGTACATGTGTGTGTGCGCCCGCGCGCGTGCATGTGTATGTGCGTGTGTGTGTGCAAGTCAGCGAGAGCAGATCAATCGCCCCCTCCGTTGTCCACGAATATTCGATGTTTTTTGTGCGTGTGTGTACGTGTTTGTCTCACCTGTGGGTTGTACTGCATGTTGTACAGATCCTTGGACGGGCCATGCTGTTGGTTCCAGCAGTGGTGGAAGGTCGACACAAACGGGAAGCGCTGCGGGTTCCAGTTCATGTAAATGAGCTCAAAAAAGTGCGCAACGCTCTGCCAGTCCATCCAGAATTCGCCGTCATCGTTCTGACGATGGTGGGGGAACAACCGCGGAGGAAAGGAGGGGCGTTGTAAGTTGAGGGTTTGAGAGGCGTGGGGGTGATATTGATGGGGTGCGAAGGAGGGCATGTGAGCGCGTGAGCGGTACATTGAGGAGAACATTCGGCAGCTGCTGAAGGGTTGTTGTTGTTGTTGTTGTTGTTGTTGTTGTTGTTGTTGTTGTTGTTGTTGTTGTTGTTGTTGTTGTTGTTGTTGTTGTTGTTGTTGTTGTTGTTGTTGTTGTTGTTGTTGTTGTTGTTGTTGTTGTTGTTGTTGTTGTTGTTGTTGTTGTCGTCGTCGTCGTCGTCGTCGTCGTAGCTGCTTGCTGGCGACACGCACACACACACACATACACACACAAAGGTGCGTTTACCAATGCAAAACACGCACACAGCGTCCACGCACGCGCGCACACACACACGCACAAACACACAGTCCAGACAAACACACAACTACACACCTCCTGTGCGTGCTCCACGTCGTACTGCAGGGCCTTGCGGAGAGCCGGTGTCCAGGATTTGGTGTCATGCGGGGAGAAGCGGCCCTTCCAGCGCAGGTGGCGCCAGGGGTTCTTCAGCTTTACAAGACGCAGGCCTCGCACCTAATAAGTTGGTGTGTGTGTGTGTGTGTTTGTGTGTGTGTGTGTGTGTGTGTGTGTGTGTGTGTGTGTGTGTGTGTGTGTGATACGTAGTTAGTTCGGTTAGGACAAGGGATCACTGAGCCACGTTAATCGGATTTCCCGATGGCAACGGTTACCTAGCAATGACGCGACAGGCCTCCCTCGCAAGCTCCCTCATTCTCCTGAGATGCTGCACGGAATGCAAACGTCTTTCACATGTTTGCTCACGGGTCCGGAAGTCGGCAATAAGACAAACGCGTACAGACTAGTAACCCAAATGCTAGCGTTAAGCAGGATTTCGGGACAACGTCTCCGGCGAGATGTTGACCATCACTATAGTGTGTGTGTGTGTGTGTTGTTGTGTGTGTGTGTGTGTGTGTGTGTGTGTGTGTGTGTGTGTGTGTGTGTGATCAGTATCGTTTGGAGATAAAGGAACCGTGTGAGGTTCATACGGACGGTGATGTGGAGGGGATGCGCATGTGATATGAAGCGTGTGCGCCTGCACACACACACACACACACACACACACACACACACACACACACACAGACAGAAGGTGGGTGAAGCACAACACTTTGACACAGTAGCAACGACAACAAGGCCCAAAGCCAAGAACAACAACACGAACAAACACAACCAAACACAATTGGCCCCTTACATCGCGCATATCCAGGACGGCGTACGCATGCGAGGCAACGAGACCGGCCCGCTCTGCATCCGCCTCAGACATGTTTCCCTGGCAGTCGGCAATGCACAATGGCAACACATGCATGACGGCAAGACATGGCTTGTGACCATGGTCCTTTAATGCGGGTACACATGCACATGCAACGCTGTCATGTGTTTGTGCGTGTGTGCGTGCGTGTGTGTGCGATTTATCTTGGTGACTCACCGTTGCCATGGTCATGAGTACTTGGCCAGAGTGGAGGCCTTCCCATAAGCGCTTCCATTCCACATCGTTGCATTTCTGCTCATCAGAACGAGCAGAACAAGCAAAAGGAGGGCCGAGCACGTGCTTGATGAGTAATACTAACAGGCGTATGCAATAACGCTCAGACACACACGCACAGACACACACACACACAGACACACACACACACACACACACACAGACACACACACACACACAGACAGACACACACACAGACAGACACACACACACACACAGACACACACAGACACACACAGACACACACAGACACACACACAAACACACACAGAGGTCTGCGCACCTTGAGGGGCAGGCGGTCTGGGATCCAGCCCGTGAGTGCGTGGAGATCAACAGATGAATTGGAGCCGGGGAAGTCGTACCCGCCCATCACCTGTCATCGATGAAGTGTTGCACAGTCCATTGGGGGAAGGATTTAAGGGGGGGGAGGGCGTGGTGAGTGAGGAGGTTGCATGTGGTGAAGCACCAGTGGAGGAGGGCACAACTACGTCACTCCGCATTATGGCACGAACACAAGCAGTCATAAAATCACAAGAGTGCAAAGCATGCACAAACACGTACCATGCACACACGCACCACCACACATACACGCATGAGCACATACACGCATGCGCACATTCACGTACCACGCGCACACTCACACACACACACGCACACCTTCATGTATGCCTTCTCGAGGATGCTGACCCAGAGCTCGTTCTTGTCTGCAGAATACGAGCAGAGCAGCTCGCCACTTGCACTCGATACGGGCAGAAAATCGTCGATGACAACACGCCGCCAGCACCCATTGAAGTGAAGCTTGACGACATACTTGCCTGCAAGCACAACAACAAGAGATGCGCACGTGTGATGATGAGACAACTGTTCCTGTTAAGGGCAAGACAAGTTTGGGGTGAAGAAAAACAGCACTACCAAGCAGGTGCGTGCAACACAGCCACAAGCGCACACATATGCACAGGTGCGTACCGTATTGATTGTAGACGGGGTTGCCACTTGCATCCTGTGGAAAGATGCCTTTCGTGATCAGCCGCTGGCCGTGACGGTTCTCGTAGTCAGCGCTGTGGACGCGAAAGAGAGAGAGAGAGAGTGTGTGTGTGTGTGTGTGTGTGCGTGAGTGAGCGTGTGTGTGTGTGTGTGGGTGGGTGGGTGGGTGTGAACGAATGCAGAAAATGCAACAGCAGTAGCAGCAACAGCAGCAGCAGAGTGTGTTTGTGTGTGAGCGCATCAACACATCATCAACGTGTGTCTGTGTATACCTGATGGCGAGCGACGAGACAAACGAGCAATCCGACACCACCGTCTGCTTGATGTTTCGACTCTTGATCTTGTGCACGACAACAGGGCGCTGGCGTACGGCAAACCGGCGCGCAGAGTGGGGGAAAGCACGGAGCGCATGGTCGATGTGAGTTGATGGTGAAACTCTGTGTGTGTGTGTGTGGGGGGGGGGGTGTCAGCGGCATCGTACACGCACATGTACATAGCACATGCGCATATGCAAAAGCACGCACACACACACACACATACATGCACACACATCCACACATGTCAACGTGCGCGCACCTCACAGAACGAGGATGGGCGCTTCCACTTGGCAAGCGCCTTCTGCTTGGGTGCAAGCCTGAGCAGCCCCTGTGGGTCCTTGAACTTGGCCAACCCGTTGGTGATGTTGTGGGTGGCATCCTCGTCAGACCACGGCCAGTACATGACGCCGTTCACGTTTGAGGTGTGTTTCAGGATCTCCTTTTCATAGTCGGTCAAGCCCTCGCCTGAGTGACGTGCGGAATGACCGCAACAAAACGTGTAAGGATGAGCGGCAGATCCTGTGAAAGCATGCACAGCGCATGCGCACAAACACGCACGCACACGCACACACGCGCACACACACGCACATGTACACACACATGCACACACATACACACACACACGCACATGTACACACACATGCACACACATACACACACACACGCACATGTACACACACATGCACACACACACGCACACGTATCCAAACACCCAAAAAACAACAGGCGCCGTGTTACAAAGTGCACACATGCACACACATACACGTGCACATGGAACAGTCGCAAGTACCGCTTGGGCCAATGTCAATGCTGGGAGGAGGCGATGGCTTGGGCTTGGGCTTGGGCTGGCTTACTGTGGCGGGTCTTGGTTTTGCGGCGGATGCTGGTGCAGCGTGGCCGAGCTCTCCGCTGGCGCTGTGCCTGTGCTTCAGCTTCTCGGCGCCACGCAGGGCCTTGTCGGCCTTCTCCTCGATGCGCTTGCGGAGCTCTGCGTTGTTGGTGGCGCTGCGAGCCTTGAGGTATGTCTCTGCCGCCTGAATGTACGCCTTCTCTGCCTGGAAGAACTTGGCCTCGACGTGGTATTCTCGCGCGTTTGCGAGGTGCGCGTCCCCGCTTCGCTCCACCTTCTGCGCGATGGCGTCGGCCTGTGCTGCTGCCTCTGCGGCTGCGTCCTGTGCCGATGCTTGCTGTGCCTGCTGTGCGCTGCTCTGCTCTGCCTGGTCCAGCGGCAGCGTCTTGGGTGCCTGGCCATAGCCGAGCTTCTCCGCTCGCCGCGCATATGCCAGCGCCGTGTCCTGCAGTTCGCGCGCCTTGTTGAAGTGTGGCTCAAGCGCGAGTGCGCGGAACATGCACCTTGCGGCTTGCGAGTACAGCGCGCCCGCCTCTGCCCTGTCCCCACGCTCGTCTGCAATGCATGCGCGCTGCGCTGCGTTTGACCCCATGGCCAGCAGCTTCCTCACGTCTTCCATGGTGGCGAGTGGCCTGAGACAAGCAACCAACTCAATTCAATGCAATTCACGTCTGTAGCTGCCTGTGAAGATGTGAATGCACAGATGGGCGGATGGATGAATGGGCGGCGTGAGAGATTGGGAGACAAACAGAAGTGCAGATAGACAGAGGGTTGAGGGCCTAAGGGCGCGAGGGAGGACACGCAAACACCAGCGGGAGATGGTGACATGAAGTTGTGACACACCACACCACCACACATGACCTGCTTGCTTGCCTGCTTGCCTGCTTGTTGCCTGACGTTTGTTGTTTGTGTCGTCGCCAAAACGAATGTGTGTGGAAATTCGTGTTGATGACTCATCATTGAATGCGAAGAAGAGGAAGAAGAAGAAGAAGAGGAACCAACAACAACAGCAGAGCAAGAGACGACAACCAACGACAAGCAAGCAAGCACAGAGAAGCGAACAGAGGAAGGAAGGAAGGAAGGCAGGTGGCGAGGACACAGCTATCCAAGCGCAGGCATACGGAAGCACACACACACACCTACACTTACATACAAGCATACATACTCAGGCACACAATGGCACAGTTCCTGCCGTGCGCGCTGGAGACCCCTCTGAGTTTGGAGGAGGTGACAACGGCCAGCCTGTACCTGGTGCGTTTCTGCTGCAGCAGTGTGTGTGTGCGTGTCATGGAACTGATCTCTGCATGCACTTGCTCTCTCACACACGCACGCGCACACATGAACACACACTGAAACACGTATACGCCATGCAACTAACACTCGTGTGCATGCTCATGTTTGAAACTACACACAGTATGACCAGCATGACACAGTGGCACAACAACTCCGTCCGTGTGTGCAGCAGTACCCACTCATACAGCCAAAAGTCGGCCAATTCAGTCAGTTGAATAAACCATGTGCTTTGTGTGTATGTGCTTTGTGTGTATGTGTGTGTGTGTGTGTGTGTGTGTGTGTGTGTGTGTGTGTGTGTGTGTGTGTGTTGAATGGAGGCTGGGGTGGGTTGTCGTTGAAACGACGCTTCAATATCAGCTCACGGGACAAACGTGCTTGTGTGATGGCTGTCATAGTGTATCCCACAGGCCAAAACGAGTACCTCGTGTACCTGGATGGGCTCTTGCCCATGTACTACCAAGGTGAGAAGGCGCCACACTCGTGTGCACCGCCTGTATTGCTTGTGTGTGTGTGTGCGTGTGTTGGTGGCATGTAAACAGCTGAATTCTTTACACCAAAGCTGCCACACATTCTGTGTTGCTGCTAATCAGACCAAACACACACACACACACAACCACACCCACACACACACACACACACACACACACACACACACACACACACACACACACACACACACACACACACACACACACACACACACACACACACACATGTGCGCAACAGGCCACGAGTACTCAACCCCGATCAAAGCGTGGATTCAAAGGGGATTCCCAGCAGAGGCGCCGCTCGTGTTTGTTGTTCCAACACCAGACCTCAAGGTCAGCACAACAACGCACACGCACCTGCACATGCGCACATGCCACCTCGAAGGGCGCGTGAAAGACATGGCATGTGTACACATGACTGGGGTTGTCTTTTGTCTTTACGTACTTTGGGTGGCGCATGACGACCATCGAGAGAAGCGATCTGTTTTGTGGTGGCGTTCCTGTAACCCTTTTCGGCTGTTTTCGTGCATTGCAGGTGCAACCCAGTCCATCATACGAGGTGTCGGGTCTTGTTCACGACCCATACATCGACCAGTGGTCTGCTGGGGTAAGCCTGCTTGTGTAAGTGTGCGTCTGTCTGTGTGTCTGTGATTGTGTGTGTTTGTCTGTGTGTGTGTGTGTGTTTGTCTGTGTGTGTGTGTGTGCTTTTGTGTGCCTACGTGTCTGTCTGTGTATGTCTGTGTGTGCGTGTGCGTGTATGTGTTTGTGCGTGTGTATACGTGTGTATGCGTGTGTATGCGTACGCGCGTCTGTATTGTATGCACGTGTCTGTGTGTCTGTGCGTGTGTGCTCGCCTGCCTCTGCCCTCGTCTGTCCGCCCACGTGTGTGAGCGCGCTTACCCTGGCTCATCTCGCCCACCCCTGCTGTCTCGCCATCGCCAACTACAGAGCTCACACCTTTACGGGCTGCTTGAAGCCCTCTCCCGCAAGTTTGGCGCAGAGCCTCCGCTCAGACAAGTCACATCCGTAAGTGATGTGACGCAAATATGTGTGTGTGGTATTACTTTGCAGCGCACGCTCTTGTCATTGCGCCCCTTTGCCTCTGACCGCTCCAATCACTACTCATACGAACACACAAACACAAACAAACAAACAAACAAACACACACAAACAAACAAACAAACAAACAAACACACAAACAAACAAACAAACAAACAAACAAACACACAAACAAACAAACAAACAAACAAACAAACAAACAAACAAATAAACACGGCCGTGTGCAGTGGACGTCTGCCCCCAGCAGCACGGGCACATCGTCGTACACGCAGCCCCCACCGTCGTCATACGCGTACACAACGCCATCGCAGCCGCAGCCGCCGTCAACGTCCCCGTCCACCACATACAACCCCTACGCGGGGCCATACGCCCAGCCGCCACAACACCACCAGCAGCAGCAGCCACTGACGGGATCCTCGACTGGGTCTGTGCACGGATATGGACCGGGGTCGCTCGAGCACTCGACAACGTCGTCGGTGCACAAGGACGACGATGAGGCCATGGACCGCCAGCTCAGAGAAGGTGAACACATGCAACGCCTGTTGTTTGTTTGTTTGTTTGTTTGTTTGTTTGTGTGTGTGTGTGTGCATGCGTGCGTGTGTGTGTGTGAAGCAGGGGAAGAGGAGGCATGTCATCGTATTGGTTTGCTGGCATCACCCTTCACGCAAACAGACCAATACCTGCGCTCCCTAACCACGTTGCATCTGCCCTCAACCGCCTCCATCACCTCAATCACCGCAGTTGAGGAGCGATCGCTGCGCGAGTTTGTGAGCGGCGAAATCATCCAGCGCCTGAAAGACATGCGGCAGGCGAAGGAAATTCAGCTGCAGGATCTTCAGGAGGACGAGAGCGCCCTCCAACTCGGACAGCAGCAGCTCGAGGGATACATCAGCAGTGAGTCCGTCAGTGCTGTGTGTGTGTGTGTGTCTGTCTGTCTGTCTGCCTGTCTGTCTGTGTGCGTGTGTGTGATGTATGTGTGTGTGTGTGTCTGAGGCAAGCATGCTCTGGTGAGATGTGTGTACTTGTGTGCGCGATGGTGTCGTGTATGTATCCGTTGTGTGTCCCTCCTGAGCTAACAGAAATGCTCGTGTACCCCCTCCCTCCCTTCCTCCCTGTATCGAACACCCCCCCCCCCCGTTCGCGGCTCTCGTTAGGCCTGCGCGGGGAGATCATGCGGGCGAAGCAGCGGGTGCACGAGCTGACGAAGAAGGAGGATGATCTTGACCGGGCGGCGAGCGGCGTTGATGGCGATGTCGAGATTAACTGGGACGAGGCCGTCCAGCCAGAGACCCCGCTCGAGAGACAGTGCGTTGCCTCGTGTGTCTGTCTGTGTGTGTGTGTGTGTGTGTGTGTGTGTGTGTGTGTGTGTGTGTGTGTGTGTGTGTGTGTGTGTGTGTGTGTGGTTGTGTCTGTCTGTCTGTCTGTCTGTCTGTCTGTCTGTCTTTACCGTGTGTGTGTCTGTCTGTCTGTCTGTCTTTACCGTGTGTGTCTGTCTGTCTGTCTGTCTTTACCGTGTGTGTCTGTCTGTCTGCCTGCCTGTCTGTCTGTCTGTCTGCCTTTGCCTTGTCGGTGTGTGTATGTGTACGACCAAGCCCCTTGTTTTACCACAGGCAACCCCACTGCCACAGCAACTACTGCAGCCACTCTTGCATCACGAATTCACGAACTTCCCCTCTCCCTCATCTCTCCTCATCTCACCTTCGCCAACGTCTGCGTCTGCTCGCCAGGTTGCTTGAGCTTGTGGCGGACGATTCTGCGATTACGGATGTGCTCGATCAACTCAGCACCGCCTTTGATGACGCAAAGATTGACCTTTCGACGTACCTCAAGGTCTTTACTGTTGCAACTGCTGCTGCTGCTGTTGTTGTTGCTGCAGTTGTGTTTGATGGGCCATTTACTGTGCAACCCACCAGCGACACGCTCACCCTTTCCCCATCCCCGCTGTGCCAATGGTGCCACTTCCGCTCACCAGAACGTGAAGCAGCTGGCGAAAGAGCAGTTCAGGATTCGCAGTCTCATCAAGAAGGCGCGCGCAGTCGGCAAATTTCCCTCCCCGTAGCACCACCAGCACTGTTTGCTTTGGTGTGTGTGTGTGTGTGTGTGTGTGTGTGTGTGTGTGTGTGTGCGCGTGCGTGTGTGTGTGTGTATGTGTGTATGTGTATGTGTATGTGTGTGTGTGTGGCAAGAGAGTTAGTTACACCCTTTGCGGCAGCGTCAACAACCATTTTGTTTTGTCTCGTTTGACATGCGGCAATACATGAACTTTGTGCTTGAACGGACATGGCATGATCCTCTTGCACTGCTACCTACCACGCAAGCAGGGAGCAAAGGGCGATTATGCTCATCTTGTCTCTTGTTGCAGGAACACACACACACACACACACACACACACACACACACACACGAGTAAACGAGTAACGAGACATAGAGAGGTTCGTGCACATGTAAGACCATCCACCGCGCGTGACAGCCAAGGGTGCCGTGAACAGAGAAGCAACGTTGCTGAGGGTAAGGGCACTGAACTGGCCCCGAAGGAACGGAAGCGCTGCGGAAATAACACACGGTCTGGCTCTTTGTAACGACAGTACGATAGGTCGAGCAGCCCTCAAAACACACACACACACACACACACACACGCACGCACATCACATTACATCACATCACCACACACATACGCACGCACACGCACGCACACGCACGCACACGCACGCACACGCACGCACACGCACGCACACGCACGCACACAGAGATCAGTTGGACTGCATGATGGCGGTGACTTGGTGGCGCGTGGGTATGGTGTAGTCGCTCTGGTTGATGTCGCGGTACACAGACGCCGTCTTCACCCAGTTGCGTTGCATGAGCCGGTTGACCGGGTGCTCAAAGTCGTACGTCGGCTGCGCAGGCGCGGCATCCAGAAACGCTGTGCGCCCATGGAACAGCTGCAGGTCGTTTGCAAACAGGATCTCGCCCTGCCTGAACGTGTGGCGGAACTGGAAGGCAGGATCGAGCGTGACGGCGGTGAGGGCATCGAGCGCGTGCTGCTGCGCTGATGTGAAGGCGACGCCGAGTCGCTTGTGCGCAGACTCCATGTACTCGCGCAGCCAACGAAAGCAGGGCTCACCCATCTTGTTGGTGAACAGGATTGGAGCGCGGTAGAAGGCGTCGTTGAACCCGCGGTACTCCCACCAGAAGTCGCGCCAGAGCGTCTCCAGCACCTGCGGGTCCGTCCTGAGAAAGTGCTCGTACACGGCGCTGGCGCTCACCAGAATGCTCTGCCCGCCTTCCACCGCTGGTTGCAGGCACGTGAGGAGCATAAACTCCCAGCACTGCGGGATATTCACGTTGTCGGTGTGCAGCGATCCGCCCTCGTGCGACTGGTGGTACCGCTGCCCGTCCACCATCTGGCGCGTGGCGTCTCGATCAAACACCAGAATGCTGCGCTCGCCCTGTGCGTTCTGCTTCAGACACTCGCCCATCAGCTGCGACATGGTCAGCGCAGCCAGTCGAATCTGCATTAACAAAATCAGCGCGGTGTGTGTGTGTGTGTGTGAGAGTGTGATGTGTGTGCGTGTGCAAGTGTGATGTATGTGTGAGTGAGTGTGTGTGTGAGTATGTGTGTGTGTGCGTGCTTGTGTGTTGTGTGAGTGAGTGTAAGGTGTGTGTGTGTGTGTGTGTGTGTGTGTGTGTGCGTGCTTGTGTGTTGTGTGAGTGAGTGAGTGTGCAGTGTATGTTTGTGTGTGTGTGTGTTGAATTTCACGAGAAAGTCACGAATGCAAACGACAGGGAACATTGAGCATCAGGCTCTCCGAGTTGTACGATTAAGTCGACCAACGTGGACAGGGACAAAGATCGCTGGCGCGCCACAACATGCTGTGCATACCTCCAGAATGGAGTTGAGGTTGGCAATGGGCTGGAGGATGGCGGCGGCAGGACCGTTGATGAGATGCGACGCCTCAATGTCGCGCAAGAACGCCTCCGTGTGCTTGAGCTGATTGCGATCCACGCTGTGCGAATCCATGGTGTCGTGGGTCAAGGCGCCGGCAGCAAGCGGCTTCACATACGCGCACAACTCTTCCTGCACCGCGTCCGGTGCAGTGCACAAGAACTTGCTGGCATCAACGTTGGCCTTCCAGTTCTTGGAATCAACAATCTTCGCCCCTGCCCACTGCTGCTGTTGCTGCTCACTTTGCTGCGGCGGGGTCACGAACAAGGTCCGGCGCGATGCAGCCGCGCTCAACGCACGTGCTGCTGCTGCTGCTCCTTGGCGAGCCGAGCCGAGAGCAGCTGCACTGCGCAACAACCAACGTCCAGCACCCAGCATCATTCGTTTGGTGGGATTCGCAAGAAAGGAGGACAAGTGGGGAAGATTGATGGAAAACTTCAACTAACCCTCTACAACGCGCATGTTTGGTTTGGCGGGAAGACCACAACAAGCAACAACAAGCAAGCAAGCAACAAGCAAGCAAGCAAGCAAGCAAGCAACAAGCGTGCATGCCACCATGTCACATTTTCACACACCACACACCAGTGAACAATACCCCTTCTGTTCCGAGGTGTGTGTGGTCTTCTAGGCGGGCCTGCAATGACGTGCCTTTGCTCACTTGCTTTCTCTCTTCTGTATCTCTCTTCTCTTTCTCTCCTCTTTCTCTCCTCTTTTCTCGCTGCCCTTGTCTCTTCTCTCTTTGACTCTTCTGCTCCCATCATGCAATGCACTCCACGTGCGACGCGTGTGCACTGTTGCAGACAAGCGGAGAGCAAGCGAAATTTCCTTGAGGAGAACAATGCCCCTCGCTTCCACGTCAACGACACATCCCCTGCCATGACCCCCGCCCCAAGACCTAATCTGCACAATGGGCCCCTGTCCACACAACCTGAGAACGTCGACGCCCTTGGGCCCGGCTTGTACATGCCCCCCACCCCCCACCCAAGCCTCATTTTTCTCACTCGACATCAGACGCGAGATCTGTGTCACGTCATTTAGTCTCGGATTCAGCCAGAGCTCCATCCTGAGAAGTACCCGGTATTGTTCTGCCCAAGCACTGTGATACCAGGCCAAGTAACGGTTTCAACAAAGAGCAAGCAATCCCCCTCTGCTCCGCTGTCTCTCCTCTCACCACAACCCCCACCACCTCTCAAGCTCCTTTGACTGACTTCCACATCAGGCCTCCAGGCTTTCTCGCTACGCTCTCGTCTGTCCCTTGGCCTCTGCCATCGACACCCTGCAATGCCGTCGCTTTGCTGGATTCGCTCCGACCCGGAGCCCCATCTCGAGACGGTGCACATCGAAACCGTTTCCCGGTACCTTGACCAATGCATGGACGTCCTGCATCGCCAGAGCAACGATGCCTCTGCAACAACCGCACCTCCCATACTTGGCATCTGCGGCTTTGACCAGCCCGTTGCATCCATGCTCGCTCTCTTCTACGCCAAGCACAACGGTGTCATCGGTAAGTCGCGTACCTGGTGTTGGGAACCGAGTACATTGCTTGTGTGTGTGTGTGTGTGTGTGTTTGCAGCGTTGAAACCTCGCCTCCCTCTCCTTCTTCGTTGATTGTCGTCCACACCCTCTCTCATGCATATGCACGCGCTCGCACGTCTACCCTGCTTATTATCTGTCCCTACCTTCCTTCCAACTCGTACACACACTCACACACTCTCATGCACACACATGCACACGCACACACCCGCACACACACATGCACACACACACACACACATGCACACACACGCGCGCACATCCAGTCGCGCCGTGTATGGACGAGCTGCGTGGTCAAGTGGACGTCGTGCTGCGTGGTCCTCGACTCGACGCAGCAGACCCCAACATCGTTTGCCTCACCAACCCACGCACCTGGCAAACATCAACCTGCGGCACACTCACCTTCAAACCGAACCCCACCAACACCGACATCCCCACCAACGACAATACCAGCGACAGCAGCAACACAGCTGGCCCGGTTGTCCTGGAGCGCGACCATGTGCTGGCCGCTCTCCATGATACCACTTCCACCGCCCTGCACACCCCTGCGACCACACACGTTGTTGTTGCTCCAACCCATTCCACCGAGGCAGTGCACGCGGCGCTGTTGTGTCTCACCGGCTGCGACGTCACCCTCGTCACGTGCGCCGCCCTCCCCGTTTTCGTTCGCATGCAAGCACCTCTCTTCTCCACCGCCTCTCTCGCACTGCACGTGTCCCACGAAGGCATGGCCATCCTGTCTCACCTCATCGCTGCCGAGCGTGAGGCACTTTCCACCAATGGACACCACGAACAACAGCATCACCGCCACGACAGCGAGACCGACTTGGACGCCAATCACCACGCCGACTCTGTACGGCGCTCCTCAGGCTCGACTGCTGATGCCGCCGCGTTCGTTCAAGCTGCCGCGCACGTGCAGATCACTGCGCCCTGGTTGAGCAAGACCGTCCTCGCCAACTTCCTGTCCGCGATTCTTGCCGTGCACGCGTCCGACGCGACACTGCCAACGCTCGCCACCGCCACGTCTCCCCTCCGTCCTTCACGGAGCCTCTGCCCCTCACCCACCGCGGCCGCCCCATCGTCGCGTGCGCCCGCCTTGACACAGGTGTCGCTCGCGCCGCTTCGTTCTCGCCTCTTCCACGTAAAGGATCTGCTTGGTCGCACGTTTGGGAGCGTTCTTTGTGCTGACCGCTGCTTTGACGCCTCCGCCGTCTGCCCCACCGCTCCTGCCGCCATCTCGACCAACACCACAAACACCATCCATCCGGCCGCCAACATCAACCCCACTGCCACTACTTCTACGACCACCGCGACCACCAACGACAGCAACAGCTTGGCAGCGCCCTCGCTCGCTGACAACCGCGCAGCCGTCACAGCCCCCTTGCACCCGAACACGATGACACCAGCAACGTGCGCGTTCACGGAGACTGCAACCAACCCTGGCACGTGCATTGCCACCCCGTTCTCGTACGTTGCGCAATTGTGCTTGCAGCCGGCGAAGGGCGTTTTGTTCGCGACCGTCCTTGAGCCCGAGTCTGCCCACGCCAGCACCAGCACGCAGCACGTCGCCACGAATGCGCTTGCACCACCCTTGCGCGTGCATGTCATCCTCGCCCGTTCCACCTCCACAAACGAGTGCGCGCGTGTACTCCGTTGCCTTGCTGAGGACATTGCCAACAACACTCCCCTTGCTTGCTTTGTTGTCCACGCGTCCCGGCTCTGCAGCAACGACACGGACGCCCTCGCCAACGCTGTTGATGGCGTCACCCACCGCGCTGCCCTCAGTGACATCCAAGCAGTACAGACGAAGGTTGACTTTACAGACGCCCTGGGCGCACACGGATCCCTTCTCATGTTCACGGAGAGCCACGACGATGCCTGCGAACGCCCCACTGACAACGGCTCGGCCCATCCACCCACCACTACGGCGGACAGCAGCAGCAGCAGCAGCGGCGGCGGCAACAACAACAGCAGTGATAGACACATGATCTCGTCTTCGTCATCGCGTCAGCATGAGCATGTGGCTTCTTTGCTCTATTCGCTGGCCGGCTCCATGGGCGACCCTTCCTTGACCGCGCTCAAGACCGCAGAGGCAGCAGTCCACCAAGCCCAGGTGGAGGGCCACATCGCGCGGTTTCTGGCACACATCACCGGGTTTGAGGTCACGGATCACACAGCGCCGCTAACCGCTTATGGCGTGCAATCGGAGGAGGTTGTGCTCCTGGCGCAACACATTGCATCCGCATACGACATTGCAGTCTCGCCCACACGCATCTACGCCCATCCCACCGTTCGTTCACTTGCCACCTGGCTCGCACAGCAGCTGTCTGCAGCCAAGCAGGGCTTTGGCAAGCCAGCAACACCCTCCGCAACCGATTCAGACCAGAGCACATCGCCATCATCCTCGCCCTCATCAACGGCCACGCCAACAGCCTCTTCCCCGCCACACGCGCAAAAGCCCTCACCACCAACGTCAGCAACGTTAGCAACGTCAGCAGACCTTGCCAGTAGCCCGGCTCCAACCCCACCACCATCGCCAACGTCTCTGACGGGAGCCCAAGCCCGAGCCCGCAACGACAGCCAACACCAACAACAGCAACACGTGCAGGAGGAGAGCCCGCCGCGAACAGCCGTTGTTGGCATGAGCTGCCGTTTCCCCGGTGCACGCACACTCCACGAGTTTTGGTCGTTCCTCGCCTCGCCACAGCACGCCTGCTTCCCCCTGCCGTGCGATCGCGCATCGGCCGAAGCAGACCACCACCAGCATCAGCAACAACAGTTGCGTGATGCGCCTTTTGGCGCCTGTATTGGGGACATGGGCTTTCTGTCCCCGTCTCGCTTCGGCCTCTCGCCGGCAGCCATCGCAAACATGGATCCGCAGCAGCGCCTCTTGCTTGAGCTGGTGGCAGAGGCCATCCACTCCAACCCGGAGCTCCCGGCCCAGCTCGAGTGCAGCCGTGTGGGTGTCTTCGTCGGCATAAGCACTGCGGATGCCGTGAAGATGAACGCGCGCCGCCATTCACCGCCCCCGCCATCTGCAGCCATCCTGGGTGAATCCCACGCCATTGCCAGTGGCCAGATTGCCTTCCACTTCAATTTCCGTGGGCCCGCACTGACGATTGACACTGCAAGCTCCTCCTCGCTCGCTGCGCTCCACGTCGCCGTGCAGAGCATGGATGCGCACGAGTGCGACTTTGCCATCGTTGCAGGCGTCAACAGCATCCTCAGCAACGATGTGGTGCGCGCATATCAGCAACTGGGCATGCTCAGCCCAACAGGCCGCTGCCACACCTTTGATCAGGACGCCGACGGCTACGTGCGCGGCGAGGGTTGCGGTGTTGTCATTCTGCAAGCTCCCCCACGCCCCACTGCAACTCGCTACACCACCACCGACGCCAACACTGACGCGAGTGGCGGCGCCGTTGACCAGGACCACAACCGTCACCATCAGTGTCGACAGCACCTTGCACCGCAATTTCCGTGCCCGAAGCGCGTCAGGGCGTTTGCACACGTGCTGGGCTCTGCCATGAACCAGGACGGCCGCTCCATGTCGCAGACAGCACCAAACGGCGAGCAGCAGGCCAGAGCCATTCTATCCGCCCTGGACAGCGCGCGTGTGTCTCCTGCCGATGTGCACGCCATTGAAGCCCACGGCTCTGGCACGAAGCTGGGCGATCCCATCGAGTTTGATGCTCTCATGCACGTGTTCGCTTCATCCGCTGCCACGCAGGCCCGAACGCGAGCCCTCGAGATCAGCTGCTTGAAGACCAAGATTGGCCATCTGGAGGCCGCAGCGGGCATTGCAGGCCTCATCCGTGGTATCCTGTCCCTGCACATGCAGGAGCGGCCAGCACTCAACACGGCCCTCAGGCAGCTCAACCCGCTGCTGAACATCACCTGTGATGCCAACGGCAACACGTCCGTGAACGGCCTTCACTTGGATCTCATCACACCCACGTGCAGCGCGCCTCCCCGTGTCGTGGGCGTCAGCTCCTTTGGCATCTCCGGCACGAACGTTCATGCCCTCATCGGCGCCGTGGAAGGCGACGGTAACAATAACACGCCCCGCTTTACTGCCGCCGACATTGCTTTCATCGGCAGCAGCGAGGACGTGGACCACCCCATCCACGACTCGGACCGCACGTTCTTCCCTTGGCGGCACGACCAAGCCCGCCTCCCACAGCACCTCATATCCTCGGCCGCTGCCGTGGAGGGTGCACACCGCCAGCACGTTGCCATCACGGCCGCCACCAGCCGAACAGAGCTCGCCGTGCTCGTGGCAGAGCGCTTGCTCGAGCGAGGTGCCCGCGCTGTTCACATTGTCGGTGCCACAGCTGAGTCGCTGGCGCGAAGTGGCTCGACAGTTTCTTGGGAGCGCACCCAGTTGCGCTTCCCTGGTCTAGTACATGTGCACGCCTCTTCGACCACCGCAGCAGCAGCGACAAATGCGGAAGCGCGCCTCCAGGCAACACCCCTGTCATCAGCACTTGTCGAAGAGCCTCTGTGCCTCCTTGGACTTGGCGATGACATGGAAACAATCGACCTTCCACCAGCCCTCTCACACAGAATTGCGAGCGGGAACAGCGACAGCGAGTGCCGGCTTCTCCTCGTTGACCCCTCACAGTTTGCTGAGGATGCCGTCGCCTCGCTGTCATCAAGAAACAGCGACGTGTTTCGGCAGCGGTCTGGCCTCAACAACTACCTAGAAGCAGTTACCCGCGCACTGGCTGACCCCAGCTACTACCGCACCGTGTTCGTTGAAGGCGGTGCACTCAAGGCCAACCAACAGCAGGCGCAGACGGCTGTCTTGTCTGCAGGCGCGGCAGCTCACGCGCCAGCCTCCTCCGAGCTTGTTCTCGACGCAGTGCTTCGCATGATCGAGTCTGTGCTTGGAGTCGCGATCGCCCCGGATGAGGCGTTTATGGACGGCGGGCTGGACTCCATCGCCCTGCCGCAGCTCGCCGAAACCGTGTCTGACGAGTTTGGCGTGACCATCTCTGCGCCAGACTTGTTCAGTTTTCACACTCCCGCCCTGCTGGCTGCACACGTTGAAGAGCTCGTGTCGTCAGCTGCACAAACTTCGCCACCAACCACCGCCGACAGCGACGGGGCCCATGACAACATGGCACCCGAAGCAACAGCACGTGCACTGAGCACTGCCCGCTTGGAGAGCAGCATTACCTCCAAATGTGCAATGCCCGCCATCTGCATCACGGGCATGGCCTGCCGCTTCCCCGGCGGTGTGCGCACGCTCGACCAGTTCTGGCGTCTGCTCATGAATGGCGTTGACACAGTTGGTCGCATCCCGCGCGAGCGCTTTGATGTTGACGCCTGGTTTGACCCAGACCGCGCCGCACCCAACAAAATGTACGTGAAGGAGGCGGCCTTCCTGGAAGACCTTGACTTGTTCGACCACGCCCTGTTTGGGCTCAACCGCACGGAGGCCACCTTCATGGACCCGCAGCAGCGCCTTGTACTTGAGGTGGCCGCAGAGGCACTGGTTGACGCCGGGTTTGCACTCGACAGCATTGCCGGCCGAAATGTGGCCGTGTTTGTGGGCACCGCGAGCCAGGATTGGCATGTGGTCAACTTCAACAGCGACAACGTGTACAGCGGGACCGGTGGCAGCCGCGCCATCCTCGCCAACCGCGTGTCCTACTGCCTGGGCCTCTCCGGTGCCAGCGTGAGCATAGACACGGCTTGCTCTGCGTCCCTTGTTGGCTTGGCTCTTGCGTGCCAGTGGCTGCAGCACGGCCGATGCGAAGCAGCCATTGTCGCCGGCGCCAATCTGCTCATGACACCTGATGTGTTCCTCGCCTACTGCAGGGCAGGCATGCTGTCGCCCGACTGCCGGTGCAAGACGTTCGACGCATCCGCCAACGGATACGTGCGCGGCGAGGGGTGTGGTGCCGTCGTGCTGCAGCGCAACATTGATGCCATGCAGGAAAGGGCCTATGCCACTGTTCACGCAGCAACAACCAACCAGGACGGGCGCAGCGCCAGCCTGACAGCGCCAAACGGTGTGTCTCAGCAAACGCTCCTGCAGCATGCCCTGCAGGACGCACAACTCGAGGGCCACGAGATTGACTATGTGGAGACGCACGGGACCGGCACGGCGCTGGGCGACCCCATTGAGATTGGGGCGCTCAAGGCTGTGCTGGGTGCCGGGCGGAGTGCAGACAGGCCGCTGTGCCTTGGTGCTCTGAAGACGCAGATTGGGCACACGGAGGGCGCAGCTGGTGTTGCGGGCTTGATCAAGGCTGTGCTGTGCCTGCAGCACGGTGTTGTGCCGGGCAACCTGCACCTGCAGACGCTGAACCCACACATCCCCACGAAGAACTTCCCGCTCGTCATTCCAACAGCTGCTTTCTCCCTGAGTGCCCGCCTGTCTGGTGATGAGTCTGTGCTGATTGCGGGTGTCAGCTCGTTTGGTTTTGGTGGCTCAAATGCCCATACAATCATTTCTGCGCGACCACACAGCCGCACTCGAAAGCTGGGTGCCGCAAGTCAGCACCTCTGCCGCAGACAATGGATTCGTGCCTTCGAACAACCCCACGCCTTGTTTGGTGCTCCTGTAGCAGCGTCGCCACAAGCGCCATCACGGTGTTTGGTCGCACAGTGGCATGCCTCCACTGTTCTCCTTTACCTCGCTGACCACAAGTTGAACCCAACACAAGCACTCGTGCCGGGAATGGCAATGGTGACCTGCGCCGCCAGGTGCTGCAGGCAGGTGTACGGTGATGTCCCCGTGACCCTCGAAGGTGTCTCCTTCGACAAGGCGTTGTGGATTGATACGAAACGGTCGCCAACGATTGCGGTCGAGGTTGATGAGGGCACCAGCTCAGCAACATTCGTATCGCTGGAAGGAATTCACAGTGACGCAAAACGTGCTGACGGCACGGTTGATTTGAGCCGGCTCGGCACCAGCTTGACCACGCTCGCCTGTGAACACCAGGTTGTGCACGCCACAGTCACCACCGCACGCCCCCTCGACATTGACATCACAAGCACCACCGCAAGCGCAGGCGCCAGCAACGGCCTGGACACAGCATGGTTCAGCGACACCAGTGACGTCAGCGCAGGTGATGACGCTGCTCTGTGGCAGGACGTCGACACGGCTCGGGTTGCGTGTGGGGATGTGCGCGGGTACGGCATGCGGCTGACACAGGAGCAGGTGTACGGGCGCATCGGCAACATGTACGGCGGTGCGTTCAGGCACGTGCGCGAGGCGTGGCTGGACTTTGGGCGCGACGTCGTTGTGACGCGCATCAAGTACGATGAGCGGGAGATGGACGCGCCTGACCTGCGCCGGTGCGCAATGCTTGATTGCTGCACGCATGGCGCAATCCTGCTTGACGATGGTGTGTGGGCGCAGCTGCGCGAGGACCACGACGCTGGGCGCATTCGCGGGCAGGACGAGGTTGAAGTGTACACGCACTACCTGCAGTCGATTGGACGTGTGGACGTGCTGAGCAGCCGCGTGTTTGAGCAGGGGCAGTGCGAGGTGTTTGTTGTGCATCACCGGAAGAGCGATGGGCGCATTGACATGCGCGTGTTTGATGAGCGTGGTGCGCAGTGCCTGGTGCAGGCGCGGGACATTGTGACCGGGAGCGCGGCCACAGACCGGCGGACGCAGCTGCAAGCTGCCGTTTCAGGGCTTGTGTACGACAGCGTGTGGGAGCGTGTTGCTGACGCCGATAGTGACGCTATTGGTGTTGACGCTGGTGCTGCTGTCTTCACTGGATCTGCTGACGATGACGACTCGCGCCACAATGCAACCGCCCGTGTGCTTGTTGTGCGGCCAGCAGCATGTGCCCTGACAGATGCAAGCGCGCATGCTGGCACTGGACACGTCGGACATGTGCTGCGAGGTGCAATGAGCCGCAGCAGTGGTGGCGGTGCTGACGATGGGGCTGTGCTGCAGCAAGGCCACACCCCGAACATCGATGAAGTGCAGTGGCACGTGAACAACTGCGACTGCTTCTGCTGCAGCGATGAAGAGTATGCGGGTGAAAGCGAAGGTGCTGAAGCTGATGGTGTGGTTGCTGGGCAGACATGGCACGGGGACCAATCGACCATGCGTGCAGCTGTGAGTGCATGGTTGGCTGGCACCCACACTACCACAGCCAGGCGCACTGCAGCAAGCGCTTCTGACGCTGCTGGTGGTGTCGACGATGCTGGCGATGATGGAGATCGCAACACACTATCATCACCACCATCACCACCACCACCATCACCACCACCATCACCATCAGCAGCGGCGGCAGCAGCAGCAGCAAGGGAAGCGACGGCCGCGACGCGCGACGGCACTGACAGAGAGTGCGTGGTTGTGTTTGATGGCGCGTGTGACGCTGTGGCTGACCGACGGACGCAGATGGCGGCGTTCGTTGAGACGCTGTGGTGTGTTGCCAGCAGCGGTGGACACGCCGGCGCCGGCAATGTACGCGTTGCTGTTGTGAGTCGCAGCAACAGTGAACCCGCCGGTGGCGGTGTTGTACAGGGCACGCGAGGGCTTGTGCTGCCTGACGGCGTTGGCGATGTGGGAGCACTGCTGCGGACGCTTCGGCTTGAGGAAGGCCATGTGCTTGGCACGAGTGTGGTGCTGCGCGGTGCTGACAGAGACGGGAAGCAGCAGCGTGCGCTTGCGCGTGCAGTGTTCAGCAAGGTGCTGCGCGGCGAGGACGAGGTTGTGATTGGCGAAGAAGGTGATGTGTGGGTGCGCCGGGGACAGCGGTGCGATCTGAAGCAGCGCATGCTGCAGGATGGCGCCAGGCCCAGGCAGCCAACTGTGGCTGCTGCTCCTGATGCATCCGCTGCCATCGGTGATGATGAGGGCAGTGGTGAAGGAGGCAAGCGCGATGTGGACACTGGTGCACACGCACATGTACGTGCACATGCACTGCGCGGAGACCCTCGGGGCTGCGTTGTGATCAGCGGAGGCCTTGGTGGCCTTGGGCTGGTTGTTGCGGAGTGGGCCGCGTCGCGTGGGGCGGGCCTGGTGTGTCTGCTGAGCCGCAGCGGGTGCGTTGATGGCCGGAGCTCGAAGCGATGGCAGCGGCTGTGTGCGGAGCACGGGGACAAGCTGTGCGTGCTGCGGTGCGATGTTGGCGATGCTGCTGAGGTGTGCGCTGTGTATGCTGAGGTTGAGCGTGAGATGGGGAAGCGCGGCATGGACGAGCTGTGCCTGGTGCACGCGGCCGGTGTGCTGCGTGACGGGCTGCTGCGCAACCAGAGCGTGGCCTCGTTTGAGGAGGTGGTGCGACCCAAGGTTGACGGGCTTGTTGGCAGCGTGTGGAGCACGCTCGGGCGTGTGCGCGTGCGGGACGTTGTTGTGTTCTCCTCTGTGACGGGGTACCTTGGGAACCGCGGACAGAGCAACTACGCGCTTGCGAATGGGACTGTTGATGGGCTTGTTGAGTTTTATGGCAGGGTTGGGTTGTGTGCGAGGAGCGTGCAGTGGGGCGCGTGGGCTGATGTTGGGATGGCTGCTGTGAGCGGGGCTGATGCTGTGCTTGAGGAGCAAGGGTTTGGCTTGCTGCGGGTGCAGGAAGGGCTTGAGTGCCTGGAGACGGCGCTGCTGCTTGACTCAGGCAGTGTCCTCTGCTGCTCCCCAATGCGCTGGGAGCATTACGCATTGACGTTGGGCCAAGGCCGCGCCTCCGCGTTCGTTTCTTCGCTGCTACCATCCTCTTCCAAAGCCACGCGTTCCAGGCATCGTTCTACGTTTACAGGGTTCGCCGCGGATCTTGCAGCCCTTGAGTCTTCTGCTCGGTTCGATTTCTTGGCTGAACGCCTTCAGGACTATTTTGTGTCGTCTCTTGGAGTTGACCTGGAGTACGACACTCCAATTCAAGAGGCTGGCGTGGACTCTCTTGCCTCCCAGGAGAGCGTTGTCTTCATTAAGGGCTTATTTGACTCTGCTGGCGTGTCCGTCCCAAGCACACTCCTCTTCGACTACCCCACATTACGCCAAGTCACACGCTTTCTGTTGAACGAGCTCCAAAACCAGCTACAAACCGACCTCGACGTTCCCGTGACACTGCAACAACAACACAGCGGGTCTGTGGAAGAGTCGGGTCCTGTTGCCATCACTGGCATGGCGTGCCGGTTCCCCGGTGGAAGCAACAATCCTCACGAATTCTGGCAGACGCTCATATCAGGGACCGATTGCGTGGGCGATATTCCTCAAGACCGCATCGACCTTGCAAAGCATTTCTCAAGAGCTCGCGGTGACGAGGAGGCACTCTATGTTCGCCAAAGCGCGTTCACAGAAGGATTTGACATGTTTGATGCACGCTTCTTTGATATCTCGCTGGCAGAAGCAAGGCAGATGGACCCGCAGCAGCGCGTGCTGCTTGAGGTTGTGTATGAGGCGCTTGTGGACGCTGGCTTCACAAAGGAGAGCGTGCGCGGGAAACGTGTCGGTGTGTATGTGGGCTTGATGGCCGTTGACTGGTTTTCACGACCCAATCGCCGCCGCAACGCCATGTTTGCAACGTCAGTAGAACGAGCAGTGCACGCAAACCGCATCTCGTATGCCCTGAATCTCACCGGACCCAGCATGACAGTTGACACGGCTTGCTCGTCGTCATTAGTCACAGTGCACCTGGCCAAGCAGGCACTTGCCTGCGGTGACTGCGACATTGCTGTCGCCGCAGGTGTCAACTTCTTGTTCAATGAGGACTACTTCATCGCAGATTGCCAGGCTGGGATGCTGTCACCTGACTGCCGGTGCAAGACGTTCGACGCATCCGCCAACGGATACGTGCGCGGCGAGGGGTGTGGTGCCGTCGTGCTGCAGGCGCTGTCATCGTGTGACGGCGACCGCGTCCACGCCGTTGTGCGCGGGAGTGCGACAAACCAGGACGGGCGCAGCGCCAGCCTGACAGCGCCAAACGGGCCTGCACAGCAGGAGGTGATTCGCAAGGCGCTGGAGCGCGCTGGCCTCGAGGGCCACGAGATTGACTATGTGGAGACGCACGGGACCGGCACGGCGCTGGGCGACCCCATTGAGATTGGAGCGCTCAAGGCTGTGCTGGGTGCCGGGCGGAGTGCAGACAGGCCGCTGTGCCTTGGTGCTCTGAAGACGCAGATTGGGCACACGGAGGGCGCAGCTGGTGTTGCGGGCTTGATCAAGGCTGTGCTGTGCCTGCAGCACGGTGTTGTGCCGGGCAACCTGCACCTGCAGACGCTGAACCCGAAGCTTCCGCTTGATGGGTTTCCGCATGTGCTTCCGCAGGGGCGCGGGCATGAGCTTGGGCGGGGCGATGAGCTGTATGCGGGCGTGAGCTCCTTTGGCTTTGGCGGTGCAAACGCGCACGTTGTCATCACAAGCAGCCCCTCACTTGCGGCACGGCGAACGCGGTCTCACGGTGTACACACGTGGAACCGGCAGGTGTTTGCCGGAAGTGCAACTTTCGAGAATGTGCTTCGCGGCACTGGGTTTGTCGTTGAGTGCGAGCCTCTTCTTGACGTGGCCGGGCTGCAGTCTGCTTCTGCCAGCCCTCTCTGTGTGGTCTCACCGGCGTATGTTATGGACCGGTTTGGCGTTCAGCACTCGCGTGGCGATGTCTGCTCAAGGCTGTTTGCAGACTCGAGTGCCGCCGTGACGGTTGTTGATGAGATGCCCTTGTCGCCGTCCACCCCGCTTTTGGTGCTGTCCGGACTTTGCGGACCAGTCCTTGACTTTACGACAGCGGAGTCGCCCCTGCTAAGGGTGCTCAATGCTGTCCTGAACCAGGAGTGTGCCCGACCAATCTGGGTTGCGGTGGAGCTGCAGGAGCCGCTCTCTGGCCTCAGCGCAAGTGACTGCGGCACTATTGCGGACGGCTGTTTCAACGGCGGCCTGCGGTCTCTCGTGCTGTCCCTGCGCCAGCGCGTGCAGACAGACATTCGCGTGCTTGTGCTGTCATCGCTAACGCACTCATACAAGCACCTTCCAGCCGCACTGGACATGGCGGATGCCCTCGGGGAGGACACGCTGGTGATGTTTGGAGATGAGCCGCATGTGATGCGGCTAGTCCCGTTTGAACCACCCGCGCCCACCCGCGCGCTGCTTCCCTGGCGTGACACGCCTGAACCGGCGTTTATTGTGTCTGGTGGGCTTGGTGGGCTTGGCCTGTGCGTGGCAAAATGGGTGCTGGACACGCACCCCGATGCCCGCGTTGTGTTGCTGTCTCGCTCGGGAAGCGTCTCTGCGGAGAACTGGCCAGCCATTGATGCCCTGACAAGGGCACCATATGCGGGTCGCGCCTTTGCTGCCCGCTGCGACGTGTGCAATCTGGCGAACGTGCTGGCACTTGTGCAGGCGCTTGGGGACATGGGGATGGAGGTGCACGGCGTGTTTCATGCCGCGGGCATCATGTCCAACACGCTCGACCCGTCGTCCCTCACAGATGCCGAGCTGCAGCGTGTGCTTGCTCCCAAGACAACCGGCACCTGGAACCTTCACTACGCAAGTCTCCTGACGCCGTGTCGCTTGTTCAAGGTGTACAGCTCGGTGAGTGCCGTGCATGGGCTTGGCCGAGCCATCTGGTACGCGTGTGCAAACGAACTTCTGGCAGACATGGCGGCCTTCCGCCAGGCGGTCAACCTGCCAGCGGTGTGCACGTACTGGGGCCTGTGGACGGATGCGGGCATGTATCAGGCAGCGCTTCAGGACGCGACGGCAGAGCAGCGGGCATTTGTTGAAGCCAACCGCGATGAAGGCTTTCCATCGTACTTTGGCCTGTGGTGGCACGAGGCCCTGTTGCAACCGAGCCTGGAGAACTGGCACGCGTGTGTGATGCGGGCAAACTGGGATCTGGTGGCGCGGCGGCTTGGACGTGGGGGCGGCAACGGCCCGCCCTCAATCCTTCGCTCACTGTGCCGTGGTCAGGCGAGGGCAGATGAGGCGGCTTCCGACAGTGCGGTCGCCAGTGACGGCTCATCCCGCGGGATCAGCCACACAAACAGCGCCAAGTGCAGTCCGTCGTCTTCATCGTCCAGCATGGGCGGGAGCGCGTCAGGCGTGAGCAGGTCTGACTCCTGGGCGAATGACCCGAACTGGTTGGATAAGCTGGTCACGCAGAGTCGGGAACGTCAGCTGTCAGAGATGGTGAAAACGATGCAGGAGCTTGTAGAAGACACTGCGGGGCTGAAGCTGGAGCCACATGAAGGGCTGATGGAAGCTGGCGTGGATTCGTTGGCCATCGTGGAGATGCAGCGGTCCCTCCAAGAGATTGGCATTCCTGACGTCTCTGTTGAGGTGTTCTTCAGGCACCCGACCGTCCAGGACCTTGGCGAATGGCTGACGACTGCGCTGTTTGATTCGAACCTGGTCTCGCGCATGTTGGAGCAGTCACAAGCAGCAGAGACGGATGCCTGCAAAGGCGGGCGTGGTGAAGAGTGGCGCGAGGTGACCCCGGAGCCCGCCCGCCGGGGTGCTTTCTCCGTGGCAGTGCCCGATAGCGCGCGTGCCTCCGCACCAATCAAACCCAAGGTGGGTACACCGCCAGGCCCTGCCGTGGACGGCGGCGAAGCGCAGAAGCCGGGAGGCCATGAACGCGCTGGAGGAAAGGAGGGCCGTGGTGAGCCTGGCTCAACAAGAACATTTGCCCGTACTGCCGGCGGTGATGGTGATGGCGGTGGTAGTGGTGGTAGCGGTGATGATGAAGATGAGCTCGGCCGGGACCACCGCCGCAACGACGACGGTTGGCGGCAGCCCAATGACGACGATGGTCAACCTGATGAAGCGCGCGATGGTGACGCCAGTGCGGACGAGCCCAAGCGGCCGCTGCTTGGCATTGTCGGCATGGCCTGCCGGTTTCCAGGAGGCATCACTTCGCCAGACGACTACTGGTGCTCCTTGGAGGCGCAGCGGGACTGCGTGGGCTCGCTGGCGGGCGGGCGCTTCAGCCAACAAGACGTGGAGGATGCAGGACTTGCAGACGTGCCCAGGGCAGGCTTGCTCCATGATGTTTCAGCCTTTGATGCGGCTTGGTTTGGCATTTCCGACCGCGAGGCGTCGTGCATGGATCCCCAGCAGCGCATCCTGTTGGAGGTGACCCGCGAAGCGCTGTACAACAGCGGCATGGAGCCCGATGCCGTGCGGGGCAAGCGCATTGGGGTGTTCGTTGGGGCGACGCATGACGGGTGGTCGCAGGTGTCGCACGATGGAGGCGTGGATCCGAGCGCTTCCTCAGCCACGGGCCACTCGCTGTCCATTGTGGCGAACCGCGTGAGCTATGCGTTTGGGCTCCGCGGGCCATCCATGGTTGTTGACACGGCGTGCTCCTCCTCGCTGACTGCGCTGCATCTTGCTCGTCAAAGTCTGCTGGCCGGGGAGTGCGAGGCCGCGATTGTGGCGGGGGTGAACCTGCTGCTGACGCTCGAAGGGTTCCAGGCCACGCACCGCGCGGGGATGCTCAGCCGCAGGGGCGCGTGTCAAACGTTTGACGCGCACGCAGACGGCTACGTGCGGTCTGAAGGGTGCGGTGTTGTCATCCTGCGTAGGCTCAACTCGCCACATGACCCGTGCCTGTGCCGAGTGCTGGGAACAGCGGTGAACCAGGACGGCCGCAGCTCAACACTGACTGCGCCAAACCCGCAAGCGCAAGAGGACGTGTACCGCGCGTGCTTGGAGAGTGCAGGCGTGCATGCAAGCGACGTGGGCTATGTGGAGACGCACGGCACTGGAACGCCGCTTGGGGACCCCATTGAGATGTCAGGGCTTCGTCGCGTGTACTGTGAGCACGAGCGAACGGCACCCCTCTACCTGGGCGCGGTGAAGACGAACATTGGCCACCTTGAGGCTGCCGCGGGCATCGCCGGCGTGATCAAGGCGGTGCTGGTGGTTGCCACGCAGCGGCTGCCGCCCAACTTACATTACGCGACGGTGAACCCTGCAGCGCGTGAGCTGCTTGGGCAATGGATGCGTGTGCCTCGTGAGGCGATTGTGGAGCTGCCACATGATGCTGGGCGGGTCGCTGGGGTGAGCTCGTTTGGATTTGGCGGCACAAATGCACATGCGCTGCTTGGGGCTGCCGGTTTCCGCATTACTGGCACCTACCATGGAATTGGTGCGCAGCCTTTTGACGAGCGATTGTGGATGACCAGGGGACGCTTTCCACTGCCCGAGAGACAGCAGCAGCCACAGCGACTGCATCAGCAGCACCAGCAGCACCAGCAGCACCAGCACCAGCAGCACCAGCAGCACCAGCAGCAGCGACAAGGGGAACAGTCACTTGGGGGAGGTGGCACCGTTGAATTGAGCGCCACACATCATGACGCGCCATCATTTGAGGCAGCATTTGAAGCTGTTGCAGATGCCATTGAGTATTGTGGTGGCGCGCGCCCCAGATCTGTGGACGAGAGGCTTGTCGAGGACCTTGGCATGGACTCGCTGCAGCTGGCTGAGCTGAGCCAGACCTTGGTTGAGAGACAGCTGGTGCCTGATGGCATGATGTGGGGCGGTGATGCCATGACGGTGGAACAGGTGCTGGCGAGCGTGCTTGATGAGTTGGCGGCGAGGCGCGTAAATGCTGCCCCCGCCCATGAAGGGACTGGAGCGCCGGAAGCTGCAGTGGAGACGCTTCCGCCGCACGAATTCGTGCAGCAACAGCAATTGCAGCAACAGCAATTGCAGCGGCTGCAAAACGACATGGACCGGCTGCTGGAGGTGTTAGCGCGTGCCCTCGATCAACAGGAACGGCCGCGGCAGCAGCGCCAGCAGCGCCAGGGTGAAGCGGATGAAAGGCATAACGACCACCTGTCGGCGGCCATTCTTCCTCCCAACCCGCCCTCTTACGACCGCCACCGCCAGAACGTGCACCAACAGCAGCAACGACGGCAGCCATACCAAGGTATGCCTCCCGCCCACGTATCTCCTCCTCCCCCATATCGCAACAACAACGAACGAGACGACCACGATCGTCACCGGCAGCACCAGCAGCAGCAGCGACAACAGCGGAGACAGCAGCAGCAGCAGCAGCACTACCGCGATCAGCACCGGCACCAGCGCCCGCACCAGCACCCGCACCAGCAGCAACAGGACCACCACGACCAGCATGAGCAGAGTAGAGAGGCACTGGAGGTTTTGCCGCAGTCTGCTCAGTCGACGCGTTCGACCTTGCGCATGCACACTGATTTCGCGTTTCCAGGAGTTAACCTGCACCAGTGGCAGCAGCACGCGCATCAGCAGGCAGTAGATCACGCCCTCCGCGCCATGCGACGCACAAGCCTCTCGCCATCGGGACATGAATCACCACAAGGCACGCCTCATGTTCCCGAGGTGCAGCACTTTGAAAGGCCGCATGCCCAGCCGCAAGCAGCGCAGGCGGCGCTCCTGAACGACTCCCCGCGCCGGTCCGACCGCTTCTACCGCGACCACTTTGGCACCGAGTTTGGTGAAACGGACAGCGAGAGCGATGGCCGTTACGCATGGAGAGATCTGCCTTCGCCACTATCACCACCGCATCACCAGCAACAACAACAACAACAACAACAACAACAACAACAACAACAACAACAACAACAACAACAACAACAACAACAACAACAACAACAACAACAACAACAACAACAACAACAACAACAACAGCAGCAGCAGCAGCAGCAAGGGGCAGTTTCACGCGACGTTGAGATTGGCCGGGCGTTCCTTGACCTCATCGAGAACCCTGGACCTCCGCAGACTCTTGAGGAGATGCTCGCAACCTACGAAGAGGCGATTCGTGTGGATGAGCGAGCAGAAAGGGACGACGCGGTCGCCAACGAGACAGCGAGCGAGCGGCATGCACGCTTTGACGCGGAACTGCGCGCGCGCTTCCGGGCGGTTGATATTGCGGAGCGACGTGCGCGGATGGTGGCGGCGCTCGCCCCCTCGGTCAGCTCAAGTGACAGCTACGAAAGCATGGTGACGACCACGTCAAGCTTCATTCGCAACACGGACAGCTACCGCAGTGTAAGCACGATCAGCACGGAGACCAGCGCGTCCCATGTGGTGGCGGTGCTTGAGCGCCACGGCCAAGCGGAGCGCTCGCCTGACCTGCCACCCATGCCACCCAACATCGGCACACACCATGCACGTGAGGAGGACCAGCTGCTGGACGGGCGGCATGTGGTGCTGTTTCGACCGCCTTCAAGCGACCACGACGGAGAAACGACCGAAACAGATGACGACGCGCGAAGCGAGTATGCGGTGCATGCCCATGCCTCATCCTCGTTTTGGCGGCGTCAGCCGAGGCGTGCTCACCGGCCACGGCAGCCGCGGTCAGCCCGAGGGCAAACGGCGGCCATAGCGCGCATACCAACGCCTGTACCGTCCCCGGTGCATGTGTCAGGGTTCACGTGGAGCCACACTTTGACAGGAGCTGGTGTCCCTACGACCGCGGGCCAGCAGCATCAGTCTGCGCTGGGCCCGAACTGGAACAGCGAGGGGGCTCCTGTGTTTCGACGGCACCGAGAGCACGAGCCGCGACTACGGCATGGAACGAGAAGTGCAAACAGCATCGAGGAAGAACACGCCTCTCCGAGATTCGGCGACAGCAGCTCCTGGCGTCGAGACAACAGCGCCGCACGCATTCGTGGCGGCACTGAACTCGGTGATGACGATGCTAACCACCATGGCGATGATGCTGATGATGCTGATGATACTGATGATGGAGCTGGGATTGCAGTTGAGGGAGTGGGCAGTGCCGTGACGGAGGACGGGCGCGGCCACGATGCGCTGGAAGCAGGAAGTCCTTTGGATGTTGAGGACTTGTTCTCACGGCCGAATCGCTTTGTGCCGCGTGACGCACGTGTGGCCATCTCCTCCACCGAGATTTGCGTGTATTCTGGCGAAGACTTATGCGTGTGGTTCCCCATGCATTTCCGGTATGAGGTGTTGAATCTGCTTGTGCAGCTGCGCGGAAGTGCGGAGGACGGCTTCCCGCACCTACCGCAAGGCTTGTACTGGTGTCGTATTCGCGTGAGGGTCCGTGGGGTGCGTGAGCGTCCGGGCGAGGATCGTGAGCAGCTGCTACACCGACTGGAGACTACTCCAGGCACGGTACACGAGTCGTATGATCCCAACACGGGCACTTGGACCTTTGTGCTGGCCACGCGACGGCCTTAGTGTGTGTGTGTGTGTGTGTGTGTGGTTGGGTGTGTCTGTCTGTGTGTGTGTGTGTGTGTGTGTGTGTGTGTGTGTGTGTGTGGTGGTGTGTGGTGGTGTGTGTGTGGT
>NW_004754931.1:2011139-2044761 GCF_000188695.1 Salpingoeca rosetta | reverse complement strand
CTCCTTCCCGCATCTTCCCCAAGGCTTTTTCTTGTTGTTTTTTCCTCAAGGTTCATGGGGAGGTTACTGTACAACCGGGACAACGACAAGACCTCCCCACATTACGACTACCATACGCACGTACCTGAAGTTTTGTTACCCCAGTGTGACCACTCGTACCTTTTACCCAGCACACACGGAGAGATCGAATGTGCAAGAGCATGACAGATGTATGGAGATGATTTTAATTCCTAGGAGAAACAACGAGCGTGTCTAAATATACGTATGTTTTTACGGTTTTTTGGGGTGTGTGTGTGTGTGGGGGGGGGGGTGGGTGTGGGTGTGTGGGTGTGGGTGTGTGTGTGTCTATGTGTGGGTGTTGTTGTTGTTGTTGTTGTTTTTTGTTTTTGTTTTTTGTGACCCTTGTGTTTGCTTTCTGCTCTGTCTTTCGTTGTAACCGTGTCACACCTTCAATGAACATCTGGTATGTGCGTCAAATCAAGCAAGCAAGCAATTGTGCGAAGAGCAGTATGAACCAAGTCAAGAGCGAGAGAGAGAGAGAGAGTAACGCAACCATGGCCATCACACGCATAAAAGCAACTGGTGTGAACGGGCGCACGCATTTGCTGTGCGCGTTACTGCACAGATGCTGCTGCTAGTGTGTCGGCGTGGCGTTGTGACGTTTGCACGCCACAATCTCCACCGAGCCGACGGCGGAGTCTGCGGCGCCATACAGGGCGAGAAAGCGCCCGTCGGCAATGTGGGAGCGAGGGCATTCCAAGTCTGTGAGAGGGGTCGATGCAGGCACCATGCCTTCCACGAACACGACGTTTGGTGTCAGATACGCTGTGGTGTTGCCCACTTCCCACGGCAGTGTTGGGGAGAGCAGCGGCTGTGACGAGCGCTGCAAGACATGGCTTGGGTCGGAGGCGTTGAGAATGGCAAACCCGACGTTGTACTGCAGGCTGTAGCCTGGCTTTGGGGATGGAAAGCCCTGTCGCGCGGAGTTGTAGAGGAAGAGGAGGTGATTGCTGTGCGGCAGTGGCAGCGGAGGTGGGCCAGCTTCCACCAAGTTGGTGTCAAAGTATGGGCTCTTGCGCACGGATAGAATGGTTTCCTTCTTGTTCGTCCACTTGATGCCGTCCTCTGACACGGCCACATGCAACGCCGGCGTCAATGCACTGTGTGCGTGTGTGTGTGTGTGTGTGTGTGTGTGTGTGTGTGTGTGTGTGTGTGTGTGTGTGTGTGTGTGTGTGTGTGTGTGTGTGTGTGTGTGTGTGTGTGTGTGTGTGTGTGTGTGTGTGTGTGTGTGTGTGTGAAGTGAGTGAGAGAGAAGATCATGTCAAGAGTGTGCATGCCTCTGGCATATCAAGCCGGGACACCAACACAACCTCCACGATGCCACTGCCATACCATGCAACCCACACGCCTCCCTCCCGCCCCCGCCAGCGCAGACGCAGCTAGATACACGTAATGGAGTTCACACGTATGCACACTGGTTTGCTTACCTGTCACCCCAGATGAGGTACTGCTTGCCCTTACGGCCCAGTATGGCAGCTCCACTCTTGCTCCACTTGGCATTCGGAAACAGGGGCCCGTGGCGAGTCCAAGACGATGCGTTGAACGGGGTGCGGGTGACAGCGAGGGAGAGCATAGCCTTTGTGCAGTCGTAGGCTGTGTAGAACAGGAAGTACTCGTCGCCCCACTTGACGACGCGAGGATCCTCGGTGCCACACTTCTCAAAGACAGCGTCTTCCTGGAAGGCGATGTGCATGGTCTGGGACGCGTTGCGGCCACTTGGATCGATGACACTGCTGCACATCACCGAGGGAGCTACGGTGTACGGCGGCTGCGTCAGGTTCTGGCAGCGAACGAGCGCGCCAACGCGGCTGCGTGCACCGTCATCGCTGCCGGTGGGAAGAGGGAACAGTGCCGGGTTGTAGGGAAAGTCGCACGCACCGCGTGTCGTGTCCTTGGAGATGATGGGGTGACTTGAAGAGATGCGCTTCGCCAACACTACCCAGTCATCGTTGTCATGGCCGCTGTCCTCCTGCCCGACAATGCGTGATGCTGCCGCCGGAGTCGTTGCTGGGCTCACAACAGCGCTCAGCAGCAGCAAGCAAAAAGCAACACTGAACAACAGCGTCATCATCGTTGGTTGTTGTCTTGTCTTGTCTTGGGGGGGGGCAGAGTTTCATTCATGAGTTGGTGCGTGTGGCGTTGCTTTTACTGTGCTTGGTGGACATGGGCAGCGCGAGCCATGAAGCAGGCGCTGCGGAGGTTGATTACATGACATGACACATATGACACATGGCATGACGACAAGACGACAAGACACACATATGACGATCGAGGCAACAGTGTGCCATTTTCACAAACACAAACACACACACACACACACAGCAAGCACACACACACACGCTTGATCAGAAAGCAGCAGGGATGATGATGGAGACATGAAGATGCAAAAGAGAGAAACCAACCAGTTGGGACCAATTAGCCAAAGCAGGCAACTAACATAAGGCACTACCCCCACCCACACACACAAGAACAAGGGGAAGGACACAAACAAGGAAGAAAAAGGGAAGAAAGAAGGGAGGGGGACAGTGGTCAGAACATGCTGCGATTGTGGCAGGGAAGACGGGTGCTGTCACGAAACGATCGAGCAGCAACAAACAGCATATGCGTGGCGCTCGGGCAAATCACCTAAGGGTGACTGCGCACACAACCCGCTGTTGCCCCATCAGTACCAAAGCAAAGGCCCACGCACACAGATCGCATCACAGAGGAACCAGTTATCGGAGACGAGAAAGCAAAACAAGTCAGCGGATAAGCAAGTATGATGAACGAGAGTGTAGAGGGAGCAACAAGGGGAGGGGGAGAGAAAGAGAGAGACAGAAAGGGTCCACTATCTACGCGCGCGTGTCAAGGAACACAACGGGCGCACATACGAAAACCAAAACAGAGGAGGGAGAAGGGAGGATGAGGAGGCGGGAACCAAGCCGAGGCAAAGGTGGCCTTGCCTGGCTGGCGTGACGCAGCTCAAGTTGAGAGAGGAGAGGGAGCAAAACGAGACAGCAAATCGGGTGGGGGTATAGCGTGCCAAGCTAGTGCTGCAAGACCCACTGGTCCTGGCTGGTGGGTTTCAAAGAACACGCACACAACACACAACGCAACACAGAGGGCGGGAGGGAAAACCGCCTGCGAAGAAAGAGGGAACGGGGACGGGTGAGGAAAGAAGGACGAGGAGAAGCAACGCAAGCAAGCGAGGGAGCCAGCAAGCGTCGCATCACGGGAAACTAGACAAATCAAAGGAGACAACGAGTGAACGCGGAGGAAGAAGACAGGGCAAAGAGTGAGTGACAAAGAGACAGACAAAGAGTGATAGACGGACTGACAGACGGAGATAGACAGTCAGTCAGTCAGTCAGTCAGTCAGTCAGTCAGTCAGAGAGTAAGAGAGAAGAAAGAAGGAAGCGGCGTGACATGACAAACAGACAACGACTAAGGAGCCCAGTGGTGGTTCCGTGTTCCCCAAACGCGCGGGCTCGCCCTGACCACACCCCAGAGGCGTGGGCCGATGATGCAGTTCAGAGCTTGGCGCGGGCAACCCCGGAGCTGACGGCGGCCTTGCGCACGGCCTCCGACACGACGGGCTTGAGGCGCTTGTCCATGGGCTTGGGCAGGATGTACTGCGCGCCAAACTTGAGGTCTGCCTTGTAGAGCTCGCAAATGTCCTTGGGGCACTCCTCCTTTGCCAGGCCGCGGATGGCCTCGACGGCGGCCACCTTCATGGCGTCGTTGATGGCGCTGGCGCGCGCGTCGAGGGCGCCGCGGAAGATGAAGGGGAAGCAGAGGACGTTGTTGACCTGGTTCGGGTAGTCGCTGCGGCCCGTGGCGAGGATGACGTCGGGGCGCGTCTTCAGGGCAAGCTCGGGCTGGATCTCGGGCTCCGGGTTGGAGCAGGCAAAGACGATGGGCTTGTCGGCCATCTTCTTGAGGTGGTCTGCGGTGAGGATGCCCGGCCCGGAGACGCCGATGAAGACGTCAGCGCCGTCAATGGCGTCGTCGAGGGTGCGCTCCTTGCCCTCTGTGGCAAACTCGGCCTTGTACTCGTTGACGTTCTCGCGGCCCTTGTAGATGACGCCGCGCGAGTCGATGAGCAGCACGTTGGTGGCGCCCAGGGTGCGGATGAGGCGCATGCACGCAATGCCGGCGGCACCGGCGCCGACGCAGACGATGCGGGCCGTCTTGAGCTCCTTGCCCTGTACCTCGAGGGCGTTGAGGAGGCCCGCGGCGGTGACGATGGCTGTGCCGTGCTGGTCGTCGTGGAAGACGGGGATGGACAAGCGCTCCTTGAGGCGGCGCTCCACCTCAAAGCACTCGGGGGCCTTGATGTCCTCCAGGTTGATGCCGCCCCACGTCTCGCCAATGGCTGCGGCGACGTTGACCAGCGTGTCAACGTCCTTGGTGTCGACCTCAATGTCCACGGCGTCAATGTCGGCAAAGGTCTTGAAGAGGAGGCACTTGCCCTCCATGACGGGCTTGCTGGCGAGGGCGCCGAGGTTGCCCAGGCCCAGGATGGCAGTGCCGTTGGAGATGACGGCAACGGTGTTGCCCTTGCCCGTGTACACGTAGGCGTTCTCCTTGTCCTTGGCAATCTGGCGCACTGGCTCCGCCACGCCCGGGCTGTAAGCGAGGGAGAGGTCGCGCACGCTGGAGGTGGACTTTGTGATGAACGTGGCCAGCTTGCCTGGCGTGGGCTTGGCGTGGTACTCGAGCGAGTCCTGGTAGATGTCACCCTTTGAGCTGCTCATGGTTGCTGTTTGTGGTGTTTGGGCTGGTGGTGGTTGGGTGGCGTTTTGGTCGTTGGGTGGCGGTGGTTGCTCCGGCTGTGCTTCCTCCTTTGCTGGCTGCTTGGCGGTTCTGTGCATGCAAGGAAAAGACGAGAGAAGGCAGGGTTGGCGGGGGGGGGGAAGCCAGGAAGGAATGGGAAGGTGTGAGGGGAATGAAAGATGGCACGTGTGTCTGACTGAATTGGTGGTGTGTGCGGAATCACGTGATGGGTGGTGAAAGAGAAAAAAATGTTGCAACCCCTCTTTGTCCTGATTGATGATGGGGAGAAAGAGGATGAAAGCCAAGAAGAGGAAGGAGGTGACGGGGGGGGGCCGTGGTGTTTCAGACCTTGTCATGGAACAGAACCCAGACCCCATCTTGGGTGTGTGTGTGTGTGTGTTGTGTGTTGTGTGTGTGTGTGTGTGTGTGTGTGTGTTGTGTGTGTGTTGTGTGTTGTGCGTTTGCAATGGAGGAACTTGACAGGTAAGGGAAAGAGAGGAGAGAAAGAGAGAGCGAGAGAAGGAGGGAAGAGTGTGATGGCGCAATCGAAAGAGGAATGGGAAGGGGTCGAAGAAAGGGAGGGGGAACAACAACCAAGAGCCAACAAACACAAACACAAGAGAGCGCAAGTGTTTGTTGCAAGGAAGGAAGGTCCAGCCAGACACGAACGGAAGAACAAAGGAGAGCAGAGGCAGAAAAGCGCACAGTTTGTGTGTGCTTGCGCGTGACCTTGTGTGCGTCTGTGTGCGTCTGTGTGCGTCTGTGTGTGTCAGTGTGTGATGGTGAAAGCGGGTGTCAATGAACGCTGGAGATCTGGTGCTGCACCCACCTCTTTCTTTGGGAAGTTTTGCTGACACTGGGCTGGCTGAGTTGGCTTCTTGGATAGTGGCTTGTTTGTTGTTGGCTGCTTTGTTGGCAAGCGAGAGAAGACAAGATAAGGGGGTCACGACGACGACGCTGCGCAGAGATGTGGTGCGGGGAAGTGGGAGGAGGGGGACAACAAGCAAAAAAGAAAAAACTGGGAGGATGGGCAAGCCGTCAGCAACCCCCACAGCAGTGGCAGTAAAAATTGTGTGAAAAAATACACAAATTTTTAATCGAAATTCCAAAACAAGATTTTCGTGTTTTGAGATGTGCGCGGTCGACGACGACACACAAAAACAATCAAATACACAATCGGAGAGGAGGACAAGTCGAAGGAAGCAAGGAGAAGGAAGGAGAGGTACACTTGCTTGCTTGCTTGCTTGTTGTTGCTCTGTCTGTTGTTTGCTTCCTCCAACCCCCTTTCCCCCACGCGCGGCGACTGTGCAGCCAGCCAGAATAACGTGAGGCATGGGCCAAGGGCTCGGGGTTTTGGATTGCCTGGCCGGCGTGGTGGGGAATGGCCAGACGGTGGAGGTTGGCAGCCGACGTTTTTCAATCCGCAAGCGATTGGCAACGGGGGGCTTCTCCAACGTGGACCTGGTCTGCGACGTGCAGACCAAGGACATGTACGCCATGAAGCGCATGTTGTGCACGGAGAAGGCAGAGGTGCAGCGCGCCAAGGCGGAGGTTGAGTACTACCGCCTCTTTGATCATCCAAACATCATCCAAGTTGTGGAAAGCGGCGTCCTCTCTCTTCGCAGGAATCAAGGCGCACCCAGCCAGGAAGTCGTCTGCGTGTTCCCGCTCTACGAGGTTGGTCGTTATGCAAGTGGGTTGGTGTGTGTGTGTGTGTGTGTGTGTGTGTGTGTGTGTGTGTGTGTGTGTGTGTGTGTGCGTGTGTGTGTGTGCGTGTGTATGTGCGAGGGAGGGGCTTGCTTCTGCCTCTCTCTCTCTCTCTCAATGTTTGTGACACCTTGCAGGCCCAGCGAGAGACTGGTTGCCTGCGTACGCACCTCTGTGTGTGCATGTGTATTTGCTCGAACCCATGACACCATGACACATGACGTGCGCACAATTCAACCCACCGCTGACCCTTGCGCCGCAACGCGTTGGCTGCCTGCAGCGCGGTACCCTCTTGGATTACGTTGCCCACGTGCACGAGCAAGGCGGATATCTTCCCGAACACGAACTCCTCACCCTCTTCAAGGGCATTTGCCTTGCCCTCGATCAAATGCACACACGAGTACGTGCTAGTGCTGCTGTTGCTGTTGCTCTTGCTCTTGCTGTTGTTGTTGTTGATGAAACGTGAGGCGTTAGCGACAATGCTTTCTCACTTTATTGCTCTTGTTCGCCGTTTTGCTGGGCAAGCAATTGTTCAACAACATGGAGTGTGGCATTCCCAGCTCACACAGCACACACAACGCGGACGCACTGTGCCTTTTCCTCATGGCGTGCCTCTTCTGCTGCTTTGCAGGTGGAGCCACTGTGCCATCGCGACATTAAACCGGGCAATGTCTTGCTTGCACGCGACGGCACGCCCGTGCTGATGGACTTTGGATCTGTGGAGAAAGGCGTCATCGACGTTGCCTCCAGAAAAGAAGCCATTGCACAGCAGGTGACATCCTGCGCATACGTGTGTGCGTGTGTGTCTGTGTGCGTGTGTGTCTGTGTGCGTGCGTGTGTGTGTGTGTGTGTGTGTGTGTGTGTGTGTGTGGTGGTGGTGGTGGTGGTGATGGTGGGAGGCTTGCACGTGTTCACTGCACACACACACACGTGCTCACACTCCCATCCCACACACGTGCACTGCACACAAACACACACACACAAAAAAAAAACTGTGCATCGCAGGATATTGCGAGTGAACGCACAACGCTGCCTTTTCGGCCACCAGAACTTGTGGATGTTCCGTCGCGCTGCACCCTGACCACCGCCATTGACATCTGGGTTAGCCTGCTCGCGTGTCTATCTGTCTGTCTGTCTGTGTGTGTGCGAGTGTGTGTGTGTGTGTGTGTGTGTGTGTGTTGGTCTACTCTGTCTGTCTGTCTGCCTGTCTGACTGTCTATGCGCGAGGTTGTTGCTGGACATTACCTTCCTCTTCTTGCTTTCAACCCAATTTTTAACACACACGCACGCACGCACACTTGCACACACGCACGCGTTCTCTGCGTTGTCCCATGTCTTCCTGTCTCCCACTTGTCAACAATTGTTGCAGTCGCTGGGCTGCACCCTCTACTCTATGGCCTATCTTGACACCCCATTCGAACACTTGAACGCGCAAGGTGTGCTCCTGCGTATGTGTGTGCGATGCGTGTGTGTGTGTGTGTTTGTGTGTTGCGTGTGTGTGTGTGTGTGTTTGTGTGTTGCGTGTGTGTGTGTGTGTGTGTGTGTTGTGTGTGCGTGTGTGTGTGTGTTGTTGTGTTGTTTTCCTTGAGAAGAAAGTAGTAAGCCAAACTGCTCGTAGTATACGAATATCAGGCCAGAGATAGAAATAGGGATAGTAGTAGGCCGAGGCCCGTCAACACCGCGTTTTATCGATATAGAAGGTGGATGTCTTGCGTTTGCTCCAGCGTACATTTGTACTTGCAGGGCCAATGGTCGCATAGAATGCAAGCGTGGCACAGCCTATGATAGGTGGTGCGGCGGAGGAACTTGCCATACGACTTTTAAATATCTATCAAAGGCCCATATTGACTGTTCTACAGCCTTACCGAAAGACTCGGTCCTCTGTGTGTGTGTGTGTGTGTGTGTGTGTTGTGTGTTGTCGTGTGTGTGTGTGTGTGTTGTGTGTTGTGTGTTGTGTGTTGTGTGTTGCGTGTGTGTGTGTGTGTGTGTGTTGATATTCGTTGTTCGTCATTCGTTGTTCGTTGTGTGTGTGTGTGTGTGCGAGAACACGGCTGGACCCACTCTCCCCTTCCCATATGGCCGTTCTCACTGTCACCTGCTTGCTGCACGCATACTCTCTGCCCCTCGGCCCACACCAGGTGCAAGTTTACCGTTGGCAATTGCCCAAGGGAAAGTGTCGTTTCCAACTAATGACCCGTAAGCTCCAGCAGTCTTTCTTGTTCTTGTTGTTCTTGTCGTTGCTGCGTTGTTGTGGCTGCATCTGCTGTTTCGCCTTTGTGTGCCTCCTGTTCTTCTTCGTCGCTGCACTCACACACACTCAAACACGCGCACTCAAACGCAAACACACACACATACAAACACATACACTCAAACACAAACACAAACAAACACACACAAACACATACACTCAAACACAAACACACAAACACACAAACACATACACTCAAACACACACACACACAAACACATACGAACATACTCAGGTACACGCAGCGTGTGCGGGACTTGATTCTGTCCATGATTCAAGTGGACCCTTCACAGCGTCCCACCATTGCACAGGTACATACATGGGTGCATCTTGGCGGTCTATCTCGCGCACTCACCTTGCCTTTTCTGCGCTTACACACGCATGTACACATCCACGCATCCACATGCACAAACACATGCACACACACACATGCACACACACACATGCACACACACACATGCACACACACACACGCACGCACACACACACACGCGCGCGCGCACACACACGCACACACACACACACACATTCACACACGCACACACACACACACGCGCATGCGCCACACACCACGCCTCACGCCAAACACCACAAACTGTATTGTGTAGGTCTTGGAGCGAACGACAGAAGCGTTGCAGGCACTCTGATTGCGTAATTGTGTAGTTTCGTTCATGACTTCATATAAATTTCTCACTGTGCGTTTTGTTCGACACACCCAAAAAACCCAAAAAACAAGCAAGCATGAGCAACCCCACACACCATCTTGCGCCGAGCAACAACGGCTGCCCACCGGACAACACACACACACGCAAAGAAGCTGTGTGCATTGTTTGTGTGTTCGTTCGCCATCTCTCCCGCCTTCCTTCGATTCGGTCTCCCCACCTCCTGCCTACCTGCCTGCCTTTCTTCGCTTGCTTCGCTCTCGCTGGCTGTTTGTGGCTTGCTTCGTCGCTTTCCAATAAGCACGCGTGGCATTCACACCATCCCGAGCCCTCTCCCTTCTCCTTCAACAAGCCCCCTCCAAGCGTCCACGCAAGCAGCTCAACTCGTACACACGCTCACGCACACACACGTGCACACGCACGCACGCACACCATGTTTCGGTCACGCGTGTTGGGGAGTCGGTTTCTGTCGACACCGACGCTGGACACATGGCGACGCCTCCTGCGGCAAGACCGCACCCCTCTGGTGAACGTCTTCAAGCCAAACGAGCTCCGTGGAACCCTAACCCCATATGACCTACCGGGTGCCTTCGACGCCATGCGAACCAACACCACGTACCCCATCCTGGCCACCCTCTACGACCTGTGCAAGGCCATGCCCTGGATAACGGAGCAAGGCACTCCGGGCCTGCTGCGCACGGGCGAGTACACAAAGGTCGTGGACGAGATGGACAACGCGAGCGAGGCCATCCTCACCATGGCCGAGCACGCCCTGCACGACCCAGCCAACACGGAGGACACCATCGCCACCCTGGCCATGCTCAAGATCATCTACGCCCACCTCATCAACAACTACTGCTACCAGCCCTGCCGCCATGCGCTGGAGCAGTCCAAGGACCCCAACCGCGTCGGCCGCGCAAACCCCGTCATCCCCGCGCAGCTCGCCCAGCCCCGCACCATCCTCTGCACCCTCTTTGACACGGAGATGCCGCTGTACCGCTGGCAGAACTACAACGAGTACTCGCCCGCCAATTGCCGCGTCCTGCCCAAGGACGCGCCCGAGCTCAACCAGGACACCGTCACCACCATGGTCCGCGGCGAGGGCTCCCGCGACGAAATTGGCTTCATCGGAAACCACTACGTGCAAGAGTCCCGCACCCCAAAGCTCATCTCCGCCTGCACCGACCTCCTCGCTGCCTGCAAGCACCACAACGCCAACGGCGCCGCCGACGCCTATCGCACGGCCGTCGAGGCCATGCGGCACATCAACGAAGTCAACAAGCAGATGCCGCAGTGGTGCTCTCCGCGCGGCTACAACCAGCTGCGCATCTGGATCCCAGGCCCGCGCAACCACTCCGGTCACGCCGCCCGCGACCTCTTCCCGCCTCAGGGGGTGTGCTTCGAGGGCTCCGAGGAGCTCGGCGCCCCAGAGTACGACATGTCCCGCGGTGAGACGGGCGCCATGACCACCATCATCAAGCTCGCCCGCACCATGTCCCTCTTCTCCTACGACACCCAGACCTTTGGCGAGAACGAGCTCACCCTCGCCCAGAGGGACTTTGACCTGCGCCGAGAGCCGGCGCAGCGCATGTTCATCAACCGCACCGCAGCAAGGCTCGAGGAGTACAACGCCCTCAAGCTCGCGCACACGCACCCACACGTCTGGCTCCAGCTCACCCGCCTCCGCGCCCAGATTATCGAGCACAACATCACCCACTATGGCTACAGCCGCCACTACATCTTCGAGAACAAGGAGGCGTCCACATCAGCGCTCTTCGAGGCCACCGGCGGCACCACCCACCAGTTCCTGCCCACCAGCGCCCTGGCCAACATCTCCCAGACGCTGCTCGAGATTCGCCAGCTGAAGACCATGGCCACCAGCCTGGACGCCGCCGAGATTGCCGAGCTGGACGCCATCCAGGAGCGCCTCACCATGCTGGAGGATGTCACGCAGAAGCAGCGCGACAAGTTTGTCCACATGGAGGAAGAGCAGCGTCAGCACCAGGTCGAGAAGGCGTGATTCCATAACGAAGTGTGCGCTTTTCAGACACCTGTGCTTTGTTCTGTTTTCCCCGGACTTGGCATTAACAAGTCCACCTCTGTCTGTATTCATTTACACCTAGGTTGCTAACCTTGCGTTGCTGTGCAAATCACGAGCCACCTTCCTATGTGAACGCATGTGACAACTTGTCTATCTGCATGTGCATGTATGCTCTGTGTGTGTGTGTGCGTGTGTGTGCATGCTCGTAGCACACGCGTGTACGAATGTGTGCGTGTGTGTGTTTGTGCATGTTTCACAAACGCCCTCGATTGTGTAATCTCACGTCATTTAAACACCATGCTCCCCCAGTACGCTGTCATTCCATGACCTGCCTCTGTGGAGTGAAGCGAACCAAGTTTTAAGTTATCATGAGACGTGTGACAAGCAACACAATACGGGAACAAAGAAGCAAGTATTGAAGTGAGGAGGGATGAGTCCATGTCCATGGCGCGTGGCAACGCACACCATCATTAGCCCAACAAACGATGAACAACAAAGCAGATCCACAACACACAACAACAACAACAATCAGTGTCGCGCTTTGCCGGCGCTCAAGAACCACAACAAAGCAGACCAAGCCCATGCACCATCATCGTCATGCTTCAGTTATGCGATGCACTCCACACGGGCAGCGCAACCGCGCCACAAAACGCCCGTGTTACACGAGCTCGTCGCATGCACTCTCCCCAACCACATGATGAATGATACATGAGAAGCACATGCACGCATGCATCCATCCTCATGCAGAAAGCAACCATATTACACCACACACACACACAACCACACGCTGGCACAGACTCACAAACACACACATGCAACCACGCACTGACACAGAGCCACACACGCCCAATGCGCCACACAGGCCGCACGCGTGACGATGGCAGGTCTATTACGAGAAAAGGACGCTGGCAGTCACAGACGAGCGGTAGCTGGCGGCGTCCACCTCATGCGCATGCTCCTCCTCGTACTGAGCGCCCGCTGCCTGCGGAGCCAAGAGGTCATCGTCCACGTAGACGCTGGAGCCAGTCGACAGGCCCTCGGAGTACCATGAAGGGTGGTGGGCTGGCAAGCCGTTGTTGAAGCGCAGCAGGTTGTCCCACTCCAGCCCAGACTCGGCATCCTTCTTGCGCCTGGGCACCGGACTCGGCACAAAGGAGCTCGCAGTCTCCGAAAGATCAAGCAGGTGAGGCTTGTAATCACTCATGCGCTTCTGCTTCGCGTACATCAGCGCTGAGATGGCCACAAGCACCAGGCATACTGCCAGCACAACACCTGCCAGCAAGTTGAGAATATGACCGTGCGGGACACAGGTTGGTGAGATGTGAGATGCATGCTGCTTGATGTCGCGGAGGAGTTCAGGTTGAGATGGTTAAAACCAAGGCAAGGACAGGGGCTGATGAGGGGAGGGGAAGGGGTTGCTTGTTGTCAAGCAAGTCACCCACGAGGACCAACCGGCAAAGAAGGGTGGATTGCACACACACACACACACACACACACACACACACACACACACAACACACACACACACACACACACACAACACGCACGCACGCATGCACACACACACACACATGCACACGAACGCGCTCAGAGTATAAGCGCCAAGCGTGACAATCAAGTCAACCATTTGCTATGGCGCTCAGCACCTTCCATCCACGTACCGACGAGAACCGTGGTCGATGTCTGGCCAATGCCCGCCGTGTTGGATGTGGGCGCAGCGGTGGTATCGGCCACGGGCTCGTTGCCCTCCGCGAAAGACGGCGCAGAGATGCGGCCAGCCACCATCTGGGGACACGGCGCACCGTCGACGGCATGCACAGCACCAGCGAGCAGCAACACGTGCGTGGCAGCCAGCTCAACAAGGTCAGCCCACGATGAAGCGCTCACGGCAAGCTGGACCCAGTGACCCTCATCCGTTGGCAGCATTGCCTGCGTCTCGGCCTCGAGCTGGAGCATCGTGCTGGGGTCCTCTGAGCTGTAGAAGTAGATGCGGTTCACGTCAATGGTGCTCACATCCACGTCCGTGGTGAATTGCAGCACGACGCTGCTGCTGCTTGTGACAGAGAACCACGACAGAACCATGGCCAGGCCCGTGGAGAACATGCCAGTATCCTTTGCCGTTGTTGAAGCGAGCTCCGTCATGGTGGTTGTTGTTGAGCTCGTCAGCTGTGCCAAGCGGGCTTGATCACAAGGCACGGCGAAGAAGGGGATGCGCGCGCAGGAAGGAATACACGCGTTCTCAAAGGGCTGGCCGTTGACGCCACACACTGGCCCGCCAGAAGGGGTGCAGAAGCACTCCTCCCCAGTAGGGGTTGGCCACCTGCTGACGTCGTGTGCTGCAACGGCCGTGCGTGGCTCAGCGGCTGTGGTGGTCGTCGTGGTTGTCGCGGCTATCGTGGTTGTGGTACTTGTCGTGTCTTGCCATGTCGTGGTATCAAGCAGCGATGTCGTGTCTGGAACAGTCGACGTGAACGCCAGGGAGGAGGTCGAACTTGAGGCCTCACTGCTTGACGTGTATGGCAGGCTTGACGTGGATGACGACGAAGACCACGTCGAGGAGGACGAGGCCCCCTCGAGCGGCGCTTGCGCTGCCACGCGCATGGCATTGCACGGGATGCTCGTCAGGAGAACAACCGCTGCCACGATCACAGTCGCCGCCTGCATGGTGGCGGGCATGCTGCTGTTGATGTGTGGCTCGTGCGTGAGCGTGGGGCTGGAAGTTGGGGATCAACTTTGGTGATGAAGGAGAGATGGGTGGAACAACAGCGGCTGCTCTCGCGGCGTCCGCACACCCCCTACTTGTTGCCGTCCGCTCTCTCGGCTGTCAGTGCAGGATCAGGTCAGGGAATTGGCACCAGGAAGCGGAAGGGGGTGGTGGAAGGGCCAAGCAAGCAAGCGCAAATACCACACAACCTCAGCCTTTGCCCCGAAACTCGAGCGCTATGAGAAAAGTCATGGGCTTCTTCAATCGAAAATCTCAACGACATATCCACCGGTTAAAGGAGGGTCAGGCTTGGGCGGCTGAGTGCGTACCGAGATTAACGGTCGATGAAGAAAAAGTAAATATTCACATCGCCCTTCTCTCGCCAAGCCAGCAACGTGTGTGTTTCAGACGGCCACTGTGCACTGGTGGTTGGTGTTGCCCAGTTGCCGCACATTCACGAGCACCTTCTGCTCACTCGTCCCAAGGCGTGAGTGGTACGTTGCTCGGGTCAGCCAGAGAGTGTGTGTGGTGGTTGGCGTGGCACACGTTATTTCCCTCGTATGGATGCACCGGTGCATGTGTGGTGCGAAAGTGTGTGCGAGGGTGTGGGATCACGGTTGTGCGAGCAATGTAATGAGATCGATTGTACCAACAACGTGGTCATAGCGACAGTTTTGTTCCGTGGTGTATGTTTGCGGCTGCTGCATGGGCTCACTGAGGGGTCTAGTTGCGTGCTAGCACTCTCTGTTGGTCATGTGTTGTTCTTGACTCGCCTGGCCTTCGCTTTGGTCGCTCAGCCTTGTCCAAGCCACGACGCTTGCTCTTGCTGCTTGCTCGCTCGCTTGCTTGCCGACGGTCTCTCATCCCTGTGCTCGTGCTGCGTGCGCCCGACCCTTCCTCGTGACCATATCTGATGTGACATCACTCTCAACCGCAGCACCGGGTATCTCTTTCTTCTGTCGGGTTCGCTCGGAGCAGCACCCCTGCGCGTGAAACCGCTTCAAAGCTAAAATGACCGCCCGCCACACAGCCAGTATACGAGCGCCGCTGCTGCTGCTCCTGCTGTTGCTCGTTCTCCCATACCTCGTGCGCAGCGCCGCAGATCCGGCACGTGCACAGGCAATCCTCAGCAGAAGACCTCGAAACACTTACGACTGTGCCACTCTGGAGCAAATGGGTACGCCATATGGTGTGCAAGACGGGTTGTGGCGTGCGCCTGCATGTCCCTCCGCGTTGCGTTTGCGTGCATGGGAGAGCTGTAGTTGTTTGTTTGTCACCGTTTCTGTCCCCTCCACCGCCCAGCACAGCTTGATCAGCTTCCTTGTCGGAGTGGGTCGATGCGTGACGTACTCGTCACCCCGTCTTCCCCCCCCCTGATTCATGTGTTTGCTCACTTGCAGGGTGGGAGCGCTTTGGTGACAGCGTGTACGCGTTCTTCAAGGATCACAACCGCCCGTTTTATCGCAGCCTCAACAACTGCGTGCAAGGCTTTGGCGCCTCCCTGCCCAGCGTACATTCCAGGGAAGAGATGCAATTCATCACCAACCTGACCGTGGGCAGCACAAACCCCATCTGGCTTGGCGCGCAGCGAATCAACAACACCTGGACTTGGATCGATGGAACGCCTTGGGACTACGAGAACTGGATCCCAACTGAGCCCAACAACGAAAACGGGAACGAGAACTGCCTTCGAGCTGGTCACATTTCGTAAGTGGAGCCAAGCACTTGTCTTTGCACATGACGCTCACTGCATGGATGCTGCTCTGTTCCCTCGAGCAGTCTGAGGTCGATTGACTTCTTGAGCTTAACATTAGCATCAGCTCATGATAAGCGCCGGCTGCGTGCTTGACGTGTGTTGTTGTTGTATTGTCCGAGCAGGATTGGACAGCCGGGTCAGTGGAACGATGCTGACTGTTCGAAGAAGCGAGTTCGGTACGTGTGCCAGTTCCGGTGCAGCGGCACACCAACGGCCATCCCACCCGTTTCATCCACGACCGTGCCACGCACAGGCACTTTCAGGACAGGGCCCGTCACCACCAGCCACGCTCCACTCACAACCGCGTTGTCGACGTCTTCGACAGCTTCGACCTCCTCAACATCTTCATCCTCATCAACCTCTTCCTCGTCAGCGAGCTCTACATCTTCAACGACGTCAACAGTTGTATCAACAACAACAACAACAACAACGACGACGACGACGACGACGACAACCGGCACAGGGACAACAACAACAGCAACAACAACAACAACAACAACAACAACAACAACAACAACAACAACAACCGGCACAGGGACAACAACCGCGGACTCGAGCACAAGCACATCAACGCTCTTGGTGACCTCAACAAGCGAAACGCAAAGCACCGAGTTGCCCTTCTCAAGCTCAACATCGACGCCAGCCACATCAACCGCTCTGGATTTCTCATCAACAACATACAGAACAACCGCCATACCTTTCTCATCCTCCTCCACAACCACGACGGCAACAGCAACAGCAACTACAGCAGGCAACACGACGACGACGACAACAACAACAGGCACAGGTACAACAACAACAACAACTACAACTACAACAACAACAACTACAACAACAACAACTACAACAGCCACCACCACGACGGTGACAGCAACAACAACAACAACAACAACCACCACCACCACCACCACCACTACTACTACTACTACTACTACTACTACTACTACTACTACTACCACTACTACTACTACTACTACTACTACTACTACTACTACTACTACTACTACTACACTACACTACTACTACTACTACTACTACTACTACTACTACTACTACTACTACTACTACTACTACTACTACTACTACTACTACTACTACTACTACTACTACTACTACTACAAGTTCGACAGAAACGAGCACAAGCACGAGTGCGCAAAGCACTGACTTGCCTTTCTCCAGCACCTCGACGATGGCCACATCCACAATCCTGGACTACACATCCACGTTCTCGACAACAGAGCTGCCTTTCACATCATCAACAGAGCTGCCATTCACGTCTTCCTCCTCATCCACGTCGTCGTCATCTACAAGTACAGAGGCCACAACGTCCACGATCACGAGCACCATTGCTAATACTACCACCGCCACAGCAGCAACAACAACAACTACGACGACAACAACAACAGGCACAGGTACAACTACAACAACAACAACAACAACAGGCACAGGGACAACAACAACAATAACAACAACAACAGGCACAGGGACAACTACAACAACAACAACAACTACTACTACTACTACTACTACTACTACTACTACTACTACTACTACTACTACTACTACTACTACTACTACTACAACTACAACTACTACTACTACTACTACTACTACTACTACTACTACTACTACTACTACGACAACAGGCACAGGGACAACAACAACTACTACTACAACAACTACAACTACAACAGGCACAGGGACAACAACACCAACAACTACAACAACAGGCACAGGGACAACAACAACACCAACAACAACTACAACAAGCACAGGGACAACAACAACAACAACAACAGGCACAGGGACAACAACAACAACAACAGGCACAGGGACAACAACAACTACAACAACAACAACAACAACTACAACAAGCACAGGGACAACAACAACTACAACTACAACAGGCACAGGGACAACAACAACAACAACAACAACAACTACAACAAGCACAGGGACAACAACAACTACAACTACAACAGGCACAGGGACAACAACAACAACAACAACAACAACTACAACAAGCACAGGGACAACAACAACTACAACTACAACAGGCACAGGGACAACAACAACAACTACAACAACTACAACAACAGGCACAGGGACAACAACAACACCAACAACAACTACAACAACTACAACTACAACTACAGGCACAGGGACAACAACAACAACAACAGCAGCAGCAATTTCAACAACAACAGGGACAACAACCACCACGGTGACATCATCAACTGCAACGGCAACCACGACATCCACCACGAGCTCAGGAAGTGGCGCAGAAACCACGACAAGTTTCGGTAGTGGTTCTGGGCTTGGAAGCACGACAACGACCGCAACAACAACAACAACAACAACAACAACAACAACAACAACGACCACGACCACAACAACCACGACCACGACCACTACCACTACCACTACCACTACCACTACCACTGCAACGACTTCAACTACGACTTCAACTACGACGACCGAGTATTGTCAGCAAGTTGAGACGGTGTTTGCGAGTGTTGGGGAGACATACTGGTATGCGGACGGCGAGTTCGTGACGGGCACCATCAGCGGACAGAGGCAGACGGCAATGCTGAGCCAAAATGCTGTGCTGGCCTTCTATGCACAGAACACAGACCTTGCGCGGGTGTCTGCGGCAGCAGCTGTGTCACGGTTGCCGGGGTCGAGCGAGTACACGGTGTCACCGCGCACGACCCGGGAGTGGCGGTGCACACGGACGAAGCCGTCAGCTGGATGGCAGAGCATTGACTACGATGTGTCGAGCTGGGACCAGGTGCGTCCGATGCGTGTGTGTGTATGTGTATGTGTGCACTGTTTGTGTGCACTGTTTGTGTGTGTGTGTGGCAGTGCAATGTGTGTGTGTGTGTGTGTGGCAGTGTAATGGCGTAGTGGTGTGCATTATGTGTGGTGGTTGTGATGGCGACTTGTTGCTCACTCACAGGTCGAGGTGGCCAAACTCACGCACACACACCCACACCGCTTGTCTGTTTCTGTGGTATAGATGGCGGTTGTGAATCCTGGGAGCATTGACCACAGTGTTGTGGATGAGCTTCCGACGACGGCGGTATGGCTATGGGGAGACGAGGTTACAGCTGGGCAGGCACTGGATGAGGTCTGGTGCCGCGCTGACGGTGAGTTGTGCAACACATAATGTCTTGCTCTGTGCGCCTTGCTATCGTTCTCAATGCCACTCGCCGCTGTCATGTTTGCTGTACTTCGCACCTCATGTGCATGCTCGCCAATGTCACAGCTCTCTCGACTCACTCAACGTCTGGATGAATTGCCTTTGGTACACTGTCAACCACCTTGATCCAATTCAATTTCAGTGACCCCGACGTGCGAGCAAGATTGCAGCCAAAGCACGACGTACCTGATTAGCATTGAGTCGCAAGGTGTGGTGTATGTTGACGGGACGGCGATTGGCTTCATCTCTGACAGCAGCCCCGTGCTGCAGACGGAGCAGTCCGTGTGCGCTCAGATTAGTGTCTCCATCGAGAACGATAATGGCACGGCGGGTTTGCTTGTGGCGACGGCCGACCGCGTGTATCGTCGCGCAGAGGGTATCCATTTCAAGCACACCAGCATGTACAACTGGCGATGCACCCGAATGGACGTTGATCACGGATGGCAGGATCCAAACTATGACGACAGCTCTTGGCCAATGGTGGGTGAGCACCGGCTGTTCTTGTGTTGACCCTGACTTGCTCCTGCGTTTACGTGCGTGCGCATGCGTGCGTACTGCTGGGAAGCGTCTAGCCCACGACATGTTCGTCTTCATGGTGCTTCAGGATGGGTTGTGTTCCTGGTAAAGACGTGTTTGCATGCTGCTCCACTTCACTTCTCATTCCCCAATCGTACGCGTGTTTGTGTCTGGCGTCAGCCGGTTGTGCTCGGATCACGAGACAATGGACCACGCAACGTTACAGGTCTAGGTTTCCCAGAAACGGCGGAGTGGATCTACCCTGCAGAGCCACACGTGCCCGGAACAATCGACTTTTTTCGTTGCCGTTCCACTCGTAAGTCTTGGGTGTGCACGCTCACGCCGCGCGTTTCAAACTGTGATTGGGAGCATGGTGCGAGCTTGTGCATGAGGAGCGGCGAAGCGTTTGCATGCGTGCCCTGGGGCGTGATGCTTTTGTGGAACGCTTCCCAGTGTGCTTTTTTATTCTGAGCTCACCATTGCCCAATCAACTTCTTGTATTTCAACAGCCCCAATCGCTGCCGTCGTCACGCCATTCACGACCACAACAACGACCACCACCACTACAACAACGACCACTTCGACGACGAGTGCGGGGCCAGACTTTCCATGCCAACAAGTTGAGACGGTGTTTGCGAGTGTTGGGGAGACATACTGGTATGCGGACGGCGAGTTCGTGACGGGCACCATCAGCGGACAGAGGCAGACGGCAATGCTGAGCCAAAATGCTGTGCTGGCCTTCTATGCACAGAACACAGACCTTGCGCGGGTGTCTGCGGCAGCAGCTGTGTCACGGTTGCCGGGGTCGAGCGAGTACACGGTGTCACCGCGCACGACCCGGGAGTGGCGGTGCACACGGACGAAGCCGTCAGCTGGATGGCAGAGCATTGACTACGATGTGTCGAGCTGGGACCAGGTGCGTCCGATGCGTGTGTGTGTATGTGTATGTGTGCACTGTTTGTGTGTGTGTGTGGCAGTGCAATGGCGTAGTGGTGTGCATTGTGCTGGTGGTTGTGATGGCGACTTGTTGCTCATAGGTCGAGGTAAACAAACCCACACACACACACACACACACACACACACACCCACACCGCTTGTCTGTTTCTGTGGTATAGATGGCGGTTGTGAATCCTGGGAGCATTGACCACAGTGTTGTGGATGAGCTTCCGACGACGGCGGTATGGCTATGGGGAGACGAGGTTACAGCTGGGCAGGCACTGGATGAGGTCTGGTGCCGCGCTGACGGTGAGTTTTACAAGACCACGAGCTTCATTTGACTGTTGGTTTTAACTTTGTCGCTGTGCGTATGTAGCCGATAATTGTGCACTTGTTCAGCTGATTCGGGCTTGCAGTTGCAGCAACTGTTCCTCACCCATGCTGTCTGTGGTCAAACACAATCACTGCCTGCCTGCAGAGCAACCGCAGTGCGCCCCTGACTGCAGCCAAAGCACGACGTACCTGATTAGCATTGAGTCGCAGGGCGTGGTGTATGTTGACGGGACGGCGATTGGCTTCATCTCTGACAGCAGCCCCGTGCTGCAGACGGAGCAGTCCGTGTGCGCTCAGATTAGTGCTTCGATGGAAACTTCGACTGGGGAGGCCGCAATCATCGTGGCAACTGAGGACCGCGTGTATCGTCGCAGTGCGCAAGCAAGACATCCACACACCAGCCCCACGAACTGGAAATGCTATCGTGGACCTACTGTCCAAGGATGGGAGCAACCAGAACATGACGACAGCCACTGGCCTTCGGTGCGTTCACAGACACGACACGTGTAGCTGCGCGAATATGTGCCTTGCCATGATTGGAGGGGGTTCCCTGTACGTGCATTGCTGTCTCTGTTCCACCGCCATTGTCTGCTTGTTCTCACATTCTCAATCTGGTTGTGCGCAGGCCATAAGTGGCGGCGGGGTGGACGACGGCTCTCGCACCTTGTCGCAGCTTGGTTTTCCCGCTTCTGTGCAGTTTGTAAAGTCACCGGAGCCGTATGTAGCGGGCACCCCAGACTTTGTTCGCTGCCGATCCATCCGTAAGTGCTGGCTCCGCCAACAACGGCGTAGCTTTGGGTCTGTGACTGCTGGTATGTTGCCCTGATCAGTGTTGCTTTCGCAATGACATGACTGGCTTGAACCAAGCATTCATTCACGTGCATCTGCGTCGTTTCTGCTTTGTTCAACATCGACAGCTCCTGTAGGTGCAATCAAGCCGACGCCGTTCTTCACAACGACGACGACGACTACCACCACCACGACAACAACGACGACAATAACGACGACAATGTCTACCTCTATCTCGCTTTCATCTTCGTCAACTTCATCTTCTGCTGCATCGACAACGACCACGACAACGACCACGACAACGACCACAACGTCAACTGCATCGACAACTACCATCACCACAACCTCCTCTACGACAATGTCTTCGGGAAGCGGTGAGGGCTCAACCGCAATTGTCATCAGCAGCGTCAGCACCACAACAACCACAACAACCACAACCACAACATCCACTACAACTACAACCACTACAACATCCACCACGACCGCAACTGCGACAACAACCACAACATCCACCACAACCACCACAACATCCACCACGACCACCACAACATCTACCACGACCACAACCACAACATCCACCGTAACCACGACCACGGCAGCCGCGACGTCGTCATCGTCTCTACCAACAACAGCCCAGGCAATCGGCACACAGAATGCCCAAGCACTCAGCAACCTCTTCATTGTCATTGGTATGCTATGCTCGACCACAGTGCACATTGCACCGTTGTTTTGTCTGCCGATACGCAACTATCGTCGATGCACACACACACACACACACAGCCACCATGTTTCAAGACGCACACATGCCCATGTTGTGTCCATTGCATTCCTTGAGCGTGTCACTATGGGTTCTTGGGTTGATCTCACAATAAGTCGATGCGTGTGTGTTGCGGTTTCTTGCATGCAGCTGTGATGATTGTGTTGCTGGTGGTGTCCATGCTGGGTGTGGGCTGTCCACTCGTTACTGGCCGGCAGGTGTCGAGCTACGACGAGCACGGCAGCACAGCAGGCAGTGCTCGACTCTTAGCTGTTTCGTCCCATGATCCGCCACACCTGGGCGGTACCGGGTACACGCCCATGGGCATGACCATGTCGCGCACCACCGCGGGTACCGTTGCCGTGTCGTCATCCGAGACGGGCTCTGAAGGGGTACAGGCCGGCATCATCGTGACCAACAACCTGTATGGGAGGAGAGTGGGGGCACCGCTGCCACAAGCGTCGACGGTGACGGAGAGCTCCGACTCGAGTTCGAGCCACAGCCGGCGCGCGATGGTGAACAACGTCAGCTATGGCGCGGAGTACTTTTTCGAGGGCGCAGGCGCAGCGCAAGAGGACAGCACATACAGGCAGCCGCCGCTGTTCTCTGGCTCGACGGAGATGCCCATGCGCTTCACCATTGACAACTCGCACGGGTACGGGGCGCACTGGCAGCACACGCACGGGCGGCAAACTGAGAGGCTGTACGAGACAGTTGAAGATGTGCTTGCAGGCATGGACCACGTGCATGGGTCCAGAACAGATGTTCTCTGATGGATGGCGTCACATTCCAGGGATAGGAAACGAGAGAGAGCATTTCAGAAAGGCAGGCCTGTGCATGTGTTGTGTTTGTTATCTGAGTGACTCCAGGAAGGGGAAGAAGAGACGAAGCTTGTGCGTGCGTGCGTGTGTGTGTGTGTGGGGGGGGGGGGGGGGAGGGAGCTTTGCAGTTGTGCAGCGCTATCCTTTAATCAGCAAAGCTTTGTCTGTTCCACTCGTTGTGGTGTGTGTGTGTGTGTGCGTGTGCGTGTGCGTGATTGTATTGACAAGTGCTTTGAGACAGAGGGGGTGGTGCCACAGTGATACTGCGAGCTGCCCCACACTCGCGAAGGAGACAAGCATGTGCCACAGTCTGCTTGCGTGTAAGTTATCATCATTGACATTGTTTGCTTTCTGGTTGTGCATGCTGCGCGACATGCATTTGTTTGTTGATTCATGCACATGTACATATTGATCATGGGTGCATGTTGTGGAGGAGCGGTATATTCGAAATCAATACAACTAACAACGCATTCACAACTGGTGAAAGCAACAAAGGGCAGAACATCGGTAAGGTAAACAAGCATTTATGAGATGTAATGTGACTAAAGGTAGCGTGGATGGATAGATGGATGTGCAGACGACACGGGTGAAGAGGGAGAGATGAAGAGAGAACTGGTTGCACAGCCAACAATGTGTGTGTGTGTGTGTGTGTGTGTGTGTGTGTGTGTGTGTGTGTGTGTGTGTGTGTGTGTGTGTGTGTGTGTGTGGGATTGTTTGCGGAGACGCGCCGTTAGATATCGGATGGGCGTGGCAGCACACGAGAGACAGATTCGAGTTGGCGAACGTGCTGTGAAACGGAAGAGAAGCAGAAGGTGAACAAGAACGAGGAGGAAAGCAGGAGCGAGGTGAGCGAGGTGTGAGTAGAAGGTAGTGAGTGGGAGGTAGTGTGTAGAGTGTGGTTCCGCAAGTATCACATGGAAAGAACATGCGTGTGCGTGTGCATGTACGCGTGTGCTTGTGTGCTTGTGCGTGTGCATGAGCATGTGCGTGGTGGTGACAGTGCAGCCATCAGTACCAGGAGCCGGCGTTCGCTGAAGATGCTGCGGTCGTCGGGTGGCATGTCTGCAATGCTCTGTGCGAGGGATTCACCACCACCGCCGTGGCTGCTGCTGTCCACCACCGACCCAGACGCAGGCAGCGGGCGCATCTGTGATCCAACCAAACCGTAGCCCCGCTCCCCTTCCTCAGACACCGCCCGCTTGCTCTCGCTGTGGTGGTTGTGGTTGTGTTTTGTCGTGCGAGAGGGTGGGCGTGGGCGTGAGCACGTGCACAAGTGAGCGTGAGGGACAAGTCGATTTGGTATGAGCGTGTACATGTTTGTTGGGATGTGGCGTGACAGAGGGAGAGCAGACGTGAGCAGGCAAGAACATGGTGCGAGTGGGGCTTGAGTGACTGTATGTCGCCATTGCATGACATGCGGCGGCACAATGTACTCCTCATGAACTCACATGATTGCTCGATCCATCATCGTCTGACTACGCCGAATCACGTGCCGTTCATGGCAGCCGAGGCCTGCGGTTGCATGGTGTTGTGTGTGTGTGTGTGTGTGTGTGTGTGTGTGTGTGTGTGTGTGTGTGTGTGTGTGTGAAAGGAGTGCACAATGCGGGCGGGAATGGCAGAAGCAGCCCATGGTTCGTGACGCGAAAGCAACATAGATTGGCACCTCAACAAACGATCACACGTGGACAAACAAGCAGGCAAGCAGACAGGCAAGACAGGCAAGACAGGCAAGACCGACACGACAGACACACAGACCTTATGCAGGGCACAGACATTATACGCATGCGCACACACACGCACACACACACACACACCGACAGACCTTCGACTTCAATAAAGTTTTCGGCGTAGAAGCGCACAATGTTGGGGGCGTGTGCGGGAAGACGGAACAGGAGCAGCAGGGGTGCGAGGATGATTCCAAGGAGCTCGCCCAAGACAACCATCTGGTAGCACAGTCACATTGTGTCGACAATAGAGACCACACACCTGTGAGCAACTGCGTTTGTGTCCATGCTACGCACACGTAGAACATACACACACACATACACGCAGGGTGTTGTTTATGTCACAACGAGGGCTGGAGTACTGTCGCCACGATGCACGCACGAGCATGCGCATGTGTCAGGCAACATACCGCCCAGAGGTCAAAGAGGTTGCCAACAGCCTTGAAAGTGTTGGGATGCGTCGGGTTGTCATTCCACTCCTTCTCAAACATGACAAGCTCGCGTTTTGCTGAAGGGCAAGTCACGCACACGCACACGCGTGTGTATGTGTATGTGTGTGTGGATGTTATGAGAACGGGAGTGAAGGGAGCAGGCCCAAGAATACATGCGCAGACACTCACGCACTAACACATTCACATGCGCATGCGCGTCAAAAAGTGTGCGTCTCACCTTCTTCCCACTTTGCCTGCGGGCTTTGAACCTCAACTGCTTCGGAGGCGAGACCACGGAGTATCCCCATCGCAACCGCTGCAGCGCGTAGGCAAAGGCAAGTGTATGTGTATGTGTATGTATGTATGTGTGTGTGTTTTTTTTTGGGGGGGGGTGAGGAAGATGTTAGGGAGGGGTAACAGCCAGCAACAGCAGCACCAGCGGCACCAGAACGAGCAGCAGTAGCAGCAGCACCAGCAGTAGCATCACCACCAACACACGCAAACACAGCATGCAAGCACAGTGCATGGACGGCTTGCAAGAGGGCGCACCGAGAATGGTCATGACCCACGCCACGGATCTGTCGCGAATGAGCTCCAGCTGCAGGAATCCTTCGTCGTAGTACAGCGCAAGGAAGAACAGCGTGGCAAACAGCGCCCCCGCAGCGAACTGCAGAAACCTGGCCGTTGCCACGGTCGCAAGTTCGCAAGTGTAAATGTGTGTGTAAATGTGTGTGTGTAAGTGTATGCGTGAAGGAGGTAGAGAGGCAAGGCTAGGAGTTGTTTGCAGAGACAGCTGCATGAATGCACAAAGCATATGCGCCTCTGTTTGTTTCACTCCATCACACACAGGCACAGATGCACACGACGGGACGGACACATGTGTACCTTGAGATGGTAGCGAGGGTGAACGAAGCGAAACTATCCAGGTATGACTTTGTTGGCTTGTAAGCATCATGCAACCTGCCACAACCATGATGCATGCCCAAGACACATGAGCCCGTGCCTCATTAATGGCCCGACCTTGCCGACAAATCGACAACACAGTCCAGACCATACACGCACACACGCGCATGCACAAGCACAAACACCACACGCACACAACACACACACACGCACACAACACACACACACACAACACACACACACACACGCATAAACACGTGTATGGGCACCCATACCTTCGCTTGCAGTAGTGTTCGAGCTCATTGTCGCATCGGAAATACCACGTCGCGTAATGCGTCCACTGGCGCGCAGCAAATGTGCCAGGTGAATTGCGCAGCAAATCTTGGGAGAGGCAGAGGTGTGTGTGTGTGTGTGTGTGTGTGTGTGTACGTGTGTGCATTGTGAGAGCATATGTAATGCGCGGGCGATCGTACGCATATATTTGTGTGGTTGGATTGGAAAACGAAGCAGGTAATGTGTTTGTGCAAAACACGCTTGGTAGCACCCCGGCCGGCAATGATTGGCACATACGACCCTCAATGACGCTTACTGACACACACACACACACACACACACACACACACACACACACACATACGCACGCACACACACACATACGCACGCACGCACACGCACACACACACACACACACGCGCGCGCGCGCACACATACCTGAATACGTGAAGCAGAATTCCGCGGCGTTGTACAGAAGTACGAATGGCGCAAACAGCAGCATGACGACACCAAGCACCTGAACACACACACACACACACACACACACACACACACACACACACACACACACACACACACACACACACACACACAACAATGCGTGGCGTGAGCGCATGTCCACATGCAAGGCCTCAACAGCCGGCGAAAGCAGCTTGTCACCGCAACAACGGCAGCGGCGGCGGTGGCGGCGACTTGTGCAAAGATAAACATGCACGCGTTGACAGCGAGCACGACATACCCGCATCCAGAGCTGCAGATGACGCGCCAGAACCTCATACTCATCCGGTGACACCTGCGCCAGCAGCAACACACACACACACACACACACAGACGTTTGAGCGTGAAACGAGGTATGAGTACAATTTTGTGTTGCTACAGGGGCTGCGCACTTGTTAAGCAAGCTCTCGTACGTGCATGCAGTGTGCATGCAGTGCACATGCATGTGTGCGTGTGTATACATGTATGCGCGTGTGCATGCGTATATGTGCGGTGGCTGACCTGCTTGTGCAGGCGGACAACACCGTTATGTGATGTGAAGACCGTCGAGTCAATCAGACGCGACAGGGTCTCGTGCAGGATACGCGGCAGGTACTTCACTTTCGTGTCTGTTCGCGCACGCGTGTGAGTGAGTGTGAGAGAGAGTGTGTGAGTGAGTGTGTGAGTGAGTGAGTGCGTGAGTGAGTGTGAGAGAGTGTGTGAGTGTGAGTGTTTGTCTGCCGACGTCAAGGTTAAAAGAAGCAACAAGTTCGCGCAGAAAACATAAACACACACACAGACAGACACAGACAGACACAGGCACACACACACACACACAGACACAAGAGATGTACTGCAACAGAGCAGCAGTCAGCACAAGCGACAGACCCGGCGACGCACCTGTGCTGCTGTGCTTTGCAAACGGAAGAGGGAACGAAGGGAGCGAGAGCGCTGTTGGGAGGACGCTGGAATACAGCCGAGTCAGGCCGTTTGTCTTGCGCATGATGACCGACTTGACAATCCACCCATCAAGCACATCCCTATGCGGCATCAGCCATACAGGAGGCGCGCATGTGTGTGTGCGTGTGTGCGTGTGCGTGTGAGTGAAGAAGGGTGAATATCATGTTCACGCAAGGAGAACACGCACAGAGGAAGCTCGAGGTCAAACACATACACACACACATACACGCACATACGTGTGCTTCTTGAAGTCAAACTTGTGCTCCTGAAATGCAGCGATGAGCTTGTCTTCCAAGTCGCTCCACTGTGTGAGAGATTGTGTGTGTGTGTATGAATGTGCATATGTGCGAGAGAGTGCATGGGTGACAATGTATGGGGATGTACATGTGAATGTATGTAAATGTAGGTGCACATGTGTATGAGCGGGTGTATGAGTGAGTGTGAATGCTGGGTGATGTGCCGGCGATGGCTGGCGCACGCATGCCACAAACACAAGATATTTTGTTTCACGCACTGAAATGGTCTGAAGTTCAGCGCTCTCCACTTGCAGCACATTTTCGTAAAAGTCCTAATGCGTGCACAATGGTGGTGATGGTGATGTGGTTGTGAGGGGATGCGGGATACACCAGACCCACGAAATGTCGCACAAAAGCACGTGGCAATGGATGTACATGCGATGTGTACACGTTTGCATACTCGCCTAATCGACACCCACTCACACACACACACAGACATAGACAGACACACGTGCAGACACAGACACACACAGCTGTTGTGTGAGACAAAGCACCTTCATCTGGACGAGACCGCGGAGTCGACGAAGGCGCAGGACGAGGAAGAACGTCCACATGAGGCAGAACACGACAAGGACGCCAACCACGCTCGTACTCGGGCTGGCAGTTGGGAAGAGGTAGGGGATATGCGTGTATGCACAGGTGCATTTGTGTGTGTGTGTGTGTGTGTGTGTGTGTGAACATGTGTGTGTGTGAACATGTGTGTGTGTGAATGAGCGAGTTGCTCATGAAGTACAAGATTGCAAGAACGAATGAAACACAGACACAATTACACACACGCATATGTACGCGTGTTTACAGATGACAGCAATGCACGTGAAGCAAGAATACGCCTGTACATGCAACAAGCATGGAGCACGCACTGTTGGAGGCGATCAAAGTGGATGGGGGTGTTCCCTTTGCAGTCTGTGCCAAAGATGGAGGAGGTCGGTGCGGTGCGCACACTTGCTTGCTTACTGTCAACGTCACCAGTGTCCCCACGCACCAAAGGCGCCGATTGTGCACATGTTTGAGCAAGTGTATGCACACACACACACACACACACACACACACACACACACACACACACACACACACACACACACACACGCACACACACACACACACACACGCACACGCACACGCACACGCACACGCACGCGCACGCGCGCGCGCACCATTTCATCGGCGGCCAGCATACGTCGCAGTGCGTGAAAGTCCACGCACAAAGTGACAAAGAGTATCAGCAGGAAGAGCACCAACACTTTGCTGTATCCAGCGTGTCAAACAGCGCCCAGATGTGAGTGTATCTTTGGCACACAGTGCATCTGACACAGCCACACACACGGAGATGACACAAGTGCAATGATGCACAGGTTCACACACACAGAGCCCCACCCCAACGCACACACACACACAGACAGACACACAGACACTTACAGACAGACACACAGACACACACACACACACACACACACACACACACACAGAGCCCCACCCCCACGCACACAAACAGACACAGACACACACACACACACACACGCAAGCGTGCATTGGAAAGGTGCACGCACATCATGTCGAAGATGAGCGTGAGGAGGATGTTGAGCCAGCCGCGGTACCGGAAGTAGTAGTAAAACCGAGAGAAGAACTCGTCCATGCCGCCAACGTTCCTGAACACCCGACTGTTGTCTGCAGCGCCAGACGCACGTGACACCGGGCGTGATTGCACGAGGAACAAGGGTACAAGGAATGACGGGCGTCAAGGGAAGCGGAGAAAGGAGTGTGCGCACGTACCACACGCAGCACTCATGATCCATCCAAACGAAAGGGACCAAGAGCACACGCAGATACAGACAGATAGACAGACAGAAACAGATAGCCACACACACACACACACACACCCACACCCACACAGACGCACACACCCACACCCACCCACACCCACCCACACACACACACACCCACACCCACACCCACACACACACACACACACACACACACACACACACACACACACACACACACACACCCACACACAGACGCACACAGACGCACATACAAGCAGACACACGACTTATTGCAAGAGCGCAGCTCTCTTACGTCCATCCCTTGGAGACTGTGGTTCCGAGTCCTCGTGCCGTGGAGGCATGTGATAGTCGTGCTGCAGGTCCGGGTTTCTGTCCTGCGCATGCACGCCGTGGGTGCTGCCACCATCTGCACCACCATCTGCATGGTGGTTATAGCCTTGATTGGCCGACAGCAGAGGTTCCCGCAGCTCCATCGTATCTCCCATCCTTTCTTCCGGTTTGGTGTGTCCGGCGCGCACGCACGTCTTGTCTTGCCTGGCCGCGACCTTTGTCTTCTTCACAGAAACAGCAGGAAATCGTCACACACAAACCCCACCGCAATTCACACCCCACCGCCACCACCGCTGCCGCCGAGTCTCACACGCTCTGTCAGCCTCGCTCGTGGGGTACTTCCACTGTATGTTTGTGTGTGTGATCTGTGCGTGTGCTCCCTGTGTGGCCTTGCTTGCTTCTTGCTGCTATTGCTCGTCTTGTTGGGTGCGTTGGTTGGTTGGTTGGCTGATCGTTTCGTTGTGTGTGTATTTGTGGTGGCTGGCCGAATGACTCAGCTCATGCTGACTCAGCATAAACAGCGACAGGCGACAGGCAAAGATGGGTAAGAAGGCGAAGGGCAAGAAGGCGAAGGGCAAGAAGGCGAAGAAGGAGGACAACAGCGCAAAGCAGCGACAGCGTGCTGATGATGGTTATGATGACGGGAACGACAGGTGGGGAGGGCAGCAGCATCGGCGGGAAGGAAGGCGGCAGGGACACAAGCACAAGAACAAGGGGGGCAAGCATGCGCGTGAGCAGCGGCGTGACTGGGGGGAGTTGGAGGAAGACAAGAAGCTGGCGCACCAGCTGCACGGGCAAGGGTTTGTGTTGCGGGAGGTGGTGGGTGATGGCAACTGCATGTTCCGGGCCATCTCAGACCAGCTCTACAACACGGAAAAGCATCACCGCGACATCCGCCGCGATGTCACAGACTACATGCTTCGTAGCAAGGAATACTTTGCACCATTTGTCGCAGACGACCAGACCTTCGAATCCTACAGTGAGTGCTTCGCATGTAGTCCTGATGACATGTGTGTGTGTGTGTGTTTGTGTTTCTTTGTGTGTGTGTTTCTTTGTGTGTGTGTTTCTTTGTGTTTGTGTTTGTGTTTGTGTTTGTGTGTGTGTGTGTGTGTGTATTTGTGTGTGTGTGCTTGTCTTCACGTGCGCGTATGTGCAGTTGTCTGTGTATGTGTGTGTTTGTGTTTACCTTTGCGTGCGTACATGTGCAATTGTGTGTGCAAACGAGTTGTGTGCATTTTGCGTGAAAGCTTGGGTGGAGTTAGACCCATCAACCATGCCATGCATCTAGCCACATCCGTTTCTTATTCGCACCTGTCCTCGGTTTTGTTTTCACGTGCAGTCGACACGCTGAGAAAGCCGGGCGAGTTTGGAGGCAACGATTGTCTTGTAGCATACTCCCGCTTGTCTGACACAGATATCGCTGTGCATCAGCACGATCAGCCCGTGTGGGTCATACGAGCGAATGAGGATGGAAAGGCCGCCAAGAAGCAAATCCACCTCGCCTATCACAGCTACGAGCACTGTATGTGTGTGCATGCGCGTGCGTACAGGAAGAGAGTTGTTGGTGACATTCTTGCTTGAAGAGGTCCATTGCGTGTGTTGGAGCTGCGCACCCCTTCACCATCTCACACCTTCCTGTGCTCGTTTATCCGCCTTGCTGCATCGCGCATAGACTCCTCCGTGCGATCGCCAAGCTCCGGAGACGTGGCCCAAATACACATCAAGCAGGTGTGCTGTGCTGCGCTGTGCTGTGCTGTGTGGTGTAATGTGTACGCGTGCTTTCCCAAGACACCGACACTCACCTTTGATGTGCACACGTGCATGCATGTGTGAACGTGCGATTGGCAGACGGGCGCGTCCTTCTCCTCCAGCAACGCGGCATCAAAGGAGCCAGCGCCCGAGGCATTATCGAACAAGAAGAAGGAGAAGGAGAGGGAGAAGAAGAAGAAGAAGAAGAGCCAGCCACAGGAGCGAGGGACTGGTGGCGATGATGGTGGTGGCGATGAGGTGAAGGCGGGAAATAAGATGGAGATCAATACAGCAGCGAACACGAAATCAGATGAGAACTCGCAGCACCACACTCCACCAAAACACAGCAGCTACAGCAACAACAAAGGCACCAACAGCAGCAGCGGCAGCAGCACGAAGCGCCACGGCGCAGAAGTCACAGCATCAACAACAGCGACCACGACAACAGCACCACCTTCGGCTGGGGTCGCGCTGACGGCCAAGTCGAAGCGGGAGCGGCGGCAGGAGAAGAAGCAGATGAAAGCGCTTGCACGAGCACAGCAGCGGAAAAGAGAGATGATGGGACAGCATCACAATGGCGCCAATAGCGGTGATGGTGATGGTGTTGGTGATGGTGTTGTTCGGCAACTCACGGCACTTGCAATATGAAAACAGAATACACTTGTAAGTAACGATGATGAGGATGATGATGCTGATGACGGTAGCGTGGATTGGCTTGGTTCTTTGCAATGGCTTGATCGGTGTGTGGCCACAAATACACACGGATGCCCATGTGTCTGTGGTGGCGTGGGTGTGCGCTCCTGTACGATTTCGTGATACGGTGTTCCGGTTGCTGGTGTTTGACGTCACGGACATGGCGTTGGCGAATGTTGTACTCCACAATTGGATAACAGAGGGCCACTTGAACAGTAGCCGATAAGCACATTGACGCACACCACACAGCACACACACGCACACCATGTCACAGACACACAGAGGGACAGAGCGAGACAGGGAGGTACATACACAAATACACACACACACACACACACACACACACACACACACACACACACACACACACACACACACACACGCACGCACGCACTCACAAACACACACGCACGAACCAAGCACAGACAGACAGCACACACACACCCGCACACAAATACAGACAGACTGACAGATCAGTCCAACTTGACGTTCTTGTAGATGTATCGAACAAAGGAGAGGGAGCTGAGGAAGCCAACGGAGCCAAGCATGAGGAAGAGCGCATAGCACGCGATGAAGAGATACCCAAAGTACTGCACCGTCTGAAGCATGCCAGACATGTTTGACCGCTCGACAAAGTAGAAGATGCCGTACAGAAACACAAACACGCCCGTAAACCTGAAACGCGCACACAGAGAGGGAGGGCAGTTGTGGCGGTG